>NC_143384.1:12667488-12977956 GCF_980474605.1 Leiobunum rupestre | reverse complement strand
GACATGACTCTGGTACCTTCACACGTACTAAATCGGTCGTCCACCAAAAGTAACAGGCGGCCATTTTAGTAGGTGGGGAAAAGGAGCAAATAAAAAAAAATTGGGAGCAAAATAAAGCAGAAATTTCCGGTTTCCCGAACGCCATCTAGTGTTGACTAAGTCGGAATTCGGAAATAAGTGGCGGTTGTTATTCAAAAATCCTGCCATATTGGCCTCTCAGTTTTAGATTAATTTTAATTATTTTAGGAAAGTATTATATAATTATATATATTATAATAATTATGAACTTAGTACGTATAAAAATAAGTACTTACATTACTTTTGAAAACTGACCCTAAAAAATATGCCCCCAAAATGACGTAGGTCCGCGATCGCCCGTTTTTCCCAATAGGGGGCAATAGTGGTCGGGTGTTAGCGCTATTGGACGGGTTTTTCGCATAGAGTCATGTCCTGGATTTATCATTATTTGGCCCATGGTTTCAGAATGCCAGTGAGTTTCTCGGAAACGGGTAGGTGGGGGGGGGGGGGGGGGTCGTTCCGGTTTAAAAGTCCCGTGGCTCTCTCGGCGTTCGTTAGTCCCGTGGCCTTTATGCATCAGCCATTTAAAGGGGTACAAGGGGGTTTGGTACGACTGCGAGTTTGAGTTATTTTTGCGGGGAAAAGGGTACCACGGTAATTATCACGTGGTAAAAGTGGAGAGGGGGTACCACGGTAATTATCACATGGGGAAAAGGGAGAGGGGTACCCCGGTAATTATCACATGGGGAAAGGGGGGAGGGGTACCCCAGTAATTATCACATGGGGAAAGGGGGGAGGAAGGGCCTTACTGGGGTGGTTCTACTAAGGGGTAAAGGGTACCACGGTAATTATCACGTGGTAAAAGTGGAGAGGGGGTACCACGGTAATTATCACATGGGGAAAAGGGGGAGGGGTACCCCAGTAATTATCACATGGGGAAAAGGGGGAGGGGTACCCCAGTAATTATCACATGGGGAAAGGGGGGAGGAAGGGCCTTACTGGGGTGGTTCTACTAAGGGGTAAAGGGTACCACGGTAATTATCACATGGGAAAAATGGGGAGGGGTACCCTGGTATTTATCACATGGAGAAAATGGGGAGGGGGTACCCCGGTAATTACTGGGGTGGTTCGACTATGGGGTAAAGGATGCCACGGAAATTATCGCATGGGTAAAAGGGGGAGGGTGCCTTACTGCGGTGGTTCGACTATGGGGAAAAGGGTGCCACGGAAATTATCCCATGGGGAAAAGGGGTTGGGGGCTTACTGGGGTGGAGTGCCTCGAAACACACAACTAGCTGATGGCCCGCCTGTAAGGTGGGCTTCGCGGTTAGTAATAATAATAATCAGCTAGGCTAATACCGAAGGCACCACCATAGGCCTAAGTCATCAAGCGACTTTTAAAGCCATTAATGATCAGAAGTAACAAATATAAGTGTGACACTTATCGGAGAAGTACGCGTTGCTCTCAACGTGTGACGAAAAGTAACGAATAAGTGTGACAATGATTTTAATCGGGTTTTCGACGGGATTGTGTGTATTCTGACTGTCGTGCGTCTGGTTTCAAAACGAAGGGCTTTGTAAATATCGGCCTGCATAAGCAAGGGGTTGGCCTTATTTGGCACGCGGCCTTAGACCGAGGGGGTAACCACTAGGTTTTTTAGTGTACACCGGACTACAGATTACTTGGTACTACAGAAATATTACTTGTACCACACGTATTACTGAATATTGATTGTATTACCAATTATTACACCGTACTGCCATATATTACACATTGAAATTACACGGTACTACGTGGAATTACTCGGTACTACGCCGTATTACAGCTACTACACAGTATTACAGCTACTGCATAGTATTACACTATACTCCAATTTCTGAAAGGAATTTAACGATATTACGCAGTACTACAAGTTTTTAACGGTATTACGCCTAGGGATAATGTCGTTTTTTAGCGTTTCTCTCAATCCACCCGTTGGTCCCCCCAGTACGCTCCGCCGCTTAAAATAAATCCAAATGTATTTCATTGATGGGTAATATTTACGTCGAGTGACGCACGGCCAACTTTGATCACGCGCTGTTCGCGCTACAGCGGCCAACCAATTAGTTGAAGTTTCTATGTTAACCTATGAGCAAAATATACGTGTATGGTTTGAGCGCCCCTAGCGGAATATTATTTTTAGAATAGTTTTTGCATTAAAGCCAATATAAAAACGAGTGTGGTGCTGAACTCCTACAGATTATAGTACAGTTTATAGAGGGAAATTTTTTGCTCACGGAATTTCGACGAATGGGTTGGCCGCTTTAGCGCGAGAGCAAAGTTGGTCGTGCTTGACGCGACGGAATCAAACGCTGGTGACGTTTATTTTGCACCACCCCACGCAACGGGAGGTAAGGCGTTCAACGTGCTCGCCTAATTCCCTAATATAAATAATTACATTCTTGGTAATACGAGAAATAAATAATGTTATTGTAAAACTACCGTCGGGAACTAACCCATTCCCATTTCTAATTTTTCCATCAAATGGGAGATAATGGGTTGTTGTCTCAGTTGTTCTCGGATCTTGTTGTGCGCGTAAACCGAGGCATAAACAACGTCATACCATCGGCTCGACCATCTGTGATTTTCCCGCTCGGGCTATGCGAGAAAACGTCGTCGCCCTCCCCCCGCACCATTCCCTCTTCACTTTCGCCTGGAATTCCACTTTCTCCCTTGCCTCAGAGTTCCACTCCTTCCCTTCTATGTCCCCTCTGTCTTTCCTAAATCGAATTTGATTTATTTAGGTCGCGCTCCCGTTAGCCGTAGCCCAACCCTCAAAGTACGATGATTATTCTTGAAGTGACGACATGGATATTGCTCAAGCTGATTATTATTTATTAATAATAGATATAAATATATATAAATAATTTATAAAATATATATTTTTTAAACTAATATATATTTGTTAGTGTAATATATCATTTAATCTTTGTTATTACCAAGAATGTATTTATTTATACTCGGGGAGAATGAATATTCGAGACTAACGACAGACACGGGGGCGGTCCTTTTTTTTGCGTCCTTGCCGCAGCGTTAATCGCGTTGAAAAACGTAATTTTTAAGAACCAATGAGATAGCAGTATTATTTGATTTTATTATTATATATGTATTATAAATAAATACATTCTGGTTATTACATTTTATATGGATTGGGTTAATTCCATCTTTGCAGCAGTGGTGTAGTCGGGCCAGGGCGGGGCAGGGCGTCACCCCGGTGCTTTTTCAAAGGCAGGGCCCCGCCCCGCCTTGGTTTTTCCATTTTGCCAGGGCGGGCCCTGCCTCTTTTTTTCAACTTTCCAGGGCGCGCCTTGCTTCTATTTCGTATATCATTTTTCTGGAATAAAGGGTGTGTGAATTTATGATTAATTTTGCCCGCAGAATAACCATAACAATTTAAAATCGTTACCTAGGTACAGCCATCTTCGATCACGCTAAAAATCGAAGTTGGACATACATTTATAGCGGCTTGTACAGCCAACTTCGATTACTTGCAATCGAAGTTGGCTGTACCCAGGTAGCGCCCCGGTTCTTTTTATTTTAGGACTACACCACTGCTTTGCAGGCGACCTGCGCAAAGGTATTATAATTTTTCAAACATTTTGTGTTTTGTTAGGCAGTTAGTATGTTGTCACGCACTTTAAAAATCATGTCCGTGGCCCATGGGCTACTTTATTTTTGTGTACATTACATTTTTGTTTCCAGTAATTTTTTATCGTATATTTTGCATTGTTAAAGCTTGGTTCCGATTCATTCCGAACAATGATAAAGAACAAGTTAACCATTGTAACGTTTCCGGGACGAATGGGGGGGGGGGGGGGGCGACAACAATCACAAAAATAATAGCCACTGTATTTAAAGCCCAGTTCGCACTATAAATTAATTGGCCTACTTAATTGTATCAAACTAATTGTAAGGAAGAAAATTGTATAGTGTGAACAGAAAAATTGTAACAATTGTTCCCACTTTTTCGGTTCACACTATACAATTTTCAGGCTTACAAATAGTTGGATACAATTAAGTGGCCCAATAAATTGTATAGTGTGAACTGGCCTTAATAATTTAAAGTGTGGAATATTAAAAGTATAACAGTAATGTTTATATTACAGCCTAGATATTTAAAATTTTAGAATAGACAAATCGTTGTGTAAACAATTATTCGAACCGCCACTTATAAAAAAATAATAGAGATACGATGAGAAAACCAAATATTTTCAATGAAGGTTCGCCTCCCGGTGAACGATATTCGAGGAAAAAACCACGCCATTGCTCAGCGTGATCAAGATTCGCCCTCTACTAGTTTTCAAAATTGAACATCCAATTCCGTCAATGGGGAAGATATATTTCTCAACGCCCCGCTATTCGCTTTCAACTGAAAAACTGCCGCGCCGCTAGAGGGACTTGTACATCTATCAAATCAAAAGCACGAATTCAGAGATGCCAGATCGTGGGATAAATCCCATATTGTGGGATTTTTAGGGTGTTTTTCTTGGAAATGGGATAATGGGTTTTCTTAACCAAATCAAAGGGTTTTGTGGGATTTTCCACTTTTTGGGAGATTTTCGAACGCCAGTTCAAAATACCCACGAAAATTTTTGTACTGCCTTCGGAGAAAAATTAAAGTACCCCCTTCCACCTGTTCGGCTCCATAACCAGGGTTGGCAAAAAACCGGCTTTTTTAAAATTGAAAAATCCAGTATGGTTAAAACCGGCTGTAACCGGTGGTTTAAACCGGTTAAAACTATTAATAAAAAATGATCAAATTCCTTATATCAAGCCCTCATTGCTCAAATTTCCCGATTTAAAAATTACGTTTTTGCGCATGACAGTACCTTTACATTGTGAGGTATAGCAGACTTATTACCCGCTTTTATACCCTAACATGGCAGCGTATTTTCACGCGCAAAATTAATTTTAAGATACCCTAATTACTTATATGTTAGCTCTCATTACTTGCGACAAAACGTGAAGGTTAAGTTTTGTCAATGTTTCTAGTTAATTTCTCAATTTTTTTTATAAAAAAAAACCAGGGTGGTTTAATCCAGTCTGACTGGCTCTTGCCCACCCTGTCCATAACGGTCCTAACTTTTAATTTTCATTCTCATAAGCCACAGTACCCACCCTTAGTCCCCCCTCCATAAAGAACCGCGCCAAGTTCCAAGAAAGGCGAAAGGTCGCTGCTGCGGTTGCAGCTGGCCTTCGCATTTCTTGGAATTCGTCCACAGTCTTATCTCCAAAACAACTTGGGAGTAGAGAAAAACGAAGCTGTCCATTGTCCAATTTGAAGAGGAGCATTCAGAGGCTTAAACTATCATCACGTTACTGAGGAATGCATATTGCTGCATTTTGAGAACTTCAAGCCAGAACCCCGACATTTCGATCTCCACAATTCAAAAATGTATAATGAATAATGAGTTGCTACCTATGGATAAGCAAGGAGGATAAAGTAAACTAGTTCTTTAAATATGACATAAATAATTTTTCCAAAAAATAAAAATAAATAAAATACAAAACAAAAAAAACTAATTTAATTCGGTCCCAAAAAAATGTACTTGTTTTCCGAGGAGTTTTCGTGAATGTATAGGGGTTGTGGCTTTTGGGCGGTTTTTCACCGAAACTGTGGGATTTTTAACTTTCGAACATTGGCAACACTACACGAATTGACACAGATTGTAAAGACTCCCGAGTACCGAAGTCAGACTACTAAGACTAGCGATGATGATGACGTAATACCGCCTATTGAAGAACTTTCAAAAACGAAAAAAAAAGTAAAACCTCGTTTTTCCATGTGAAGGACGCCAACACGCCCCCTCGCCGACTAGAAAGTAAAAACGTCCCCTCCCTTAACGTTCATTCCCCTTCCTTTCTTCAACATGACACCGCGCGGCGTTCTTTAACACACTGGCAAAACAAAAACAACGTTCGAACTACGAAGTTACGAGGGGGGTGGTGGGTGAATGCGACCAGCAAGCGCGTCGAAAACTGAGACTCTGGCTACTGTGGCTAGAGCTCAAAATTTCGATGCATTTACACCGAATTTCTCAGCCGGCCGCTTTCTCGAGTAACTAGAAAGTGAAAAATTAATTACCGACATAACGTTTCCATAAAGCTCTCATATTCGAATACATAAAAATGAAAAACTGGAGTACTAAACAAGAAACTGGCAAAGATCTGCTCTTTAATACTTTAAAACGAAATCTCTAAATTTTAGAGTTTAAAAACAAAATGTGAGAAAAGAATATGGCGCGTGATTCGTTTTATCACGTTAAAATGAAACAATTGATTAATGAAGAGGTTTCATTGAACCTCTTATACTTGTATCTGTTTACGCCCAATAATTTTAATGACGGATAACGATTTGCCCTTGGGAAAATATATTTCTACCCCCTGTTACAAAAACAGGAAACTTCCTGTAACCAAAACCGGATATAAGCTTGTTACTTTTACGATTGGCCCTTGGGAAAATATATTTCTACCCCCTGTTACAAAAACAGGAAACTTCCTGTAACCAAAACAGGATATAAGCTTGTTACTTTTACGATTGGCCCTTGGGAAAATATATTTCTACCTTCTGTTACAAAAACAGGAAACTTCCTGTAACCAAAACAGGATAAACGCTTGTTACGTTTTCAATTTGCCCTTGGGAAAATATATTTCTACCCCCTGTTACAAAAACAGGAAACTTCCTGTAACCAAAACAGGATATAAGCTTGATACTTTTACAATTTGCCCTTTTGAAAATATTTTTCTACCCCCTGTTACAAAAACAGGAAACTTCCTGTAACCAAAGCAGGATATAAGCTTGTTACTTTTACGATTTGCCCTTGGAAAAATATATTTCTACCCCCTGTTACAAAAACCGGAAACTTCCTGTAACCAAAACAGGATATAAGCTTGTTTCTTTTACGATTGGCCCTTGGGAAAATATTTTTCTACCCCCTTTTACAAAAACAGGAAACTTCCTGTAACCAAAACAGGATAAACGGTTGTTCCTTTTTCGATTTGCCCTTGGGAAAATATATTTCTACCCCCTGTTACAAAAACAGAAAACTTCCTGTAACCAAAACAGGATATAAGCTTGTTACTTTTACGATTTGCCCTTGGGAAAATATATTTCTACCCCCTGTTACAAAAACAGGAAACTTCCTGTAACCCAAACAGGATATACGCTTTTTACTTTTTCGATTTGCCTTTGGGAAAATATATTTCTACCCCCTGTTACAACAACAGGAAACTTCCTGTAATCAAAACAGGATATAAGCTTGTTACTTTTACGATTGGCCCTTGGGAAAATATATTTCTACCCCCTGTTACAAAAACAGGAATCTTCCTGTAACCAAAACAGGATAAACGCTTGTTACTTTTTCGATTTGCCCTTGGGAAAATATATTTCTACCCCCTTTTACAAAAACAGGAAACTTCCTGTAACCAAAACCGGATATAAGCTTGTTACTTTTACGATTGGCCCTTGGGAAAATATATTTCTACCCCTTGTTACAAAAACAGGAAACTTCCTGTAACCAAAACAGGATATAAGCTTGTTACTTTTACGATTGTCCCTTGGGAAAATATATTTCTACCCCCTGTTACAAAAACAGGAAACTTCCTGTAACCAAAACAGGATATAAGCTTGTAACTTTTACGATTTGCCCTTTTGAAAATATATTTCTACCCCCTGTTACAAAAACAGGAAACTTCCTGTAACCAAAACAGGATATAAGCTTCTTACTTTTACGATTGGCCCTTGGGAAAATATATTTCTACCCCCTGTTACAAAAACAGGAAACTTCCTGTAACCAAAACAGGATATAAGCTTGTTACTTTTACGATTGGCCCTTGGGAAAATATATTTCTACCCCCTGTTACAAAAACAGGAAACTTCCTGTAACCAAAACAGGATATAAGCTTGTAACTTTTACGATTTGCCCTTTTGAAAATATATTTCTACCCCCTGTTACAAAAACAGGAAACTTCCTGTAACCAAAACAGGATATAAGCTTGTTACTTTTACGATTGGCCCTTGTGAAAATATATTTCTACCCCCTGTTACAAAAACAGGAAACTTCCTGTAACCAAAACAGGATATAAGCTTGTTACTTTTACGATTGGCCCTTGGGAAAATATATTTCTACCCCTTGTTACAAAAACAGGAAACTTCCTGTAACCAAAACAGGATATAAGCTTGTTACTTTTACGATTGGCCCTTGGGAAAATATATTTCTACCCCCTGTTACAAAAACAGGAAACTTCCTGTAACCAAAACAGGATATAAGCTTGATACTTTTACGATTTTCCCTTGGGAAAATATATTTCTACCCCCTGTTACAAAAACAGGAAACTTCCTGTAACCAAAACAGGATAAAAGCTTGTTACTTTTATTATTGGCCCTTGGGAAAATATATTTCTACCCTCTGTTACAAAAACAGGAAACTTCCTGTAAGCACAACAGGATATAAGCTTGTTACTTTTACGATTGGCCCTTGGGAAAATATATTTATACCCCCTGTTACAAAAACAGGAAACTTCCTGTAACTAAAACAGGATAAACGCTTGTTACTTTTTCGATTTGCCCTTGGGAAAATATATTTCTACCCCCTGTTACAAAAACAGGAAACTTCCTGTAACCAAAACCGGATATAAGCTTGTTACTTTTACGATTGGCCCTTGGGAAAATATATTTCTACCCTTTGTTACAAAAACAAGAAACTTCCTGTAACCAAAACAGGATATAAGCTTGTTACTTTTACGATTGGCCCTTGGGAAAATATATTTCTACCCCCTGTTACAAAAACAGGAAACTTCCTGTAACCAAAACAGGATATAAGCTTGTTACTTTTACGATTGGCCCTTGGGAAAATATATTTCTACCTTCTGTTACAAAAACAGGAAACTTCCTGTAACCAAAACAGGATAAACGCTTGTTACGTTTTCAATGTGCCCTTGGAAAAATATATTTCTACCCCCTGTTACAAAAACAGGAAACTTCCTGTAACCAAAACAGGATAAAAGCTTGATACTTTTACAATTTGCCCTTTTGAAAATATATCTACCCCCTGTTACAAAAACAGGAAACTTCCTGTAACCAAAGCAGGATATAAGCTTGTTACTTTTACGATTTGCCCTTGGAAAAATATATTTCTACCCCCTGTTACAAAAACAGGAAACTTCCTGTAACCAAAACAGGATATAAGCTTGTTTCTTTTACGATTGGCCCTTGGGAAAATATTTTTCTACCCCCTTTTACAAAAACAGGAAACTTCCTGTAACCAAAACAGGATAATCGGTTGTTCCTTTTTCGATTTGCCCTTGGGAAAATATATTTCTACCCCCTGTTACAAAAACAGAAAACTTCCTGTAACCAAAACAGGATATAAGCTTGTTACTTTTACGATTTGCCCTTGGGAAAATATATTTCTACCACCTGTTACAAAAACAGGAAACTTCCTGTAACCCAAACAGGATATACGCTTTTTACTTTTTCGATTTGCCTTTGGGAAAATATATTTCTACCCCCTGTTACAACAACAGGAAACTTCCTGTAACCAAAACAGGATATAAGCTTGTTACTTTTACGATTGGCCCTTGAGAAAATATATTTCTACCCCCTGTTACAAAAACAGGAAACTTCCTGTAACCAAAACAGGATATAAGCTTGTTTCTTTTGCGATTGGCCCTTGGGAAAATATATTTCTACCCCCTGTAACCAAAACAGGATATAAGCTTCTAACTTTTACGATTTGCCCTTGGGAAAATATATTTCTACCCCCTGTTACAAAAACAGGAAACTTCCTGTAACCAAAACCGGATATAAGCTTGTTACTTTTACGATTGGCCCTTGGGAAAATATTTTTCTACCCCTTGTTACAAAAACAGGAAACTTCCTGTAACCAAAACAGGATATAAGCTTGTTACTTTTACGATTGTCCCTTGGGAAAATATATTTCTACCCCCTGTTACAAAAACAGGAAACTTCCTGTAACCAAAACAGGATATAAGCTTGTAACTTTTACGATTTGCCCTTTTGAAAATATATTTCTACCCCCTGTTACAAAAACAGGAAACTTCCTGTAACCAAAACAGGATATAAGCTTCTTACTTTTACGATTGGCCCTTGGGAAAATATATTTCTACCCCCTGTTACAAAAACAGGAAACTTCCTGTAACCAAAACAGGATATAAGCTTGTTACTTTTACGATTGGCCCTTGGGAAAATATATTTCTACCCCCTGTTACAAAAACAGGAAACTTCCTGTAACCAAAACAGGATATAAGCTTGTTACTTTTACGATTGGCCCTTGAGAAAATATATTTCTACCCCCTGTTACAAAAACAGGAAACTTCCTGTAACCAAAACCGGATAAAAGCTTGTTACTTTTACGATTGGCCCTTGGGAAAATATATTTCTACCCTTTGTTACAAAAACAAGAAACTTCCTGTAACCAAAACAGGATATAAGCTTGTTACTTTTACGATTGGCCCTTGGGAAAATATATTTCTACCCCCTGTTACAAAAACAGGAAACTTCCTGTAACCAAAACAGGATATAAGCTTGTTACTTTTACGATTGGCCCTTGGGAAAATATATTTCTACCTTCTGTTACAAAAACAGGAAACTTCCTGTAACCAAAACAGGATAAACGCTTGTTACGTTTTCAATGTGCCCTTGGAAAAATATATTTCTACCCCCTGTTACAAAAACAGGAAACTTCCTGTAACCAAAACAGGATATAAGCTTGATACTTTTACAATTTGCCCTTTTGAAAATATATTTCTACCCCCTGTTACAAAAACAGGAAACTTCCTGTAACCAAAGCAGGATATAAGCTTGTTACTTTTACGATTTGCCCTTGGAAAAATATATTTCTACCCCCTGTTACAAAAACAGGAAACTTTCTGTAACCAAAACAGGATATAAGCTTGTTTCTTTTACGATTGGCCCTTGGGAAAATATTTTTCTACCCCCTTTTACAAAAACAGGAAACTTCCTGTAACCAAAACAGGATAAACGCTTGTTACGTTTTCAATGTGCCCTTGGAAAAATATATTTCTACCCCCTGTTACAAAAACAGGAAACTTCCTGTAACCAAAACAGGATAAAAGCTTGATACTTTTACAATTTGCCCTTATGAAAATATATCTACCCCCTGTTACAAAAACAGGAAACTTCCTGTAACCAAAGCAGGATATAAGCTTGTTACTTTTACGATTTGCCCTTGGAAAAATATATTTCTACCCCCTGTTACAAAAACAGGAAACTTCCTGTAACCAAAACAGGATATAAGCTTGTTTCTTTTACGATTGGCCCTTGGGAAAATATTTTTCTACCCCCTTTTACAAAAACAGGAAACTTCCTGTAACCAAAACAGGATAATCGGTTGTTCCTTTTTCGATTTGCCCTTGGGAAAATATATTTCTACCCCCTGTTACAAAAACAGAAAACTTCCTGTAACCAAAACAGGATATAAGCTTGTTACTTTTACGATTTGCCCTTGGGAAAATATATTTCTACCACCTGTTACAAAAACAGGAAACTTCCTGTAACCCAAACAGGATATACGCTTTTTACTTTTTCGATTTGCCTTTGGGAAAATATATTTCTACCCCCTGTTACAACAACAGGAAACTTCCTGTAACCAAAACAGGATATAAGCTTGTTACTTTTACGATTGGCCCTTGAGAAAATATATTTCTACCCCCTGTTACAAAAACAGGAAACTTCCTGTAACCAAAACAGGATATAAGCTTGTTTCTTTTACGATTGGCCCTTGGGAAAATATATTTCTACCCCCTGTAACCAAAACAGGATATAAGCTTCTAACTTTTACGATTTGCCCTTGGGAAAATATATTTCTACCCCCTGTTACAAAAACAGGAAACTTCCTGTAACCAAAACCGGATATAAGCTTGTTACTTTTACGATTGGCCCTTGGGAAAATATTTTTCTACCCCTTGTTACAAAAACAGGAAACTTCCTGTAACCAAAACAGGATATAAGCTTGTTACTTTTACGATTGTCCCTTGGGAAAATATATTTCTACCCCCTGTTACAAAAACAGGAAACTTCCTGTAACCAAAACAGGATATAAGCTTGTAACTTTTACGATTTGCCCTTTTGAAAATATATTTCTACCCCCTGTTACAAAAACAGGAAACTTCCTGTAACCAAAACAGGATATAAGCTTCTTACTTTTACGATTGGCCCTTGGGAAAATATATTTCTACCCCCTGTTACAAAAACAGGAAACTTCCTGTAACCAAAACAGGATATAAGCTTGTTACTTTTACGATTGGCCCTTGGGAAAATATATTTCTACCCCCTGTTACAAAAACAGGAAACTTCCTGTAACCAAAACAGGATATAAGCTTGTTACTTTTACGATTGGCCCTTGAGAAAATATATTTCTACCCCCTGTTACAAAAACAGGAAACTTCCTGTAACCAAAACCGGATATAAGCTTGTTACTTTTACGATTGGCCCTTGGGAAAATATATTTCTACCCTTTGTTACAAAAACAAGAAACTTCCTGTAACCAAAACAGGATATAAGCTTGTTACTTTTACGATTGGCCCTTGGGAAAATATATTTCTACCCCCTGTTACAAAAACAGGAAACTTCCTGTAACCAAAACAGGATATAAGCTTGTTACTTTTACGATTGGCCCTTGGGAAAATATATTTCTACCTTCTGTTACAAAAACAGGAAACTTCCTGTAACCAAAACAGGATAAACGCTTGTTACGTTTTCAATGTGCCCTTGGAAAAATATATTTCTACCCCCTGTTACAAAAACAGGAAACTTCCTGTAACCAAAACAGGATATAAGCTTGATACTTTTACAATTTGCCCTTTTGAAAATATATTTCTACCCCCTGTTACAAAAACAGGAAACTTCCTGTAACCAAAGCAGGATATAAGCTTGTTACTTTTACGATTTGCCCTTGGAAAAATATATTTCTACCCCCTGTTACAAAAACAGGAAACTTTCTGTAACCAAAACAGGATATAAGCTTGTTTCTTTTACGATTGGCCCTTGGGAAAATATTTTTCTACCCCCTTTTACAAAAACAGGAAACTTCCTGTAACCAAAACAGGATAATCGGTTGTTCCTTTTTCGATTTGCCCTTGGGAAAATATATTTCTACCTCCTGTTACAAAAACAGAAAACTTCCTGTAACCAAAACAGGATATAAGCTTGTTACTTTTACGATTTGCCCTTGGGAAAATATATTTCTACCCCCTGTTACAAAAACAGGAAACTTCCTGTAACCCAAACAGGATATAAGCTTGTTACTTTTACGATTGGCCCTTGGGAAAATATATTTCTACCCCCTGTTACAAAAACAGGAAACTTCCTGTAACCAAAACAGGATATAAGCTTGTAACTTTTACGATTTGCCCTTTTGAAAATATATTTCTACCCCCTGTTACAAAAACAGGAAACTTCCTGTAACCAAAACAGGATATAAGCTTGTTACTTTTACGATTGGCCCTTGTGAAAATATATTTCTACCCCCTGTAACCAAAACAGGATATAAGCTTGTAACTTTTACGATTTGCCCTTGGGAAAATATATTTCTACCCCCTGTTACAAAAACAGGAAACTTCCTGTAACCAAAACCGGATATAAGCTTGTTACTTTTACGATTGGCCCTTGGGAAAATATATTTCTACCCTTTGTTACAAAAACAAGAAATTTCCTGTAACCAAAACAGGATATAAGCTTGTTACTTTTACGATTGGCCCTTGGGAAAATATATTTCTACCCCCTGTTACAAAAACAGGAAACTTCCTGTAACCAAAACAGGATATAAGCTTGTAACTTTTACGATTTGCCCTTTTGAAAATATATTTCTACCCCCTGTTACAAAAACAGGAAACTTCCTGTAACCAAAACAGGATATAAGCTTCTTACTTTTACGATTGGCCCTTGGGAAAATATATTTCTACCCCCTGTTACAAAAACAGGAAACTTCCTGTAACCAAAACAGGATATAAGCTTGTTACTTTTACGATTGGCCCTTGGGAAAATATATTTCTACCCCCTGTTACAAAAACAGGAAACTTCCTGTAACCAAAACAGGATATAAGCTTGTAACTTTTACGATTTGCCCTTTTGAAAATATATTTCTACCCCCTGTTACAAAAACAGGAAACTTCCTGTAACCAAAACAGGATATAAGCTTGTTACTTTTACGATTGGCCCTTGGGAAAATATATTTCTACCCCCTGTTACAAAAACAGGAAACTTCCTGTAACCAAAACAGGATATAAGCTTGTTACTTTTACGATTGGCCCTTGGGAAAATATATTTCTACCCCTTGTTACAAAAACAGGAAACTTCCTGTAACCAAAACAGGATATAAGCTTGTTACTTTTACGATTGGCCCTTGGGAAAATATATTTCTACCCCCTGTTACAAAACAGGAAACTTCCTGTAACCAAAACAGGATATAAGCTTGATACTTTTACGATTTTCCCTTGGGAAAATATATTTCTACCCCCTGTTACAAAAACAGGAAACTTCCTGTAACCAAAACAGGATAAAAGCTTGTTACTTTTATTATTGGCCCTTGGGAAAATATATTTCTACCCCCTGTTACAAAAACAGGAAACTTCCTGTAAGCACAACAGGATATAAGCTTGTTACTTTTACGATTGGCCCTTGGGAAAATATATTTATACCCCCTGTTACAAAAACAGGAAACTTCCTGTAACCAAAACAGGATAAACGCTTGTTACTTTTACGATTGGCCCTTGGGAAAATATATTTCTACCCTTTGTTACAAAAACAAGAAACTTCCTGTAACCAAAACAGGATATAAGCTTGTTACTTTTACGATTGGCCCTTGGGAAAATATATTTCTACCCCCTGTTACAAAAACAGGAAACTTCCTGTAACCAAAACAGGATATAAGCTTGTTACTTTTACGATTGGCCCTTGGGAAAATATATTTCTACCCCTTGTTACAAAAACAGGAAACTTCCTGTAACCAAAACAGGATATAAGCTTGTTACTTTTACGATTGGCCCTTGGGAAAATATATTTCTACCCCCTGTTACAAAACAGGAAACTTCCTGTAACCAAAACAGGATATAAGCTTGATACTTTTACGATTTTCCCTTGGGAAAATATATTTCTACCCCCTGTTACAAAAACAGGAAACTTCCTGTAACCAAAACAGGATAAAAGCTTGTTACTTTTATTATTGGCCCTTGGGAAAATATATTTCTACCCCCTGTTACAAAAACAGGAAACTTCCTGTAAGCACAACAGGATATAAGCTTGTTACTTTTACGATTGGCCCTTGGGAAAATATATTTATACCCCCTGTTACAAAAACAGGAAACTTCCTGTAACCAAAACCGGATATAAGCTTGTTACTTTTACGATTGGCCCTTGGGAAAATATATTTCTACCCTTTGTTACAAAAACAAGAAACTTCCTGTAACCAAAACAGGATATAAGCTTGTTACTTTTACGATTGGCCCTTGGGAAAATATATTTCTACCCCCTGTTACAAAAACAGGAAACTTCCTGTAACCAAAACAGGATATAAGCTTGTTACTTTTACGATTGGCCCTTGGGAAAATATATTTCTACCTTCTGTTACAAAAACAGGAAACTTCCTGTAACCAAAACAGGATAAACGCTTGTTACTTTTTCAATTTGCCATTGGGAAAATATATTTCTACCCCCTGTTACAAAAACAGGAAACTTCCTGTAACCAAAACAGGATATAAGCTTGTAACTTTTACGATTTGCCCTTTTGAAAATATATTTCTACCCCCTGTTACAAAAACAGGAAACTTCCTGTAACCAAAACAGGATATAAGCTTGTTACTTTTACGATTGGCCCTTGGGAAAATATATTTCTACCCCCTGTTACAAAAACAGGAAACTTCCTGTAACCAAAACAGGATAAACGCTTGTTACTTTTTCGATTTGCCCTTGGGAAAATATATTTCTACCCCCTGTTACAAAAACAGGAAACTTCCTGTAACCCAAACAGGATATACGCTTTTTACTTTTACGATTGGCCCTTGGGAAAATATATTTCTACCCCTTGTTACAAAAACAGGAAACTTCCTGTTACCAAAACAGGATAAACGCTTGTTACTTTTCGATTTGCTCTTGAGAAAATACATTTCTATCCCCTGTTCCAAAAACAGGAAACTTTCTGTAACCACAACAAGGTATAAGCTTGTTAATTTTACGATTTGTCGTAAAGAAAATACATTTCTATCTCCTGTTACAAAAACCGGAAACTTTCTGAAACAAAAACAGGAAACTTTCTGAAACAAAAACAGGTAATAAGCTTGTTAATTTTACGATTTGTCTTTGAGAAAATACATTTCTATCCCCTGTTACAATAACAGGCAACTTTCTGTAATTAAAACATAATATAAACCTGTTAATATTTCGCAAACCAAATAGAAGATTTACACATTAGGTAACACTGTTCATTAGCTGCCAGCGTATACTACACTCTTCATACCACGAAAACTCATTTTCTTTCCTATTTTGGAAGAGCTTCCGCTCCTGTCGGATAATTACTCCTCCTTTTTTCCTTCTTCCAATTGAATTCCATTGCTTTGGGTTTTTTTTACGGAATAACCGATATAGTAGATACAAAATTATTTCAGCAATGAAAACAAATGTAGCGACTGACTGTAGTAAAGCGAGTAAGATGAAGACGCCCAAAAGGTCGGTCAACGAAAGAGACGAATGGTCTTTCTTTAGTTTCTGCCACGTTTTGCGTTTCAGAATATATCCTTGAGGGAAATAAATGTAATCTAAGCATTTCGTCTCGAATGTAATCGCAAGCCTGTAAAAAATACTGTTTTCAGTCAAATATGTAGGGATGCAACAATATACAGGGGGTTTCAAAAGGTTATGAAAAAATTTGAAGGAGTTGCAGGGGGGAGTTGAGAAGTTAGCCTGTTTTTCCCATTTTCCTACGATGAGTTAAAAGGCCGCCAAAGAGCTTCAAAATGTGGCCTACTAGCCCCTGGAAGTAGGCTGCAACAAGTGCAAAACCAAAAGTAGGGACTTAAAATACTGTTTAAGTTAACTTTTTTACGCTGGTTACCTCGATTTGTTTACAAAGTCCTTTTTCACCTATCACACGAACCCAAACCGTAATGTTCGCATTTCCCTGCTGCTTGGTTTTGCGCTTGTTGCAGCCTTCTTCTAGGGGCTAGTAGGCCACACTTTGAAGCTCTTTTAACTCATCGTAGGAAAATGGGGAAAAAAATAGAATAAAATGGTATGACAGTGTACAGTACTGAACCGTCTTTTACAATGATTTTATCATATACTCTATTGTTATGATAGATAACATTGTTAATATCGGCCGATATATCATCCGATATTAATGCCTATATATTGGCTGTATAAATATGTCTGGCTGTTCAGTGTGGAAAATTCCAAGTGGTAAATAGTGGAAATAGTGCATTTTCCTGACCAAGATTGTAAGGAGTTTACTGAACAATTTGACTAATAGTGGACAGTGTATTTTGTATTAAAAACATTCTTAAATATTATATATCGTAGAGATAGTTTGAGATTTAAGATATTTCATTAGAACTTGTCAGGCCCGTACATGGGGGGTGCCAGGGGATGCCCAGCGCCCCCAAATGAGTACGTGAGCATCCCCAATTTACTAATTTCATAGGTGGGGAAGATAAAAAGGACTCAAGGCATTGGCAGTGGGCACCCCCAAAAAGAATTGGAGCGCCCTCGAGTTTTGGCGGCTGTGTACGGGCCTGGAACTTGTTCCTTTTTGTGACTTATTTTCGTTGTATTATAGTCAATTAAATTAGAATCGTATGAATTGAATTTTATATATTTTTAAACGTTTTTTAAATAACTTTTACCGGGAATTATCCATCGACGGAAATTATTGTTAAATGTTTAAACTAAAGTATATTGTTATTAAAGTAAGAGAAAAAAAATAGTTTTAAACTAGTTAATTTAGTTTTAAACATGCAATATTCCTTTACTTCCCACTATTTGAATATATTCCAGTATTTTTCATTTGTTCCAATGACTAATATAGCTAATATTGTAACTGTTAATCGATTGTAAATCTGGCGCACATCACTGTAGTTTCGACTTAATTGGTTTTTACTTGAAATAATCCTACTTTTCGCTAAAACTTTAAATACACCCCCGTAGAAAGAGCAACAAAGCAAGCAGTATTTCGTTTGCTAAAGGAATTGGTAAATAATTCAACCAATAACAGAATTTGTTTTAACTTTTTTCCAATTGTTTAATAAACTACCTAAACTATTTACGTTATAGCCGTGGAATTAAAATAAATGTAAACTATTGACAACAGATCAAAATTTAAAAATATATATATTGTTCTTGAAACAATGTTTTTTTTGGGACTCTTACAGGCTTTTACAGCCTGGAACCTCAAATAAGTGTTGCTAAGAAAACCGATTTATTTATAAGAATTCAGTTCTTATCATAGAATTGTTAGCTAATTAGACAAATAAATATTATGATTTCAACTGAAAATCGCAGATTACTTACATAGTCTGATATTTATTAAGATCTTTCCGTCCTTCGTAAAACATTCGACTTATTGGCATGAACATCATTCCAAAAGCGAAAGGTGGATCTCCAATATAAAATTTATCCTCATTGGTCGTCTCACCATTAAATGTCTCGTATATAAATAACATCAGAGTATCCTTTTGAATGATCAGTGCTGTATTGTTCTCATTTAAGGCAGAATACGTTTGAGGTTCCATTAAGTCCAGGGCAGTAAGAAAGCCTTTAGTTGAATGAATCTTTTGAAGAACGTTTTTGTATTGATCTTGGGTTTTGCTCTAAAATGAAAACAACACTGATAATCTTAAGACCTAAATAGAAATTAAAACAAATGATATAATTTTAATTTAATAATGAAATGAAATGAAATTTTAATGTGTTCCAAAACAACCCTTTTTACAGTGTCAACTAGTTGGTACACAGCGTGTTACTTAGATATACATATTTAAATATCACAGTAGTGAAATCAGATATATTATAACCTGAATTTAAATAACACCTGAGTCTGATAAAATACCAAAGATTTAACTAGGTTAGGTACAATTGGTTGTTAAATTTAGAAATTTTCACATACATTTGCAATGCTTTGATTTCAGATATTTTACAGATATACAAATCTATTTCATTGGAGTGGGTGTTTGCAGTTATTTGTATTCTATTAATAGGGTTCAGAGTACTCTTTTCAGTTTTAAACATTTTTGTAGTTCTAGTATTGTACTGAGGAACAGATATATTTAGTTTTGAAATAAACTTTTCACTGGGTATTATATTGTTTATTAGTTTATAAAGAAAAAATAGTTCAGCCTTTTATAATAATAATAATAATAATAATACTAATAATAATAACAATTATTATTATTATGTGTTAAGTTAAACTACTACCATGAATGATTTAACGTTAACTACAAAGATGTTTACCAAATCTGCTTTTCGGGGAAAAAAACCACGCCTCTTATATCACCATGGTAACTTTAGAGTGGGTCAATGCTAATTACTACGCGTGAGACAGTTATTTCAAATCTATATTGTACGAGGTTTTTGTGATCTTGGCTTGTAGGTAACTTTGGTGTGCATAAATGGAGGATCTGCAATTGTAGATAATAGCCCTCCGAGACTGGTTAAGCCACTCTTTGGAAACGCTTAAAGCAACTGTCGGCTCTATCATTGCCACCTGTTTTATGAAAAGGCCCCTGTTATTAGGATGGCCATGAATCTATCCGAATCTTCGAAAAAAATGACTTTCGTGGAGAGCGTGGAGCCATCTATTAATGGGAACGGAAGCTAAAATTCAAAATAGCGAAACAATAACGTCGTCAGAGAGCCATTATAGAGTATTATATTTAGACCACTTTTACTCTGCTTAGTGAGCTTTAACGTAAATTATATATCCCATATCAAATATATTGTAAACCATTACTATAATTGAAGTTATTGACAAATTTACGAACGAGCCAATCAACGCGAAGCATACTTTTATGTCCCGCCTTTTGAGTCAAAATGTAGCTTCAGCATCTTGTTTTGATTTCGACGCTAGCGACATCTGTTGAAAAAAGAACTACTTCCCCTAGAGCCGACACTTGCTTTAAGTGAAACGTTTAGGAGTGAAGCTTGCTAAGCCTACACTTTGCTACTAGTGTCGCTTACACCTTTTCTAGCGCTGTCTTAACCGGTATATATTGTTAGAAGTTATATATCAAACGATTCGAACCCAAAACTAGAAAAAAATCGTGTCAATTGTCCACAATTTGTATGATGTTTAAAGAATACCAAATATAAGATTTTAGGAATAAGGAAACTTGACAAGATACATTTTAAGGGAGTCCGACCGTAGCAGCTACATCGTCACGGTGCAGTTGGAGCTGAATTTTTCACATAATATCGCGCAAACCCTATTTGCTTTTCCCTTTTCAAACGCATATTATCGTATTTTATCATTTGTTCTAATGTAATTTAAATTTTACAGTCAGTCCGGTAGGTTAAAATGGTTCCAGAATTTCTTCGGTCCATTGAGCATCACGCCGTAATTTTTCTACCATTAGAGATCTGCATTTTTGCGAAGGCCAATTGCTTTATATTTAAAGCAAGTGTGAAGTAGCTCTTTTTACAACGAACGTCACGATCGTCGAAATTAAAACAAGATGCTTAAGCTACATTTTGAACCAAACGGCGGGATATAAAAGTACCCCCGCGTATATTAGTTCTACTGATATCGGCAGATTTCCGATTTCCATGTATAATAACAAGGGCCTTTTCTTAATGCAGGCGTCAATAAAAACTTATTGAGGTTAACGGTAATAGTTATTGTAGGGAGCTGTTGGCTTGCGTGGCATGAGGGTCATTCCAGGACAGATTTTCCCACTTGTTCACCCGACCATCGCCAAAATTCGCGAAAACTTGTATAGAGGGTAATTTTGGCCGTAGACGTCGATTCTGAAATTTTTAAAAAGAGCGGTTCAGCGGTTGCTGAGACACGGTGCTGTCAAATTTTTGAAAATGACCTTGACCCCTACCAATAACTATTTTTTATATCAGCTTCTACTAAGCCGAAAAATTCGAAAGAGGGCTCATTTTAAAGCAATCGAAGAGCGCAATTTAAATAACTACTTAAGTGCATGCTATATATAAGAGAAAATACAATAAATAAAATTTTAAATAGTTGACCTTTGACCTGAAAATAGCTCATTTTTAATTTTCAAAATTTTTTTTTTTCTGATACGTGATTTAGTTGCCGTCAAAAATCTGCGAGGGTAAAATTTTTGTTTTCGAGAAAAAATTATTTTGTATACCCCTCTTAAAAATATATTGAAATTTAAAAAATATATATTTTAGAGTAATGCAATGTTTTTATTTTGAGACATAAAATAAGCTTGTTCTATTTTCGAACTATGTTCCTTTTTCAAACAGTATTTACTACCGATTTGGTCGATTAACGATGGGCATTGTATTTTGCCTATTACATTTTCAAGTGGAACCCAGCATCGGTCCACTTTTTTGGGCGAATACAAATTAGTTGATGTATTAGCAGGATATATAAACGTTATGAGGACATCTTCAAATTCCATAGAATAGTTCCGATAAAGCACTTTTGTCGTAAACCGCAGTCAAGAACTCTCCTTCCACAAAAGTCTCTTTTTAAGTTTCAGTTTCAATTTCTACACTAGTAGTAGATATGGAAAAAACTTTAATTTCATCCATTTCAGACAGAAATGACACTTTGAGGGTATTTTCGTCGACGGGAATGAACTTATGATACCTCTGCGTGCCTTTAATTGTATTTGTTCGAGAAAATTGCTCTTTCAAGAGATCTGATGTCTCTTTGACTGATGGCGAAGTCAAAGAGACATCAGATCTTTTGAAAGAACGATTTTCTCGAACAAAGACGAAATTAAAGTTTTTTCCATATCTACTACTAGTGTAGAAATCGAAACTGAAACTACGGCCAAAATAACCTTAAATACAAGTTTTCAAGAAATTTGGTGAACAAGTGGGAAAATCTGTCCTGGAATGACCACCCTCCTACGCATTGTAACCGGCCACCTGAACTAAAGGCTTTAAAAGTCGCTTGATGACTTAGGCCTAAGGTGGTGCCTTGGGTATTAGCCTAGCTGTTTATTATTATTATTATTGTTATTATTATTATTATTATTTTTATTATTATTATGATAGAGCTGATAGTTGATTTAAGGGATGCTGGGGGTAACCTTAGGCAAGCAATAATTAATAAGTCCTTTTGATCCTTAAATATCAGTGATTGTTATGCCTTACGATTCTAATTAAACTTTTCAATGATGCCCTTAATGTTTAAATTAAATTTATAGATATATTCACCATTTGGAGGAGAAACCTCTCTTCCAAAGCGTCTTGTAAGACCATCGGTTTGACGTCGGGGTAGTTTTCAAAGTCCTCAATTTTATCAATCTTTTCGTAAGATGTAAAACTGAATTCCGATTTAAAATAGGAAGAAAGTTGAATTGAAAATGCGAACATTGAAATCATCCAAGCTCCGTACAACCATCTCGTTGAATTCATGGTCGGAATTGTTCCTATTGCTAAATGTTCAGATTAAATATAGTCAAACATTCATTTTTACCTCTCTGAGTGGACTTTGTACCCTAGGATTGGTTATACAACCACCGTGTCTGTCTGTCTGTCTGTCTGTGGGTCTGTCTGTCAGGCCTGCGAACGCATTCGCATTTTCGGGCAAAGGGTAATCACTGCGTACCCAGTTTCTTAGAATCAGGGAAAAGGTTTTTCCAAAAGTGCCCTCTTTTTGTCATTGGGTGTAGTATAACTTTATAATCGGCCGGGATTCGAACCCGAGCCCTCTTGCACGACAGGTCAGCGTTCTCCCGCAGAACCACGGATACAGTTACGCTTCACTGAATATTAAAAACTCTTCCGAGCAGGGCCTATAGAGCGCTTTCGTCTGATACGATTTTGAAAACTTGTCATGAGTTTAAAATTAAAAGCACTTTATAGTAGTATTCCAATGGTGCCCATAAGCTCCACTCGTTTCCCCTAAATTATCCTCTTTTATAGTTTTTGCCCAGGAGTGCCATCTAGGTTATTAACATTGAAAATATTGATATTTTTTTAAATAAAAATGTCCTGAATTTTTGAAGTTAAAGGAAATAATATTAATGAAATTAAATTCATACTTAATCAACGTATAATTGTTTTAAGAGCTTATATTTATCAGCAAGAGAGGGAGCTGGTAAGAAATCAATATAAAATCCCCCTTTTCCACCCAGGTGTGGACGAGAAAGGCGGTTTTAATCTAGAACACTCGATTTTATTACTAGTATAGCCTCGAAATCCATCTTTTTATTTGTTGGAAAATTACAGAACAATGCCCAAGGAAATTGTGACCATGCAGTTGCGCATAATCTGTGATATTTCTAGATAGCAACTAGGCTGTTGTAAAATCTGTGGATCCATGATAACAACACTGATCTTAATAGTATGGAATGGCACCATTCTCATCAAAACTTTACTGACAGCTAGGAGCAACAAACACAAGGAGAACACAGCAAGCCTTTAAACACGCTAACGAAGGGTTGTGTACGAATTTCATTGGACGAGCGTCACGAGCCTTTACGCTGTACGTTTTACGGGCGGGGGGAAGACAATTTCCGATTTTTCCCCTTCCGACGGCAGCAGGCGCTAAAGCATCTAGCCAATGAAAAATGTACACAAGAAAATCCACGACTTCTGACGGGTTGCGTTCTCCTTGTGTGGGGTGTTGTGTTTGTTGCTCCTAGCTGACAGCTTTTGTTTGAGAATTAAACATCGTAGGCTTTTCGCAGAGGGGTCCTTCCATGTCAAATGTCCCGTTTTTGAAAAAATTCCCCACGGCACCATGCGCGATTTCGACGAACATTTACACGCTAGTAATTTAAATAGTTTTGGTGGGAAATCTAAATTGTTAGCCCTAAATTCATTGTAGTTTTTAAAATATGATTTTTTTTTTAAATTTATGTATTAAGTGTTCATTTTCAAAACGCCGAAAGTCCCGGTATTTTCATACACATAATTCGAAAAGTATTAGAGCTAGCAATATAAAACTTTTTACGCTATAAATATGGGTAGTAGAGAGTAAGTAGGATAAATGTTATACAATTTGTTCAATTAGTGTTTTAATTAAAAATTGTTGAAAACGTCGATTTTTACTCGAATGTCGCTAACTGAGGTAAACTAAAAAGGTTTCTGTCGCGAAGGTATGAAATCTGAAATAAATATTGAAAATTATAATAAGTAAAAGGTACCCAATAAACACGAAAATTGCGTTGGAAAAATTCTAGGAAATTTAGTTTCTGAAATATAGCTACTTGAACCGATCCATTTTTTTAGAAAACTGCAAAACATGGTAGTGTTTTAGGGGGAATTACGGTATTAAGGACAAAAATATACACACAAATAATAGTACCGTTAGAAAGCTGAGATTTCAAGCTACCAAATGCATAAGTAAACAAGTTGGCCAGCCAAAATATACCTCTCCTCGGAAGAATAGTCCCTAGTGGTATTAATTTCTCGAGATAACTCTTTAAGATATATCTCCGCAATTTAGAGTTATTTGTTAAAAATGTTATCCCAGTTCTATCCCGCCCGGTATAAAATTTTAATTATAATTAAAATAATTGAGACGAAACGACCAATTTTAATTTATTCAGAATATCATAAGTTAAGTAGTTACAACAGCGAGTTAGACGTACTATAACAATGTACAATTGAATTAAACCCTTTTACAGAACAAGTTTTTCAGTTGAATATAATACGAAGCAAATTTTAATGAGATAAATATCTACAGAGGGTATTATAACGACCGTTCGCATTTTGGTTTATAATTTTAACGGAATCGGGCTGATTTTAATTAAACGATAGTTTATCGAAATTTTGTTAAAAGAATATTCCCTAAGGCCGCGCGATAAATTTACGAGATAATTTCCCGTCGCCGTTATATCGAAAATTTATTTGATTCGGGATTGCCAGAACTGTAATGTTGTGGGCGAGTGATTAGAAAATAAAATGGCAACCAGAATTAAGCAAAATTATAAATGTTTATTTTTATTCAGAACAGTCTATGGAACGTTCTTGATTTAACTTTCATCAATAGCCCAACAATATATATCCCTTCTACGTAATTGTACAGAACTGGTACTTAAGTGTCTAAGACTAGATTTGTCTTAGTTCATCGTTATTGAAACATAAACCAAAACACACTTACACTTAAGTAAATATTATAAATTATACTGAGTAATTTTAACTAAATTCAAACTACCTAACTATAAACTCTGTCTTAATTAACAGCTGAGAGCTGTTCGCTACTAATTACTTCCAATCTACTTAATTAGCCTCACAGGTTGAGTTGACAATTTCAAGGGTATAATTAGGTTATTCCAATTCAAAAAAATAACTATCAATTTTATCTTACAGCTGACTTGAGTTAGTTCACAATTACTTTAACACTTTCAGTCTTAAGCACGCACTGTTCATACACTTAAGTCCATTCACTCACGTTCCAAACGCGAAACACAATTTAACTCTTTTCTTGACCGAAGACCGAACATACTAATTAAAACCGCATAGTTACCTCATAACTTTTGACCGACACCAGGACCCCGTCCTGTAGTATTTCGTCTGACAGCCAAGAACTAAGAAAGACTAAATCTTCTAAATTGACGGCAACGGCCTTATATACCTTTATTTCGTGTTTTTTTTGACCCCTCGAGATTTGACTAAAGTTCGAAAAATTGAAGAGATTATATTTTTTACCCGGTTTGATTGATAGTTCTCCACTCCATGGCGCTATATTATTACTTTTATATAGTTTCCGCGGGAGTTTTGAATAATTATCCTTTTTCTAAGCGTTATTAAAAGGTAAAAAACCCGCCTTACCATAATGGTTTCTTTACAATTTATTTTCCTAAAGGAAGTCAATGGCTCGGCGGTAAACTATTTGCATTGTAACGGTGCGACCCGAGTTCAATTCCTGAACATGATCAAATAAATTAAAATATCAGATATTTAATTAAATATAAGATTAATATAATTTATAAACATTTAATTAAATATAAGATTAATATAATTTATAAATATTTAATTAAATATAAGATCAATATAATTTAATAATATTTAATTAAATATAAGATTAATATTATTTATAAATATTTAATTAAATATAAGATTAATATAATTTATAAATATATCATTAAATATAAGATTAATATTATTTATAAATATTTAAAATGATGTAGAATAAATTATAGTACCTAACGTTATAACTTTGTAAATGACATTCGCCAAAGCTGTTTTTTAGAAAAACACCGTAACTTAACAAGCGTTGGTGGCTGAGTGGTTAGAGTAAATCTCTTGCACGAGGCAGACCCGGGTTCGATTTCCGGCCGGCGCCAATATATCGCAAATTGACACTAAGACGAATACCCTGTAAAATTGTTGGAAACCCTGCCATTGGATGCTGAGAGGTTGCATAACACTCATCATTCGGTCCGTCGGAAAGTCATTAAGTAGAAGCTGGAGAGAAAACGCCCGTACAAACACAACATACTCAACATCCACAACCATAATCACACGAAGTCAACATGCACAACCATCAAAACACAAACACAACAGACTCAACAAGCACAACCTACGCATAAACATTACAAAAACGTAATACACCAAACCGTCACGACGGTGAGCGAAAAAACACCATCCAAACCAAACCGCAAAGCAATCTGTTAACGCTCACCGCCACACGGTGGTTTTGCCAACCCTTCGAGAAACTGCGAACACAGTGAGCCAAGAAACTGCGTACGCAGTGATTACCCTTTGCCCCGAAAATGCGAATGCGTTCGCAGGCCTGACAGACAGACCCACAAACAGACAGACAAACAGACAGACACGGTGATTGTATAACCCCTCCTAGGTATATGAGAGACCTTCAACCCAAAATATAACATTAAAAAATAGGCTATTTTATCTTAAAAACAAATTTTATTTTACATTTTATAATACCGAACAAAAAACTTTAGAGCAAAATATTTTCATTTTTGTTGGTTTTTGGGTGTTCTATTATTACTATGGAAAAATACTTAAATAATTAAGGAACTAAACAAGAAATACAAATTTTCAATGCGAAATTTTGATCAAAACAATGAAAACAAATTATTTTCCAACGTCTTTCAGGAGCTAAATTTTCTTGTGATCTAATTTGCTAAGAACATACGTTTTACCATCAGAACATATTTCAGGTTTTACTACTGATATTATATTTTGAAACGGCAGCCAACACACGTCTTCTCTTCTTGGCCAATAAAGCTTAAGAAATTTTTTACGAAAGAAAGTAACAGATACGTCTTTTTCTTCTTCGCAGCGTTTTACAATGTTCCCAATGTACCAATCTTCGTCATATGTATATGCAATAAATGTTCCTGGCACGCATTCTTCCAAAGTTAAAAAGTCCGCACGGTTCGTTTGGAACAGGACAACTCTTGTCGCAAATTAATCCTCAGATATCAGTTTGATCTCAAGTTCATTTTCATTTATCGGAAGAAAAGCATGGAATTGGTGGGACAGTGAAAAGACTCGTGGATAAGGCCAGTTTAGAGTCGACAAAAACAAACCAAATACAAAACCAGAAGAAATGTATGCCTGGTGCGTTCAAAGTGTGACCAATGTACAATTTATTTACGTCTCTAAAAAGACGTTAATAAACAAGTGGAAAGATTTGGCCTCAGCGAAAGATATATCGGAGTAAAAAGAATTCCCGGTACTCGATCGCACCATGCTTTGTTGGCCAAGAAGAGAAGACGTATGTTGGGTGCCGTTTCAAAATATAATATCAGTAGTAAAACCTGAAATATGTTCAGATGGTAAAACGTATGTTCTTAGCGGTAACAAGAAAATTTTGCTCCTGAAAGACGTTGGAAAATACTTTTTTTCATTGTTTTGATCAAAATTTTGCAGATAATATTTGTATTTCTTGTTTAGTTGCTTAATTATTGAAGTATTTATCCATAGTAACATATGTATCATAGTTACTCATAAGTATGCCACTAGCCCTATTACTTCACTAACGGTTTGTTTCACAGATATTGCGTCATCCGTACCCTACGTAATATTTGACGTCATATTTGATGTAATATTTGACGTCATCGAATCTCAAATGCTGATTATGCCGTCGCTCAATTAGCTCTACTTCTGATAAACTGACGGCCATCATTTTAGTAAACAAACTGATTTGAACAACCAAGGCTTAGGAGCTAAAATGAACTACAGTTTACTGTCAAGTGCTGTTAATGCAATTAATAAAGTTTTCTGAGACTCAGGTTCTAAAATAAATTTGCTATGTCAAATAAAAGAAGCAGGTTTATTGAAAAAATAGTTGAAATTCAGGTTGAGCTTTTCTGGCGCATCTACAAGGTTGCAGATTCTTTTGAGCCCACTCCTAACTCTTCTAGGCTTGGTATGGGTTTTAAAAACCCTGGTGGAATATCCCACTTCGACGACTTGTTCCATTTTCGGAAAGCGATCAGTTATTGGTCATTTTCCTCAACCTTTCATTTTTCTAAATTACTCATAATTTAATTTCATCCGCACAAACCGAGCGAGTTTATAAATTTCAATAAAGCTACATTGGGCTGACTAAAATTCCGAAGCAAAAAATTCCTTCTCAATTTAGAGGTTTTCCATTGGCTTAAATACATATGTTACTAGCCAATAGTGTGACTCCCAATATTACTAGGATGAATAAAAAGGTTAAACTCTAACGTAGTCCACCTTTTTACTGGTTCGTGGTGAAACAAAATGTTAGTGAAGATTTTTGAATGGAATAAAGGTACAGTGGCATACTTATGAGTAATTATGTTACATATGATAGTAATAATAGAACACCCAAAAAACAAACAAACATGAAAATATTTTGCTCTAAAGTTTTTTGTTCTGTATTATAAAATGTAAAATAACATTTGTTTTTAAGATAAAATAGCATATTTTTTAATGTTATTTTTTAGGTTGAACGTCTCTCATAAACATCTTTTTTATTTATCCATTTGCTAGCTTGAAATCTCAGCTATTATTATTATTATTATTATTATTATTAAATCTCAGCTTTCTAACGGTACTATTATTTTTCTGTATATTTTTATGCCGTAATTCCCCCTAAAACACTACAATGTTTTGCAGTTTTTAAATAAATGGATCGGTTCAAGTAGCTATATTTCAGAAACTAAATTTCCTAGAATTTTTTCAACGCAATTTTCGTGTTTATTGGGTCCCTTTTACTTATTATAATTTTCAATATTTATTTAAGATTTAATACCTTCGCGACAGAAACCTTTTTAATTTACCTCAGTTAGCGACATTCGAGTAAAAATCGACGTTTTCAACAATTTTTAATTAAAACACTAATTGAACAAATTGTATAACATTTATCCTACTTACTCTCTACTACCCATATTTATAGCGTAAAAAGTTTTATATTGCTAGCTCTAATACTTTTCGAATTATTTGTATGAAAATACTGGGACTTTCGGCGTTTTGAAAATGTACACTTAATACATAAATTTAAAAAAAAAATCATATTTTAAAAACTACAATGAATTTAGGGCTAACAATTTCGATTTCCCACCAAAACTATTTAAATTACTAGCGTGTAAATGTTCGTCGAAATCGCGCATGGTGCCGTGGGGAATTTTTTTCAAAAACGGGACATTTGACATGGAATGACCCAGAGGGTAAATCGACTACAAATGGTGGGTTACCAGTTTCGTCATATTTTCCATCCTTCAGTATATTTTTGTAGATTATTCAAGCCGGTACTTACTTCACACCTCAATGCTAAGCGAATTTAAGCGTGCACGTGTATATTATTTATTTACGAGACTAAGAATGATTGAACGTTAACAGACAATATTTGGACACAGCTATATCCTAGCTTTCGTCATAAAAGATAATTTCCATCACCTGTAACGCAATTTGGTGTTCGAAGTATAATATAATTTTATCTCCTAACTGTCATTCAGCGTACGTTTTGCTACAGCTCAGTGACTCTTCAATTGACATTTCATTTATGTTTGGGATGCTTTGATATGGGATATTTAAAATTTATATGTATTTAAGGGAAACTAAGTTTATCAAACAAGGAATAGGTGTTTCTATAAAATACGGGAGGTGGCTGAGTGGTTAGCACTTTAGCCTCGCAGCAAGAGGAGCCGGGTTCGATCCCAGCTAGTGGCACTGGGTGAAAATCCGGAACCACTCCTTCTGCGTAGAGTTTGTAAGTTCTCTCCCCACTGGTTAAAGGGGTTTTACACCGAGATCTTCGGTTTCCCCTTCCCATAAAAACTTGCTGAGTTTAACGGTAATAGTTAGTGTAGGGAGCTGTTGGCTCGCGTGGCATGAAGGGCTTGCTACCACCCTCCTACGCATTGTTACCCGGCCACCTGTTACTTGAGCACGCACAAGCAACATTGCTTATGTGGTCGAAGGTGGTGCCTTGGGTATTAGCTCTATTTTAAAAAAAAAACGTGTAAATGTTTGTCTACGTCACTAGCTAAGGCTTCCGAAGATAAAAAGCACGCACCGGAGTCGATAAATATTTTGAAATTTAAAGACCACGTGCGAAACGGGCGTATCAATAAAGTACTAATAAGCTTATGCTCGTAATTTAGAGCTAAATATTTTACTCGCGCTAAAGCAGACGCTATTAGATTTTGGTCATCGTTATTCGTAAATTTAACTTCATGAAAAATGATACTCGCATTTTACTATAAGTTTAACAGATTTTGTTTTTATTTTTATAAGTTTATTTTTTAAAAAACGTTCTTATGACTTAAATTTGACTGTAGGAGACGCTAGATCATTGGCGCTAGCTCAGATATGTTAGCCCTGTTACGCCATCTAGACTCGGTTCGGTTGCGAATAATTTTATTTTTTTATTGTTTTATTTTATGGAAACACCTTTTCCTGGCCTAGGTAATAGGCTTTATTTCCTAGGCTGAAACTCAATGCTTACGTCTTGCAAATAGAGATGCGCTGAGTTTCCAGGCATGGTTATAGAATATCTTCAAAATGATTTTAAGTGGTATACTTCGGATGGAGGTTCTTTCACAGATATCCCAAATCACAGATATTTCAATGGTAGACAGAAGTACCACCAATGAGATAAAAAGGAAAGTTATAACCTACACGTAAAGATAATTAGAGTTAACGAAAATACATATTTCAAGACTATTGTCAAAAATCTAAAATTTTAATATAATGGTATTACACCATTTTTACTGTATTAAAGGAAAAGTCCAGGTTGGTAAAACTTGGGTCTATTTGAAAGATCATGTTTAAATATACTCAAAAATATCAGTCGTAAATTTGTATCTTTTTTATAACGATAAATTAATTTTTAAACGCGCCAAATTAACCCGCCAAGCGAGCTGCCTTTTTCTTTCGTGGTGATGTTTTAGGACTTAAATAATGCGCTGTTCGCGTTATAACAGCGCTCTGTTCCCTGCGCGCGCTTGCTCCGCGTGCGGTCTGCGGAGGGAAGGCGAAAGAAAATGGCAGCTCGCTTGGCGGGTAAATTTCGCTCGTTTAAAAATTAATTTATCATCATTAAAAAAAGGTACAATTTTACGACTGATATTTTGGAGTTTATTGAAACATGACTTTCAAATAGACCCAAGTTTTACCCAACCTGGACTTTTCCTTTAAGTTGAAAATCATGATACATTATATATGTTCAATCAATAAAAATAACCAATATTGATATATTAACTTTTTATCTTGTTTAAACATATTGACTAGGGTACTATAATATTTCCAACTTAAAATAATTTTCACTGTTAAGTTCATTATTTTAAATCAAATTTAATATTTCATTTTTAACCGAATAAATATTTTTACTTAAATGGTACATCAACAATGGCAGGGAGGGCATCATTTGAACACAAATCTGCGTGGTTTTATAACTTAAAGGATATTAAATAAAACTAAGAAGGTGTTTGTTTATAATTTAAAAGGTATTGATTTAGTAGTTTTAGGGGTGTCAAAAACCACGCCATTAATGGTGTAATTTAATTGTAGTCTCAAAAAGGTATCCAATCTGTGACATTAGAACACTTTTTTTAAAGGGATATCCAACATTCCTTTAATAATCAGATAGGCTAATACCCAAGGCACCACCTTAGGCCTAAGTCATCAAGCTTCTTTTGAAGCCTTTTAATTCAGGTGGTCGGGTTACAATGCGAAGGAGGGTGGTGGCAAGCCCTCATGCCACGCGAGCCAACAGCTCCCTACACTAACTATTACCGTTTTATAATCTAGCTCTTTTGCAGACACTAGATATCATCTAGCCTAGTTACGGGTATTAGACGTTATCTGAAATGACTAATAATTTGACAAATAGCCGTTCAAAAATTGACTATTAAACAAAGCACAATTTGCTGGAAGGTGATTTTAAAATATCTTCTCGAAAAGGTGTGATAAATTACCGCCAGGATGTACCCCAAATGATATGTCTCAAAAGCACCTTTAAGGGTGCCATGTATTTTAATATACATGTATTTTATGGCAAGCATGGGCGGTAATACGCTTTCTTACGATCCTTACAATTAATCCTTATTATTATACTATTTTTTGTATTCTAAAACCAATTCGGTTTACGAAACCATTTCGCCAGCCAACAAGCGCATGGCCACCAGTGTAAAATTTAAAACAAGCGGCGTTAGTGTTAATTTCGCGCACTTCTGTGCGTTTCGTATCGATAGTGGTAGCCGTTCCCGCTATACCAGTTCTGATTTTCTATTGGAGTAATCGCTGTTAACGTTAGATCTATGGTGGATTCTAACTTATAGGGAGCTAACTGTTTTAAAAAAATGAAAAATATTTGATACAATATCCTACTTGTGTGTCAAGTTTAAGGAAAACGAGTGATACGTGGACAGTCAGTTCCGGAGTACGAGAAATTATTAGGTTTTCTGTGAACGACTGAATCGTTGAGGAAACATATTCCGAAGCATCAATAAAGATAGTCAAATCACAGGGCACGCATAAAATGTCGAAGTACTGAAAATATGGATAATTACCTATCTAAATCATGAGATATCCGCCAAAATAAGATAGCTCACGATATATCTTGTTTTCTCGCTATAGTGAAAATACTTACTGGATTGGGTTGAGCACTAAAGTTAATTTTTTTCAATTCTTCGTATGGGAATGAAATTACTATTGTGCTGAAAACCAAAATATGATTTATTAGAGGTCACAGTTTCTCTAAAAAACGATTATCAATTGCCAATAGTCGGTCGCCATGAAATTTAAGTACAAGCAATTCCGATAGTCCCAATTACCGTAATTCTATGATATTTTTTATTTCGCTTGGAGAGTTTGGCGCTGCTTACCTACCCTTTGATTTCTTTGAATAAGTAAATTAGCTCTTTTTTAATGGCTAGTCTAGAAAGCTTAATAAACTTACTTAACATTAACGAATTGTGAAGTGTGGAATTTAACCATCTCCATTACTTTGACTTCAGCGTCAATACCTTGGCTCTCCTGAAATATAAGGTAATTTAAACCCAAAACAATAATGAATAAATAGAATGTTGAAACTATTTTGAATAGCTTTTTGATCAAGGATGTTCTTTGTTCAACCGGTCAGGTCACTATAAATAATCCATCTTTTATTAAAAATAAATATGCAAATCTAACGCAGTTTTATTATCATCAAATAATCATTCAGCATATTGGACTTGGAACCACTTCAACGTAAGCCTTCGTCAAATAATGTATCAATAATGTTTTATGTAGCTAAACAACTCAAAAAATAAATATCTTGCTTCAATTATACAGTATAGCTTTATTTATTTTAGAAGCGTTCTAAAATCAATCCATTGTTTTTTGGACAATTTGATAAGGGCTTACATCTCCCAGTGCGCCACAGCCCTTATGGGTTACAAGAGCCGGACCTCAACTAGTGGGTGGTAAACATCGAATCTGAGTGTATTTGGGTTTCATTAGAGAAGGTTAGCGTTGTCTATGAAGCAATGACGACGGTGCTGTAGTGCGCATCGTCTGAGGTAACGGTGATGGTTTGCATAAGCGCTGTTTCTTATGAAGTAGCAGTTGAGATAAGGTTTGATGTCGTGACTGAGTCAGTACCAAAGAATCTTTCACTGCGATGAAGCTTACTGTCTCACGCTTGTTTCTGCTTTCCATTTTAATTGCCTGAATGTCGGCCTGATCGTATGATCGTAGTTAGTCAAGTGTTACGTTAGGATCACGAAGTGTTGTCGGCGATGGTGTTTCGAAGTCCAGTTTTGGTGATTTTGTGCAGGATTTCAGTATCAGCATCAGGGAAATCCTATAAATCTTGGAAATTCATTTAAAGTTTCTTACTCACTTGGAAGAAAGTGATCGTTGCTAGCCAGAATCACTAAAGCTAATTCTTCGGAGCTAGAACTTTCGCTTGTGCTGGTGGGGCTACGATGGTAAGTGTATCAAAATAATCAAATATATCTTGGACTTCGTCTCCCGCGTAATGTACGCATTGACTTCTGTCTAAGTAGTTCATTTACACCAAAAGCGCTACGTTTTATCGATTTTTTCGGATAGATAACCGTCAGAAAGTAGTTTGTGAAAGAGCCATTCTTCGTTAGGATTTTAGTGTTAAACGGATCGATTAAAGAGCCATCTCGGCCATCGAGTTGCCACGTTTTAACGATTTTCTCGGATTGGTAACCGTCAGAAAGTATTTTGTGAAAGAGCCATTCTTCGTTAGGATTTTAGTGTTAAACAGATAGATTAAAGAGCCATCTCGGCCATCGAGTTGCTACATTTTATCGATTTTCTCGGATTGGTAACCGTCAGGAAGTAGTTTGTGAAAGAGCCATTCTTCGTTAGGATTTTAGTGTTAAACGGATCGATTAAAGAGCCATCTCGGCCATCGAGTTGCCACGTTTTAACGATTTTCTCGGATTGGTAACCGTCAAAAGGTGTTTGTGAAAGAGCCATTCTTCGTTAGGATTTTAGTGTTAAACGGATAGATTAAAGAGCCATCTCGGCCATCGAGTTGCTACGTTTTATCGATTTTCTTGGATTGATAACCGTCAGAAAGTAGTTTGTGAAAGAGCCATTCTTCGTTAGGATTTTAGTGTTAAACGGATAGATTAAAGAGCCATCTCGGCCATCGAGTTGCTACATTTTATCGATTTTCTCGGATTGGCAACCGTCAGAAAGTATTTTGTGAAAGAGCCATTCTTCGTTAGGATTTTAGTGTTAAACGGATAGATTAAAGAGCCATCTCGGCCATCGAGTTGCTACGTTTTATCGATTTTCTCGGATTGGTAACCGTCAGAAAGTAGTTTGTGAAAGAGCCATTCTTTGTTAGGATTTTAGTGTTAAACGGATAGATTAAAGAGCCATCTCGGCCATCGAGTTGCTACGTTTTATCGATTTTCTCGGATTGGTAACCGTCAGAAAGTAGTTTGTGAAAGAGCCATTCTTTGTTAGGATTTTAGTGTTAAACGGATAGATTAAAGAGCCATCTCGGCCATCGAGTTGCTACGTTTTATCGATTTTCTCGGATTGGTAACCGTCAGAAAGTAGTTTGTGAAAGAGCCATTCTTTGTTAGGATTTTAGTGTTAAACGGATAGATTAAAGAGCCATCTCGGCCATCGAGTTGCTACGTTTTATCGATTTTCTCGGATTGATAACCGTCAGAAAGTAGTTTGTGGAAGAGCCATTCTTCGTTAGGATTTTAGTGTTAAACGGATCGATTAAAGAGCCATCTCGGCCATCGAGTTGCCACGTTTTAACGATTTTCTCGGATTGGTAACCGTCAAAAGGTGTTTGTGAAAGAGCCATTCTTCGTTAGGATTTTAGTGTTAAACGGATAGATTAAAGAGCCATCTCGGCCATCGAGTTGCTACATTTTATCGATTTTCTCGGATTGGCAACCGTCAGAAAGTATTTTGTGAAAGAGCCATTCTTCGTTAGGATTTTAGTGTTAAACGGATAGATTAAAGAGCCATCTCGGCCATCGAGTTGCTACGTTTTATCGATTTTCTCGGATTGGTAACCGTCAGAAAGTAGTTTGTGAAAGAGCCATTCTTTGTTAGGATTTTAGTGTTAAACGGATAGATTAAAGAGCCATCTCGGCCATCGAGTTGCTACGTTTTATCGATTTTCTCGGATTGGTAACCGTCAGAAAGTAGTTTGTGAAAGAGCCATTCTTTGTTAGGATTTTAGTGTTAAACGGATAGATTAAAGAGCCATCTCGGCCATCGAGTTGCTACGTTTTATCGATTTTCTCGGATTGGTAACCGTCAGAAAGTATTTTGTGAAAGAGCCATTCTTCGTTAGGATTTTAGTGTTAAACGGATAGATTAAAGAGCCATCTCGGCCATCTAGTTGCTACGTTTTATCGATTTTCTCGGATTGGTAACCGTCAGAAAGTATTTTGTGAAAGAGCCATTCTTCGTTAGGATTTTAGTGTTAAACGGATAGATTAAAGAGCCATCTCGGCCATCGAGTTGCTACGTTTTATCGATTTTCTCGGATTGGTAACCGTCAGAAAGTAGTTTGTGAAAGAGCCATTCTTTGTTAGGATTTTAGTGTTAAACGGATAGATTAAAGAGCCATCTCGGCCATCGAGTTGCTACGTTTTATCGATTTTCTCGGATTGATAACCGTCAGAAAGTAGTTTGTGGAAGAGCCATTCTTCGTTAGGATTTTAGTGTTAAACGGATAGATTAAAGAGCCATCTCGGCCATCGATTTGCTACGTTTTATCGATTTTCTCGGATTGGTAACCGTCAGAAGGTAGTTTGTGAAAGAGCCATTCTTCGTTAGGATTTTAGTGTTAAACGGATAGATAGAAATCCATTACGAACTCTTCAGAAACTCTAGATGCTCCGTGACTTTTGGATCGAATCTACTTTTCAAAATATGCATTGTTTGGTCCATGGCTTCAAAATATTATTTTCTACGGTCTTGATTCGATGTTAACGTTAAGACTTCACTACTTAAAAATAGCTTATATTGCTTACATTTTTAACAATAAATTATGATTTATTTGCTGTTTTTGTTTTAGAATACTTTGAATGGTAGCAATCATCGATCGAGCGTCGGTTTAGTTTCAATTATCATTTCGTAAATATGCGTTAAAACAATCCGATGTTTGGCACTAAACTCAAATTATGTAGGTAACAAGGGGGGTATATTTCTCCTATTTTCATCTTCTAACACTCGAGCACGGAGTCCGGTTAAATGGTTGCTGGCGCCATCATAGCACTGGCCGCGTCAGCTCGTCATGTCGATTCCACAACTTCTCAATACATTATTTCTTAATTAATTATTATAATTTCAGCAGATATTGATGGTGTGTTCTAAAACCCCACATCAATTTAATTATTGCCTAATTGTCATCCACAATATGATAAGAGAGCACCAAATTTATCTTTTACTGATAAATCATAAGATTTATCGATGTAAATAATGTAATATATCAATAGGTGTTTGTAAAAAAATTCGAGGGACGTGTTAGTGTTTTCAGTACTGCCAGATAACTTAAATAAAACGAAAACAAACATGGCTTAACAAATACATTTATTTGGGCATTCTATGAATTCCTGAGCGCTTAAACATGGATTCATAACGGAAGGTGAGTTTTTCTTTTAGAACATAGAAAGAAGTATGTTTACCATTACCTTAATGTTTATTTTCTATTAAGTAATAACAAGAACCGATCGACGTGACTGAGAACGACCAAACATAGCTTTGGGCCTTAGTGTCGAGATCTTTTGAAAACCTCGCCTACTTCAACTTTTGTGTCGACCTCTTTTGACTGATCTCGGGACTAATTATCACGTGCTTTTTACAGCAAAATGGCGGGTGTAGAAGGAAGTACAGATTTTTCTAACTTCAGCTTGGCTCCAAATTTAGTAGAAATGATTATTAGGAGCGCAATTATTAATGCAGGATTAACAGCAGATTTGAGTGTAAAGTTAGTGTATAACGCAAGAAAAACTGGTAGTTGTTGATTAATAATTACAAAGGCAGAGGAATATTATTTTCCAATTGTCTCATCACCCAAGAAGTTGTCAACTGATTCTGCAGTGAAATAATTCTAAAATACGCATTAGCATAGCCCACTTGCTAAGTGTGTATATTTAAAGGATATACAATTGGGCATGATCATTGGTACACTTTCGATACCATCTGGGAAACAATCTACTTCTTGGCTGCATAAATTAACAGATTCTTCTATTGCACCTATAAAAAATTCTCGATATGAACGGCGAAGGATTTCTCAAATATTTCAGTGCACGTTTTCCATAGGAATAATGTAAGGTTTTCAAAATAGGAACAACTACCGGTTTTAGCAGATGAGTCATTAAACCTTGTCGTTTCTTTCCAGGATTTCAGTAAAACACTATTCAATCCGTTCATTAAATATATTTTATCGTCTAAAATTTCAGTTATACGGCTAATTACGACATCTTTACTAATTCCGTTCCAATATTTAACATTTAACTTTATTTTATTTGTTGATTTAGTAGTTTTATCCCCAGGCGACATTTCCCCGGCTTATAGAAAGGCAGTAGACGAAACGACCCGTGACTTTAATGACCCACAGATGGTGACTAAGACTTCTCTGTAAAATTGGCTCCACCTACAAAATTTGAGAAAGAGTACGTCTTGGAAACGTAAAATACCCGTTTGGTCGTTCTCAGTCATGTCGATCGGTTCTTGGTAATAACCAAAGAAGCTAGATAACCAGACGGCGATTTGCCCGGATTGGGACTTGGTTTTGGAATCCATACCTCCTTATCTTCATTGTAAATAACCAGGTAAGACTTTTATAATAAACAAAAATTTGCATATTTAAGATTTCAATGTTTACTTTTAGAATATCTAACCGAGCTGGTGGGCGTAGATGCTGCGTTCCAGGTTGCTTCACCTCTACGTACAGAAATATAAATGTTTCGTTTTCTCCCTTTCCCAGGAACGAAGCTTTACGTAACGAATGGATTAATATAATAACAGCCAACACGAAAGAAGTTGAAAGTACTGCGTCCGAGAACAGACCGTGGAACACACCTGTAAGAACGCTTTAAGGATCTAAACATCAGTTTGTATGTGGTCGTCATTTCAACCTTAGTAAACGGAAAATGTACGGAGCTACTACGCCAAAATATATTTACCACAATCATGACAACTCTCAGCAATGTAACCTCATACCAGAAAGATTCATTGATGTTTCCAATTATGTTGAAATTCTACCCCCACATGCAGGAAACCAAGCGTGTTCGTTAATGAATCTAAGTGATCATGAAACCGAAAACTCTACGATAGCCGAGTTGACTGAAGACCACTGTAATAACATTAAACAAGACTATGGGGAGCTAACGACGAAAATTAAAAAGCAACAAGGGACAATCTGTATGCTGAAGTTAACGGTTGAGGATATGGCTAGACTTACGAATGAAAACTTAATCCTGAAAAAGCAAAAAAACTGTTTTGAAAAAAGATTCTATCGACTAAATGAAGAAGCGAAGCAATTTAAATTAACGGATACGGAACTTTCAAAAGCAAAGGAAGACGTGGAAAAATTAGAAACGGAAAATAGAAGGTTAAAACTTGAAATTGAAACCTTAAAATAAGAGGCTAAAATGAAAGATAGCAAAATGTCCCTGCGTAACGTGAAGTGATCCTCTATGCTTCAGTTTTACACGGGATTTGAATCTATGGAAAATTGTATTAATTTATATGAAAATTTAGAACCATATCTGCCAAATCTTAATTTTTATTACATCGAAGGCTACGAACGTAAAACAGAGAGAAAAGATTTGAAAAACCGAGCCAGACCAATGTCCCTAGATTTTAAGGATCAACTATTTTTGGTGTTATGCCGTCTCAACGTGGGACTTTTTGAACAGGGCTTACCGATTCGAAATTTCGGTGAAGACTGTATCAAACTTATGCATTACCTGCTTTGATTTTTAAGACCAAAGAATATCGCGCCTTAAAATATGGCCTTCAAGGAAACTAGTTAACGATGAAATGCCAGATGATTTCCAAACAACCTACCCTACAACTCGTTGCATCATTGACTGTACGGAGCTATTCATTCAAACTATCCATCGTACACAAGCCACAATACAGCGAAAGGTCTCAATGAAATTTGTCCTAATGGTTTCGTTTCATTTGTTTCTAAATTATCACCGGGAAGAATGTCCGATGTCGAGATAACTGCAGAAAGTGGAATTATTGACTTGTTACAGCCCGGTGACTCTGTAAAGGCTGATCGAGGTTTCACGATTAAAGGAAAAGAACGCAGGGCTAAATATCCCACCATTTCTTGAAAAAAAACACACAACTATCTTTGGAGGAAGAAAGAAAAACTAGAGATATAGCTTGCATTCGTATTCATGTTGAGCGTGTCATTAGAAGTGTTAAAAAGTAGTATCCCCTTTACACTGTTTTTCCAAATAGTATGCATGCTCAACTGGAAAATGTTTGGAGAATATGTTCCCACCTGAATAATTTTTTGTAATGAACCGTTAATTAAAGTTGAAAATAGTGAACTTTAAACCATTCATTTTTAAAAACAACATTTGTACTCTTTCCTTATTTAAGGAACATTAAAATCACTTTTCGCTTTTTAAAATATCATTTTTTCCACTGACAATTTACAAGTTGATTATGGCTATTTTTTAAAAAAAAAGTACTAAATGACTAGCGTAAAAATTAGCTAACTTTGGCAACAATAATTTTTAAAGAATTCCTCGTTAAAATCTATTCTTTATAAAAATGGTGCGTCATCCCCACAATCAACGATTAAATCGCAAGATGGAAGACAACTCATACCCATTTGACCCTGTATCTGATCACGCGTTAAAGAACCGTTTTCGTCTAGTTTTAGAAGTTTAGTAGTTGGCTCCTTTCTGTTAACGCCTTCATAGATAGAAATATTTTCAAATTTACATTTTGACGGAGTTTTTATTTCTAAGAGTCCATATTGGCCTGTTGTTTTTTTTTAATACTAGCCTGTCCAGAGAAGCGCCTAACATCGGCAACGATTGGTTAACCCTGTTGGAAACATCTCTATAATTCCTCGTAAAACTTTGTACTTTTTTGTAGCGGGTTTTTCGTTGTTTAATAATTCATGGGCGTACTAATTTCTCGATATATCTGCAGCTGTGATAAAAAAATTTAAGAAGCTTTCAGTAGCCTTTTTCTTCCGTTTGCAGACGGCTCCAAATTTGGAAGCGGTTATCCTTTCTAGGCATTCAGCTTTCCATATCTCACAGTTAGACTGGTCTTTTGTTTCAGATTCCAAATTTTGTGAGCATCTAACGTTATTTTAAGGATGGACGTAGTTTTTCCCATAGCATCTTCAATAACGTGTAGAGATTGTTCATGTTGAATATCTTCACTGGCAATGGTATTCCTTAGGTGAGATCCGTTTGAACTTCTTCAATCATCTCGTCATTATCTCTTACAATAACAGCTGCTACCTCGGGAACGAAATAGTTTTCTTCTTGTATATAAGTCAAGAATTTGCGTTTTGAAGCATTCTTAGCACAAAGCTTCTCATTCCTACATCTCATGTTCTCGTTATCATCTTCTGAACCATGATTCCGGAGATAATTGAATTGCTTCAACTTGTCAGCTTTTTTCTTAAGAGATTCATTCGATTTGTCAGGTACGTGTCGTACGAAATTAAGGTTTTCAAACTTTTTGGTTGCTAAGGCACCCTTGTCATTGGGGGGACCCCACATTCGTTTCTTTTCCGTACAAGCTTGATTGTCTGAAATAAATTTGCGGTCTTCACGATGACAATCGAACATATGCCAGAGGAGAGCTGACACATGAATACATACGCCACCTTTACTAGCTTTACAATTGAATTTGCCTTTTTCCACCATTCCAGTAGATCCACTGAGTTTACTAGCGACTTCATACTTCATAGCCAAGGTAAACGAGGCCTGGACTTTACTTTTGATAAATAATGGATAACTTTGGTTGCTTTTCCACCAATACTAAGCTGCATATGACACCTTGCCCACCTTAAACATACGGTATCCATTTTGGAAATGCTTCTTGTCTTTGTTGTGGTTGAAATGTTTTCGAATACAACCTTTACTGAAATTCTTAGGGAAATATTTCATTTGCTTCGTCCAGTTACCCTTCGGTAGAAAAAGGTTCTCTTTATCTTCGTTACTCGTGCTAGAGCTGTAATATAATTAACTTCTTAAAATTTCAATCTTAAAGACCCTAGAACTAGCTTGTGTAATAATAAGAATAATAGCGTACCTTGAAACCATATCAAGTACAGCAGATTGCGAAGCTTCACTCATGGTATATGAATAGTTGAATACACTTATAACAAGGCATACATATTTTAACTTTTCTCTTAATTGAACATGGTTTACTATAAGGTAACAACGAAACCACGTATACTAAGTAAAGGCAACATAAAAAATATGTATTTAAAAACTAAACTGAAATTAATTAACTAAGAATTAAATAAAAACAACTGCAGGAAATACATTCTCTAACCCGAGTCTCCCGAGAGTTCGGAGCGTCTGATGAAAGGGTCAGAGGGAAAAATGTCACGTGACGAAACAGTTTTTAGTGCCTTCCCCCTAAATTTTTTTCCTCCTCATCTTTTTTACAAAAACCTATTGCATCGACTATTTCACGAACAATCGACTTTTTTTGTAGCGATAGTTTAACTTTTGGCTCATCTTTGGAGCGTAAAATATGAAACTAATATAAGTTGGGGTTATGGTCCGTTTGCTCCCGTAAAGCCATGCATTGCTTGGCCAAATACCAGTGGCACCGATCTCATGGGGGCGGCGGGGCTGAACTTTCATTTAATTAAATTAAGAGCTAAATCTAAAAAACATCAACACTGGTTTGCAAAACAATTACATAAGGGAATTAGTTAAAGCAATATTTATCTTGCAAACTTTAACTGCGGATGTCTGTCGTAACGTCTGCCCAATTAACCATACGTTTAGCACAAACTATACTAACCCTGAAACAGGTATGTGTCTGAAGTCTAGATAACCGACACAGAAATATGAAATGTTAAATGAGCTGAGCCCTCAAATAAAACTGACTAAATATCGCCACAAAACATCTCCAGTTTGTCATATGATTATGAGAATAATTATAATGCAGGAGATAATTATAGACGTTTGTTTATTCTAGAAGTAAATGCACCGAAGTTATTGGAGAGTGCCAAAATTTTAAAAGGCATTTTCCTTAACGTGGGCAGATAAAACTCCATCGGATCCCACCCCTTCATTTCCCGACAAAACTTTCACTAGGGAATTGTGGGTACCCATATTCGATATGCACGTCATCATCTACTAGTCGCTAGTGAAGCTATGAAGACGTGAAACCTGAAAACGACGGTTAAAGGTAGATCCCATATGGAAAATGCACTGACAACTTTGGTTTATTAACAAATTATTATAATTATTTAATTATTCAAATTAAAGGTATTAGCCGTTGGGTGCGATAGAGGTTAGGTGAAGAAATAGTGACGTTTTGTGTCGTAAAACAATTTGTAGACCTAGATGCAATAGGTTTGTTTGTAGCTACGACGTAAGAACCAACTTGAAGAGGTCGTGTTCACCTTGTAGTTGCAGCTTTGACGGATTTCGGATTTTTTGCAATTTTTAAGGTAAGACGGGGAATAACTTAATGTTATTAGAGTTTAGGACTGTAGTCTCTACCGACGATTTCGTCGTCGTGTAAACTATTATACCCAAAATTAGAGCAGTACTGTTTTCATCCAAGAAAATTTCATTTACTAGTCTTACGGAAATGTCAATATCTACCACCCCACAATCGCCCTTGCACAGTACGACCCTGCTTTTGCCTGACATCCAACGTCGCTTGGGCATTTTAGGGACAGCTTGATAGGCTATTTAATTTAGTCATAATATTTAATGAAAATAATAATAGTAATCAGCTAGGCAAATAACCAAGGCACCACCTTAGGCCCAAGTCATCTAGTAACTTTTAAAGCCATTAATACAGGTGGCCAGGTAACAATGTGTAGGAGGGGAGTGGCAAGCCCTTCATGCCACACGAGCCAACAGCTCCCTACACTAACTACTACCGTTAACCTCGACAAATTTTTTTTATATAACTTCTAGTTATTTATATAAGTTCTTAAATTCTTTATTTCTGATCTAATTTATTATACACGCAGGAAATTCCCTCACAACATAAAGCGTTATATTTTCATAAATGTTTGGCAAAATTTTTTTGTCAAAGAAAAAGATCGGTTGGGCTGGCTCAAACTATTTCTGCTTAAAGGTAAAAACTTCATGACCTGCTAACTCTGGAACCGGATCTGATAAGAATCTACCTTTCATTTTATATACAAAAACACAAAAATTCTAATCATTACCTCCATTACTGCATATGTAATTGAATTGTAGTCCATTATCTGCAAAAAATATACATTTATTTATGTATCTGATCATTATTTACACTAAATATTTAAATCCCGGTAAAACGGGTTTGGATCTTTCATAAAACGCTGAAATTGAATACTAAAGTTCTTTGCAACATAACTTACTTGTAAATCTTATTGTCAGTATTTTTACAATCAATGAAACCCAAAATACTTATCTCTGCTTACTGGACAGAGATAACTTAACATTGTATTTCGTAGTTACAGACAGCAAAATGATTGTTTCAAAATAATAAGCTAGTGCAAACGTTATCAAGGATTAATCCGATCCCTGTAACATGGTTTTTCCCGACTTCGTTTGATTTAATTTTATGACTAAGAGACCCTATTGGAGTCGCAAGAAAAACCAAGTGAAAGCGTTTATAAGTGCACCTACTTCTACATTTATTCAATTTGTTTTGCAGAAAAATCATTTAATATAATGCAATTTCATATTATATGACTTCAAATCTCACCAAGACACGTGTTTTAGGAAGCTAGCGTCAAATGCCTTTAGGCTGTTTGCCTACGGATCTTGTCCGAATGAGGGTAGCAGACGTTCTAAGCTGAGATAAATACAGTGACTTAAAAGACGTTAAGCGGTACACCAGAAACCCGTTAATAAAATTAACAGTGGGCAATTCATTGTGATTTTGATGTCATTTTCAAACGTGTCCACAATTTTACATGCCGAAACATGTAACGTGATATTTAATTGTAATTAAATTAAATAATTAATTATGGTGTACTGTGGAACGTCGTTAATTCTTTTAAATAAAAAGTAGAAGACTTTCTGTCGACCTAAGGTTCTTTTGAAAATAAGTTAGATCCGCGTGGTCTTAGCTTCGAGTATTATTTTATGTGTCAATTCCATTGTTAGGCGATTACACCGCCTCCCCGTGGAAACTTTCTACTTTGGTATTGTGAAAGTTTTTGGAATACATGGTATTTAGATCACGTATTATTTTTTTGTCCTAACATAAGCAAAAAATAACAAGTCTTAAATAAATAATTTGATCGAAATTTAGGGAAAAGACCATAAGACACCAAGTTTCGGCTTTTCTGTTGTGTAAATTCATCACGGAGAGCAGATAATCGATAGGGTTAAGACTCAGTCTCATGATCCAACGTTTAAGGATACCTGTCCGGCCCCAATTAGAAGGAAAGAGAGCGAGGCCCTTTTACAATACAAAGAATCTGTGACCCTGTGCTGCAGCAAGCTTAGCACATCGGTCAATTTGGCCCTGAACACTGTAGACCAAATTCCGTCTGAATAGACAGAAAATTATCAAGCCCAAATAAATGGTTAATGAATAAATAATTCCTACTTCCTTCAAAAAATACGAAATCATTTCTTTACCGAAAATACCAGATCTATTTTGTCTTTTCCTATTTGCCAATTTATAATGTCGTAAAATTGAGAGATAAAATGGGTCCTTAGTCTCCAAATAAATGATAATATTTTGTTTTGGATAACACTATACATGTCACAACTAAACTAGTACTTAGTGACAACTATATCATCTGGTATAATTAATTAACCATAAATCACTTAAGCAGTAATATCTATTGAAAAGCTATTTGTTTGAACTAAATCAATTTAATAGATAAACCTACCTACCTTCCTACCGTAAAGATTCTAATGCATAGTTGAAGTAAAACTAAGTAGTCCTTTAAAGAATGCTTTCGTTGCAACGATATATGAATATTACTGCCTGCGACAAGGTCTGCCACGCAGAATAAGTGCACTTACGTCTATAATGTGAATCGATGGAACTGAGTTGCTGCACTCACATCGTCAAGCAGCCCAATATAAGCTTTCTTCCCTAGATTAAATTTATTTCTGCCCAGTTCCATACTAATAAATAAAAAGACTAAGCTTTCTAATTTGGTTTTCGGGGATTACGTCTGAACCAGCGAGTACTTACAGTCTCGTGGAAATTAACTCACCTGTTATAAAATGTGTGGGCTGTACACCGATATGGTAAAGGAGCATTAAATTGTTATTTCCAGTACAAGGCAGCTAGCATGACTATGTGACCACTGTCGCGTGCAAAACGTCATTCAATAATAGAAAATTTACGGAACCTGTATTTAAGCTTCTAACTTAATCATATACAGTACTCGGTAATTTAATCCAAGGCATTGTGACGGAACTTTTATTTTTAACTTACTTAATTAAAACAATGGGTCACCCATTGGTGGTATTCAGATCATTTTAAATTATCAACTTATGAACTTTAAAAAAATCCACCAGATGGCACCCTAAAAACTGAAAAATTAAAAATACCAAAAAAAAATAAAAATAAAAACTCCCCCCAAAAAAATGTAAAAAGATCGGTTTCTACCGTGACAAAGGTTGAAGTGTTTGTTGTATTTAAGACCATTTACACCTGGACTACAATCCCAACGTTATAACTCCGATTTCAGAGTGTCCGCTACAAAACACCACCTAAGGTGGTGCCTTGTCTATTAGACTAGCTGATTATTATTATTATTATTTATTATTATTAAACATGCAGCAACCCCCCTTTTTCTTTAGGAGGCGAACGGTTCGCGCTCTCTTCCGCTGTTTTCCTCTTGACGCCGTAAATAATGGGCGAAAATTGGTCACGACTCGCGGAGCAACCGAGTAAAATGCCGGGATTGGAGGGCGAAGTGAACGCGTTTTTTCAGCCCGAATTCCCTTGTGGACGATAGTTGCCTCTAAATTACGATGGTGGCGTTGGGGTAACGGCGACACTAGCCTAACAACAACGCCTACCTTCATTGCAGTCCAGATGTAAATGGTCTTAGGTTGTATAAAGATGTTGGACGATTCACCAGGAAGGTTAAGTCCCTGAGGATGTTATGCTAAGCGGAACGAAACAATAAGGACGTAAATATTCCTGATCTTTTATTAAATATGCAAATATAACGAAGTTTTAAATCTCATAATTACTACCGCATATTACACTTACAAAACTAACTAAGCCTCAACTTATGAACATATTCCATTGTGAGAGTAAACGATAACATTCACGTTTTTAGAGGTCAAAAAGGGTTAGTTTTTATGAGGAAACCTAAATTTCTAAATATTTTCCGCTTGTTTTACATTGGATTGATCTATTAGATATATCAACGTTACAAGTTGTAAGAATCCGTAAGAATACCGATTCATTCGTGTTCAAATGACCGTATTTCTTTAACTTACAATCTACATGGCTACGTTAACTGAATTCAGCAGAAGTTAGCCGTATAATATTTGACCAAGCGAAGCGAGGTAGAGTACCAGCCTCTAAATCAGTTTCGTCAAGGAATGCTTGTGTATCTAATGGATTATCTAGGCGTAATACTTTATGCAAGTTTCGTCTCGGAGCATTGGAATTTTAACAATAGGTATAGTGACGTAGGATGCTTTGCTGTAAAGGTTTTAATGGAAAGTTTTCTTTAATAAAAAAGATTCAGACAAACCGCTTTGTATCAGCTCTTATTTGTTTTAGAGTAGATTCATATGAATAAAATAAGTCAATTGCATGTCACTTCGGAGCAACAAACACATCACCCCACACCAGGAGAACGCTAGTTAAAAGTCGTGCATTTTGATATGTACATTTTTCATTTCTTAGACAGTAGAAGGAAAGTAAGGTCGACACATCAAACCCGGGTACGGGTTCGGGTTCGAGTACGGGTTTAGGGATTTTCGATGTGAAATGGGGGTAAAATCGTTGAAAAGTCAATGCATTTAGGGTATTTATAGCGACGATTTGTTTTTTTTTCTCATATCAACGTATTGTGTTTAGGACCGGCTTGTTTTACGTTGTCTTTATCTCTGCTTATCTCGAATTTAAAGAGTGACGTCACGAGACAATTCTATGGTATTTGAACCTAAGTAAAGTATATAATTTCCGTTTCAGTTTGTTTGTCTTTATCTCGCGTTTTAAATATCGTATGGTTGACAATGTATTGAGTATGGAATTAGTTGAGAATGTATTGAAATAGTGTAAGTTGTAAAGAGTGATATTTTCTTGATAACCTGGGTGGGAGATAGTGCACGCGTGATACCGTCGCGCGTGCGCGGTTTACCCGGGGCGCGGTTAATTTGAATTTAAATGAAAACATGGATTTTAGTGTTTTAAAAAGAAACGTCATGGAATATTTGATAGTTTATAGTAAATTACGGCACAAGTGTTTTGTTAAAGAGAATCAAATTAATTATAAACTCCATTTAATATCATTAAGTGTCAATATACCAAAGGGGCGCTTGAGCCAACATCACAAGCATTTTGTTAAAATAAATATCTCAAGTTTACGAATACGTTAAATAACTTTCCAATATACAAATATGTATATTTGACGTTCAATACGTTTAAATAGATTTCCAAAATGTAAATATAGGTAGTAAAATACTAAAAAACATCTTACTCTACGTTCAATACGTTAAAATAGATTTCACTACGCAAATATAGTTTGGAAAAATACTACAAAAACACCTTAACTTGGTGTTCAATACGTTAAAATATTTTTCCGATAAGTAAATATATATAGAAAGATACTATTAAAACATCTTAACTCTACTTTAAATCAGATAAAATATATTTCAGATATGCAAATACATAGAAAAATACTATAAAAACATCTAAACACTACTTTTAATACAGCAAAATGCAATTCCGATATTTAAATATTTAAAAATACTTAATTAATGTACTGAGTTACGTTCGAAAGAATCTTTTGTAAACACAAATTCATCCAATTGTTACACATAAATTCCATATTAGATGGTGTGTGTATGATTGGTAAGACTCTTGTCAGAAAGATGAATTCTTATGCATCTTTTATTCTGCTTTTAATACGGTAAAATACATTTCCAATATGAAAATATAGATAGAAAAATACTACTAACATCCCTTTTTAAATTTGATAAAATACATTTCCGATATGTGACAAGAGTATTACTAATCATACATACACCATATAATCTGGAATTTATGTTTAAAAATAGGATCCATTCGTGTTTCCAAAAGGTTCTTTCAAACGTAACTCAGTACATTAATTAAGTATTTTTAAATATTTGAATTACGAAATTGTATATTGTTGTATTAATAGTAGAGTTTAGATATTTTTATATTATTTTTCTATGTATTTGCATATCTCAAATATATTTTATCCGATTTAACACACACAAAAAAATGATAATAACGAACTTCAAAATAAATAAGAAGAAAAATAATCTGAAAAAATGGGTCCATAAAAGTTTATTTTAATATAATTTATTCATTAATTTTTTTTGAAGTACAAATAAAAGTAGTAACCATTTACTTATTAGCAAAGTTAAAGTTTTATCAATAAGTAAGTGTTGATCTACATAAAGTATATTTGTAATATTTAGGTAATATAGTAATTCCACCTACGTGACTTCGATATAAAGGCGTTTAATGATATTAAAATGAAATTTAAAATTATTCCTACCTATTCTACTTAGCTTTCTGACGTAGTTTACTATTTTTTTTTAATTAATTTTAATTTTCTTATTTACAACACTATGTAATCATCATTTAAAGTCTTAAAATTAGGGGCAACAAAGTTTATTTTTATATAATTTATTCATAAATATTTTTTGAAGTGCAAAAGAGAATAGTACCCTAAGCCTAAACACAAGAAACATCTTTACTCTACTTTAAATCCAATCAAATCGATTTCCGCTATGTAAATAGGTGAAAACATACCACAAAAAATCTCTTTTTCTACTTTTAATATTTTAAAATACAATTCTAATATGTAAATATAGGTATAAAAATACGACAAAAACAACTAACCTATATTTGAAATATGGTAAAATACAATTTTTATACACAAATATAGTAAGAAAGATACTATAAAACTCTTTATTCAACTTTAATACGATAAATTAAATTTCCAATATGTAAATAAAGGTCAGAAAATACGGCTTATACGCAAATATAGTCAGAAAGATACTATAAAAACTCTTTATTCAACTTTAATAGGATAAATTAAATTTCCAATATGTAAATAAAGGTTGGAAAATTCTGCTTATACGTTACGCTATTTAAGAAGCGAAATTTTGGGGACAGAAATAATAATATAATAATAATGTATATATATATATATATATATATATATATATATATATATATATATATATATATATATATAAATTTAATGCGATGAAAAAGGAGAAAATAATATTAAAACGAATTATCGTACACGTGATTCTGCGGTACCATACAGCTATTTTGTGAGATTTAACAACTTTGCAATTATTAGGGTCACGGTGAAAATGACAATGTTTATTGGCTTAAAAAACATTTTTTCGTTTACATTTATAAATATCTTTCTTAAACCTAGACACTATGTTATACATTTCTATTCCTTTACACCTATTTATATTTAATATAATCTATTCATAAATATTGTTTTGAAATACAAATAGGAATAGTATAACCATTAGCTTACGAAACTAAAAAAATGTCGTATTATTAGTAACCTTATAAGCTACTTCTTCGATATTTAAATAATTAAAATTTTTCCACGTATATTTGACTATCGAAAATCTATTCTACACGATTTCAATACATTCTTAACTTGTTTCCTCGTTATCTTTATCTCATGTGTCTTAATTAGCGTATGGAATAAGTTAAGAATGTATTGAAATGGTGTATGTTAAAACGTTGTAGATTAAAGAGTAAAACATATGTTCAGAGTCGGCTTGATTAAGAAAGAGAATAACACAGACGTTTCCGGTGTAGTCACATAGGCAGAAAAATACTACAACAATCTCTATACTCTATATTCAATACGTTAAAATATATTTCCGAAATTCCAGAATTCAATTATTTTTTTCTCATTTTAATAAATACGATAACAGTGATAAATAATCTGAGGGTATAAAAAGGGGTTTATTAGTAAAAATTAGACAGTATTTAGAAAGCTTCCCATTCGGATTGTTTTTGAGTTCGACTTCAAGTACTACCTACGTTATTAGTGGTGCTCCAAGGAACCTGGAAATGTAAGTAGAAATTTAAAAAATGTTAATTCTTAATTTAACTTCGTTTTTATGTATGTAAAAGTTAGTAGGCTCTTTTTCTATATTTTATTCCTTCTATTCTTATAGTAAATGGACCATATTTCCATAACTTTAGCATCTTGAGAGGAGTACGTAGGCTCAACAACTGAATCTATGGTCTGCTTTCACTGCGATGCTAGTACTGAAGAACTGAAGGTAAGAGGAGTAACTGGGGTAGAGAATGTGGGTATTATCAACGTGCGGTAATTTTCTGTCGAGATTCTACCTATACCAAATGCATCCCTGGGCACCTAATTAAGGTGTTTCCCGCACACCTCAGGTGTACGTACTGTGGACGAAGAGGCTTGAAGAGAAATCGTCGGGTTGAAGAATGCGAAGCGTTCGATTTCTTGGGTTGTTGTCACTATTCAAAACCACCTCGTGATCGTACGGTCATACGTTTTATAAATAACGTTAATTGTCAATAATTTAACAATAAAATAACAATTATATATTTATTTCTTATTTTTCTTTCTATTATATTTAAGTTTATTCCTAAATTTATAAGTTTATTACAATTGGCATATCATTTTCGACTCATCTTACCAAAAAGTTAAGAATTCTTTAAGAGATAAAGAGAGAGATTTGCGTAATTTATTAAGTTAAGGATTATAGGTCATCATGATGACTTATAACACTTGTATAATTTACTAAAACCACAATACATTTGACTTGACTTAACTTGATAAAGTAGGTAATATATGATTCCATCTAGGTATATAAATTTTATATATGTTTTTATTTAAATAAATACTAATTTTTATAACTATAAATATCTTATAAATATAAATAATAAATATAATAATAATAATAATAATAATAATACAAATAATATTTGTATGTGGATTTACCCGGTCCTCATCTCCCACCTAGGTTATCAAGAACATATCACTCTTTACAACTTACATCATTTCAATACATTCTCAAGTTCTCAACTTATTCCATACGATATTTAAATCGCGAAGTAAATAGAAACAAGCCGATCCTGAACACATACGCTTTATTTTTCATTTAAATTCAAATTAACCGCGTCCCCGGGTAATTCGCGCACGCGCGAGGGTATCGCGGGCACTATCTCCCACCCAGGTAACCAAGAAAATATCACTCTTTACAACTTACACTATTTCAATACATTCTCAACTTATTCCATACTTAATATATTCTCAACTTATTCTATACTCAATATATTCTCAACTTGTTCCATACTTAATATATTCTCAACTTATTCTATACTCAATATGTTCTCAACTTATTCCATACTCAATATATTCTCAACTTATTTCATACTCAATACATTCTCAACTTATTCCATACTCAATACATTCTCAACTTATTCCATACTCAATATATTCTTAACTTATTGAGTATGCTCAATACATTCTCAACATATTCCATATGATATTTAAAACATAAGATAAAGAGAAACAAGCCGAACCTGAACTTATATACTTTACTTAGGTTCAAGTACCATATAAGTGTCTCGTGACGTCACTCTTTAATATCGAGATAAGCAGAGATAAAGATAACGTAAAACAAGCCGGCCCTAAACACAATATGTTGATATGAGAAAAAACAAATCGTCGCGATAAATACCCTAATTACATTGACTTTTGAACGATTTTACCCCCATTTCACATCGAAAATCAATAAACCCGTACTCGAACCCGAACCCGAACCCGAACCCGAACCCGTACCCGGGTTTGGTGTGTCGACCTTACTTTCCTTCTACTTTAGACGCTTTAAATTCTAAAATGTTTTCCCCCCGCTCGTAAAACGTTCAACGTAAAGGTTCGTTCAATGAAATTTGTACACAACACTGCGTTAGCGTGTTTAAGGCTAGCTGCGTTCTCCTTGTGTTTGTTGTGCCTAGATATAACGTACCTTGTCAAAGAATTCTGTTCACTTCCAAATGTGTTAGGTAAATTTTCAAAGGGCTAAATTGGCGTCTCTTATTTGGTTTTATTATAGAACTAAACAATAAAAAATTGTTGGAAATACCTTACGCTTATTAATTTAAATTCAATCGATACGCGTGTATCTCTTGGTTTGCTAAATTTCGGTTGCTCAATTATTTTCACGTCTTAAGTTTAAAATTGGGAAAAAAAGTTTATTTTATGATAATTTAATCTAGTTTTATGCAATGTTTTTTTTTATATATTTATACATTTATATTTTTTCTATTGAATACAAAATTTGTTATTATATTTCAATCTTCAATCTATTTCACTGAAGGTTTAACTATGAAAGAAATGGGTTATTAAACTGTTTAATTCCATAGGAACAGAGCTAGCTGTTACATCCCACCAAACATTTGTTTCCTTATTTTTCACGGACACTCGGCGAGATGGAAGAAGCAGGAAACCTGCATCCAAGCTGTTGATGATCATCCTCAAAAAGTTCACCATTACATTTGCGATGTAGAAGATACTTTAAACAATGGTTTCGTTTTATTAAAATTAAAGGTTTTTTTCTATTATCTACCTTTTATATTTACAATATAATCATTTGTCAAAATTCAGAAAACAATGATATCTCGTGCAATAGTTTTTTGTGGACGTCGAAGAGTGACTAATGGTACTGCTACACCTTCAAATTAAGGAAAATGTCTTCTTAGTTGTTTCTAAAAATAAAAATCTCCAATTTTTCTGACAAATAATTGGTCTATAACATATAAAAATATCATTTTCTTAAATGACATAAGTGTATGCTTTTATCAAAGCAATCTACAGTCTCAACGTGACGATTAAAGTATCACATGGGAGATAATCTTTAAGTGGTGGCCTTCACATTCTAACTTAAATCAATTTAATTCCTGAAGATTTAGTAAAATCAGCAACGTGTTTTATAATAGTTACACGCGTTAAATGTTTCCCAAGCTAAACCCAGGGATACGCATTCATAAATAACTAAATTATCATTTTAGTCATTGCTGTTTCCTTGTCACTTATCATTTTAGTCATTGCTGTTTCATTGTCACTTATCATTTAAGTCATTGCTGTTTCATTGTCACTTATCATTTAAGTCATTGCTGTTTCATCGTCACTTATCATTTTAGTTATTGCTGTTTCATTGTCACTTATAGTTTAAGTCATTGCTGTTTCATCGTCACTTATCATTTAAGTCATTGCTGTTTCATCGTCACTTATCATTTTAGTTATTGCTGTTTCATTGTCACTTATCAATTTAGTCATTGCTGTTTCATCGTCACTTATCATTTTAGTTATTGCTGTTTCATTGTGACTTATCATTTAAGTCATTGCTGTTTCATCGTCACTTATCATTTTAGTTATTGCTGTTTCATTGTCACTTATCATTTTAGTCATTGCTGTTTCATTGTGACTTATCATTTTAGTTATTGCTGTTTCATTGTCACTTATCATTTTAGTCATTGCTGTTTCCTTGTCACTTATCATTTTAGTCATTGCTGTTTCATTGTCACTTATCATTTAAGTCATTGCTGTTTCATTGTCACTTATCATTTAAGTCATTGCTGTTTCATCGTCACTTATCATTTTAGTTATTGCTGTTTCATTGTCACTTATCAATTTAGTCATTGCTGTTTCATCGTCACTTATCATTTTAGTTATTGCTGTTTCATTGTGACTTATCATTTAAGTCATTGCTGTTTCATCGTCACTTATCATTTTAGTTATTGCTGTTTCATTGTCACTTATCATTTTAGTCATTGCTGTTTCATTGTGACTTATCATTTTAGTTATTGCTGTTTCATTGTCACTTATCATTTTAGTTATTGCTGTTTCATTGTCACTTATCATTTTAGTCATTGCAGTTTCATCGTCACTTATCATTTTAGTTATTGCTGTTTCATTGTCACTTATCATTTTAGTTATTGCTGTTTCATTGTCACTTATAGTTTAAGTCATTGCTGTTTCATCGTCACTTATCATTTTAGTTATTGCTGTTTCATTGTCACTTATCATTTTAGTCATTGCTGTTTCATTGTCACTTATCATTTTAGTCATTGCTGTTTCATTGTGACTTATCATTTTAGTCATTGCTGTTTTATTGTCACTTATCATTTTAGTTATTGCTGTTTCATTGTCACTTATCATTTTAGTCATTGCTGTTCCATTGTCACTTATCATTTTAGTCATTGCTGTTTCATTGTCACTTATCATTTTAGTCATTGCTGTTCCATTGTCACTTATCATTTTAGATATTGCTGTTTCATTGTGACTTATCATTTTAGTTATTGCTGTTTCATTGTCACTTATCATTTTAGTTATTGCTGTTCCATTGTCACTTATAATTTTAGTCATTGCTGTTTCATTGTGACTTATCATTTTAGTTATTGCTGTTTCATTGTCACTTATCATTTTAGTTATTGCTGTTTCATTGTCACTTATCATTTTAGTTATTGCTGTTTCATTGTCACTTATCATTTTAGTCATTGCTGTTTCATCGTCACTTATCATTTTAGTTATTGCTGTTTCATTGTCACTTATCATTTTAGTCATTGCTGTTCCATTGTCACTTATCATTTTAGTTATTGCTGTTTCATTGTAACTTATCATTTTAGTCATTGCTGTTTCATCGTCACTTATCATTTTAGTCATTGCTGTTTCATTGTGACTTATCATTTTAGTCATTGCTGTTTCATTGTCACTTATCATTTTAGTTATTGCTGTTTCATTGTCACTTATCATTTTAGTCATTGCTGTTCCATTGTCACTTATCATTTTAGTTATTGCTGTTTCATTGTAACTTATCATTTTAGTCATTGCTGTTTCATCGTCACTTATCATTTTAGTTATTGCTATGTTTCATTGTCACTTATCATTTAAGTCATTGCTGTTTCATCGTCACTTATCATTTTAGTCATTGCTGTTTCATTGTCACTTATCATTTTAGTCATTGCTGTTTCATTGTGACTTATCATTTTAGTTATTGCTGTTTCATTGTCACTTATCATTTTAGTTATTGCTGTTTCATTGTCACTTATCATTTTAGTTATTGCTGTTTCATTGTCACTTATCATTTTAGTTATTGCTGTTTCATTGTCACTTATCATTTTAGTTATTTTACTGCTTTTACTTTCTAGTTGAGTTTGCTTCCTCTTGTATGAGTAACGTACTCAAAAATATTTTAACTATTTGAGCTTTAAATTGAGCTGCTTTTGCAAACTGTTTAATTTTCGACTCTGCGAGGACGTACCTGCAACTTTTGTGTGAATTTAAATATTCATACATAGATAATTAGCACTTATGCAAGAGATAATAGTGGTATATTTCGCTGACCATCTCCTGTAGAAATTTCATAACATCATGGAAGGCATGCTGGTATTTGGGTTGTATGTTCATGGTCTTAATTGTTTTTCGTCTCGTTTGGAAAAATGGAGCTTTAACTGTGTTTTGCTATGCCGTATAGAATAGTTCTAAAACGATGTAATATATTTTTGGGGTATTTCGAAATTGGGTTTTCTCTTTTAAAGTGTTTTTGGGTTCTTGCAAAACCTTTTCAAAAATGCTTTGTTGCTATCAAATAAACTAAACTTTCATAAAAATTTGCTGTTTTCGAGGCTTTTTCAGTCAAACCAAGGTGCAACTCAGCCCCCCACGCTGCCAGTCCGGCCCAGCACCAAAGAATAAATTCCGGTGTTTATTCGAGAGTTATTAATTTGATATTTGCTAATTATCGCTACACCCTCTTTTGGTGGTTGTCCAAAGCTAAGCAGACACTAATAGCGTGGCAGCCATTTGTGGAAAGGAATTTTATACGCAATAACGCGTATAAGGGGGATACAGTGGTTTAATTAAAAGCTCATATTGGCATTTTATTATAATTTTACAATGTTTTCTTCTCCATGTTATAACAGTGTAATTATGACTAACAGATTTAGGCATTTTCTCCAATTCTAAGATAGCAGGTGCTAAATCGTAGACCTTCCATCTGAGAAGAAGTCCGTCGCAGCGCCATCTAAACACGTTTCAGTCGGCATCTTGTAATTATTGAAGATGATGATATTGGTAGATTCCTTCCATAGTCCTTCAGTCTTCTCATATACAGTCTTCCTACAGCCCTCCTTCAATCCTCCTACAGTCCCCTACAGCCCTCCTTCAATCCTCCTACTGCTCTCCTACAGCCCTCCTTCAATCCTCCTACTGCTCTCCTACAGCCCTCCTTCAATCCTCCTACAGTCCCCTACAGCCTTCCTTCAAACCTCCTACTGCTCTCCTACAGCCCTCCTTCAATCCTCCTACTGCTCTTCTACAGCCCTCCTTCAATCCTCCTACTGCTCTCCTACAGCCCTCCTTCAATCCTCCTACAGTCCCCTACAGCCCTCCTTCAAACCTCCTACTGCTCTCCTACAGCCCTCCTTCAAACCTCCTACAGTCCCCTACAGCCCTCCTTCAAACCTCCTACTGCTCTCCTACAGCCCTCCTTCAATCCTCCTACAGTCCCCTACAGCCCTCCTTCAAACCTCCTACTGCTCTCCTACAGCCCTCCTTCAATCCTCCTACAGTCCCCTACAGCCCTCCTTCAAACCTCCTACTGCTCTCCTACAGCCCTCCTTCAATCCTCCTACTGCTCTCCTACAGCCCTCCTTCAATCCTCCTACTGCTCTCCTACAGCCCTCCTTCAATCCTCCTACAGTCCCCTACAGCCCTTCTTCAAACCTCCTACTGCTCTCCTACAGCCCTCCTTCAATCCTCCTACAGTCCCCTACAGCCCTCCTTCAATCCTCCTACTGCTCTCCTACAGCCCTCCTTCAATCCTCCTACAGTCCCCTACAGCCCTCCTTCAAACCTCCTACTGCTCTCCTACAGCCCTCCGTCAATCCTCCTACAGTCCCCTACAGCCCTCCTTCAAACCTCCGACTGCTCTCCTACAGCCCTCCTTCAATCCTCCTACTGCTCTCCTACAGCCCTCCTTCAATCCTCCTACAGTCCCCTACAGCCCTCCTTCATACCTCCTACTGCTCTCCTACAGCCCTCCTTCAATCCTCCTACTGCTCTCCTACAGCCCTCCTTCAATCCTCCTACAGTCCCCTACAGCCCTCCTTCATACCTCCTACTGCTCTCCTACAGCCCTCCTTCAATCCTCCTACAGTCCCCTACAGCCCTCCTTCAAACCTCCTACTGCTCTCATACAGCCCTCCTTCAATCCTCCTACAGTCCCCTACAGCCCTCCTTCAAACCTCCTACTGCTCTCCTACAGCCCTCCTTCAATCATCCTACAGTCCCCTACAGCCCTCCTTCAAACCTGCTACTGCTCTCCTACAGCCCTCCTTCAAACCTCCTACAGTCCCCTACAGCCCTCCTTCAAACCTCCTACTGCTCTCCTACAGCCCTCCTTTAATACTCCTACAGTCCCCTACAGCCCTCCTTCAAACCTCCTACTGCTCTCCTACAGCCCTCCTTCAATCCTCCTACAGTCCCCTACAGCCCTCCTTCAATCCTCCTACTGCTCTCCTACAGCCCTCCTTCAATCCTCCTACAGTCCCCTACAGCCCTCCTTCAAACCTCCTACTGCTCTCCTACAGCCCTCCGTCAATCCTCCTACAGTCCCCTACAGCCCTCCTTCAAACCTCCTACTGCTCTCCTACAGCCCTCCTTCAATCCTCCTACTGCTCTCCTACAGCCCTCCGTCAATCCTCCTACAGTCCCCTACAGCCCTCCTTCATACCTCCTACTGCTCTCCTACAGCCCTCTGTCAATCCTCCTACAGTCCCCTACAGCCCTCCTTCAATCCTCCTACTGCTCTCCTACAGCCCTCCGTCAATCTTCCTACAGTCCCCTACAGCCCTCCTTCAAACCTCCTACTGCTCTCCTACAGCCCTCCTTCAATCCTCCTACTGCTCTCCTACAGCCCTCCTTCAATCCTCCTACAGTCCCCTACAGCCCTCCTTCATACCTCCTACTGCTCTCCTACAGCCCTCCTTCAATCCTCCTACTGCTCTCCTACAGCCCTCCTTCAATCCTCCTACAGTCCCCTACAGCCCTCCTTCACACCTCCTACTGCTCTCCTACAGCCCTCCGTCAATCCTCCTACAGTCCCCTACAGCCCTCCTTCAATCCTCCTACTGCTCTCCTACAGCCCTCCTTCAATCCTCCTACAGTCCCCTACAGCCCTCTTTCAAACCTCCTACTGCTCTCATACAGCCCTCCTTCAATCCTCCTACAGTCCCCTACAGCCCTCCTTCAAACCTCCTACTGCTCTCCTACAGCCCTCATTCAATCATCCTACAGTCCCCTACAGCCCTCCTTCAAACCTGCTACTGCTCTTCTACAGCCCTCCTTCAAACCTCCTACAGTCCCCTACAGCCCTCCTTCAAACCTCCTACTGCTCTCCTACAGCCCTCCTTTAATACTCCTACAGTCCCCTACAGCCCTCCTTCAAACCTCCTACTGCTCTCCTACAGCCCTCCTTCAATCATCCTACAGTCCCCTACAGCCCTCCTTCAAACCTGCTACTGCTCTCCTACAGCCCTCCTTCAAACCTCCTACAGTCCCCTACAGCCCTCCTTCAAACCTCCTACTGCTCTCCTACAGCCCTCCTTTAATACTCCTACAGTCCCCTACAGCCCTCCTTCAAACCTCCTACTGCTCTCCTACAGCCCTCCTTCAATCCTCCTACAGTCCCCTACAGCCCTCCTTCAATCCTCCTACTGCTCTCCTACAGCCCTCCTTCAATCCTCCTACAGTCCCCTACAGCCCTCCTTCAAACCTCCTACAGTCCCCTACAGCCCTCCTTCAAACCTCCTACTGCTCTCCTACAGCCCTCCTTCAATCCTCCTACTGCTCTCCTACAGCCCTCCTTCAATCCTCCTACAGTCCCCTACAGCCCTCCTTCATACCTCCTACTGCTCTCCTACAGCCCTCTGTCAATCCTCCTACAGTCCCCTACAGCCCTCCTTCAATCCTCCTACTGCTCTCCTACAGCCCTCCTTCAAACCTCCTACAGTCCCCTACAGCCCTCCTTCAAACCTCCTACTGCTCTCCTACAGCCCTCCTTCAATCCTCCTACAGTCCCCTACAGCCCTCCTTCAAACCTCCTACTGCTCTCCTACAGCCCTCCTTCAATCCTCCTACTGCTCTTCTACAGCCCTCCTTCAATCCTCCTACTGCTCTCCTACAGCCCTCCTTCAATCCTCCTACAGTCCCCTACAGCCCTCCTTCAAACCTCCTACTGCTCTCCTACAGCCCTCCTTCAATCCTCCTACAGTCCACTACAGCCCATCTTCAAACCTCCTACTGCTCTCCTACAGCCCTCCTTCAATCCTCCTACTGCTCTCCTACAGCCCTCCTTCAAACCTCCTACTGCTCTCCTACAGCCTTCCTTCAATCCTCCTACAGTCCCCTACAGCCCTCCTTCAAACCTCCTACTGCTCTCCTACAGCCCTCCTTCAATACTCCTACTGCTCTCCTACAGCCCTCCTTCAATCCTCCTACTGCTCTCCTACAGCCCTCCTTCAATCCTCCTACAGTCCCCTACAGCCCTTCTTCAAACCTCCTACTGCTCTCCTACAGCCCTCCTTCAATCCTCCTACAGTCCCCTACAGCCCTCCTTCAATCCTCCTACTGCTCTCCTACAGCCCTCCTTCAATCCTCCTACAGTCCCCTACAGCCCTCCTTCAAACCTCCTACTGCTCTCCTACAGCCCTCCGTCAATCCTCCTACAGTCCCCTACAGCCCTCCTTCAAACCTCCTACTGCTCTCCTACAGCCCTCCTTCAATCCTCCTACTGCTCTCCTACAGCCCTCCTTCAATCCTCCTACAGTCCCCTACAGCCCTCCTTCATACCTCCTACTGCTCTCCTACAGCCCTCCTTCAATCCTCCTACAGTCCCCTACAGCCCTTCTTCAAACCTCCTACTGCTCTCCTACAGCCCTCCTTCAAACCTCCTACTGCTCTCCTACAGCCCTCCTTCAATTCTCCTACTGCTCTCCTACAGCCCTCCTTCAATCCTCCTACAGTCCCCTACAGCCCTCCTTCAAACCTCCTACTGCTCTCATACAGCCCTCCTTCAATCCTCCTACAGTCCCCTACAGCCCTCCTTCAAACCTCCTACTGCTCTCCTACAGCCCTCCTTCAATCATCCTACAGTCCCCTACAGCCCTCCTTCAAACCTGCTACTGCTCTCCTACAGCCCTCCTTCAAACCTCCTACAGTCCCCTACAGCCCTCCTTCAAACCTCCTACTGCTCTCCTATAGCCCTCCTTTAATACTCCTACAGTCCCCTACAGCCCTCCTTCAAACCTCCTACTGCTCTCCTACAGCCCTCCTTCAATCCTCCTACAGTCCCCTACAGCCCTCCTTCAATCCTCCTACTGCTCTCCTACAGCCCTCCTTCAATCCTCCTACAGTCCCCTAAAGCCCTCCTTCAAACCTCCTACTGCTCTCCTACAGCCCTCCGTCAATCCTCCTACAGTCCCCTACAGCCCTCCTTCAAACCTCCTACTGCTCTCCTACAGCCCTCCTTCAATCCTCCTACTGCTCTCCTACAGCCCTCCTTCAATCCTCCTACAGTCCCCTACAGCCCTCCTTCATACCTCCTACTGCTCTCCTACAGCCCTCTGTCAATCCTCCTACAGTCCCCTACAGCCCTCCTTCAATCCTCCTACTGCTCTCCTACAGCCCTCCGTCAATCCTCCTACAGTCCCCTACAGCCCTCCTTCAAACCTCCTACTGCTCTCCTACAGCCCTCCTTCAATCCTCCTACTGCTCTCCTACAGCCCTCCTTCAATCCTCCTACAGTCCCCTACAGCCCTCCTTCATACCTCCTACTGCTCTCCTACAGCCCTCCTTCAATCCTCCTACAGTCCCCTACAGCCCTTCTTCAAACCTCCTACTGCTCTCCTACAGCCCTCCTTCAAACCTCCTACTGCTCTCCTACAGCCCTCCTTCAATTCTCCTACTGCTCTCCTACAGCCCTCCTTCAATCCTCCTACAGTCCCCTACAGCCCTCCTTCAAACCTCCTACTGCTCTCATACAGCCCTCCTTCAATCCTCCTACAGTCCCCTACAGCCCTCCTTCAAACCTCCTACTGCTCTCCTACAGCCCTCCTTCAATCTTCCTACAGTCCCCTACAGCCCTCCTTCAAACCTGCTACTGCTCTCCTACAGCCCTCCTTCAAACCTCCTACAGTCCCCTACAGCCCTCCTTCAAACCTCCTACTGCTCTCCTATAGCCCTCCTTTAATACTCCTACAGTCCCCTACAGCCCTCCTTCAAACCTCCTACTGCTCTCCTACAGCCCTCCTTCAATCCTCCTACAGTCCCCTACAGCCCTCCTTCAATCCTCCTACTGCTCTCCTACAGCCCTCCTTCAAACCTCCTACTGCTCTCCTACAGCCCTCCGTCAATCCTCCTACAGTCCCCTACAGCCCTCCTTCAAACCTCCTACTGCTCTCCTACAGCCCTCCTTCAATCCTCCTACTGCTCTCCTACAGCCCTCCTTCAATCCTCCTACAGTCCCCTACAGCCCTCCTTCATACCTCCTACTGCTCTCCTACAGCCCTCCTTCAATCCTCCTACAGTCCCCTACAGCCCTTCTTCAAACCTCCTACTGCTCTCCTACAGCCCTCCTTCAAACCTCCTACTGCTCTCCTACAGCCCTCCTTCAATTCTCCTACTGCTCTCCTACAGCCCTCCTTCAATCCTCCTACAGTCCCCTACAGCCCTCCTTCAAACCTCCTACTGCTCTCATACAGCCCTCCTTCAATCCTCCTACAGTCCCCTACAGCCCTCCTTCAAACCTCCTACTGCTCTCCTACAGCCCTCCTTCAATCATCCTACAGTCCCCTACAGCCCTCCTTCAAACCTGCTATTGCTCTCCTACAGCCCTCCTTCAAACCTCCTACAGTCCCCTACAGCCCTCCTTCAAACCTCCTACTGCTCTCCTATAGCCCTCCTTTAATACTCCTACAGTCCCCTACAGCCCTCCTTCAAACCTCCTACTGCTCTCCTACAGCCCTCCTTCAATCCTCCTACAGTCCCCTACAGCCCTCCTTCAATCCTCCTACTGCTCTCCTACAGCCCTCCTTCAATCCTCCTACAGTCCCCTACAGCCCTCCTTCAAACCTCCTACTGCTCTCCTACAGCCCTCCGTCAATCCTCCTACAGTCCCCTACAGCCCTCCTTCAAACCTCCTACTGCTCTCCTACAGCCCTCCTTCAATCCTCCTACTGCTCTCCTACAGCCCTCCTTCAATCCTCCTACAGTCCCCTACAGCCCTCCTTCATACCTCCTACTGCTCTCCTACAGCCCTCTGTCAATCCTCCTACAGTCCCCTACAGCCCTCCTTCAATCCTCCTACTGCTCTCCTACAGCCCTCCGTCAATCCTCCTACAGTCCCCTACAGCCCTCCTTCAAACCTCCTACTGCTCTCCTACAGCCCTCCTTCAATCCTCCTACTGCTCTCCTACAGCCCTCCTTCAATCCTCCTACAGTCCCCTACAGCCCTCCTTCATACCTCCTACTGCTCTCCTACAGCCCTCCTTCAATCCTCCTACTGCTCTCCTACAGCCCTCCTTCAATCCTCGTACAGTCCCCTACAGCCCTCCTTCATACCTCCTACTGCTCTCCTACAGCCCTCCGTCAATCCTCGTACAGTCCCCTACAGCCCTCCTTCAATCCTCCTACAACTCTCCTACAGCCCTCCTTCAATCCTCCTACAGTCCCCTACAGCCCTCCTTCAAACCTCCTACTGCTCTCATACAGCCCTCCTTCAATCCTCCTACAGTCCCCTACAGCCCTCCTTCAAACCTCCTACTGCTCTCCTACAGCCCTCCTTCAATCATCCTACAGTCCCCTACAGCCCTCCTTCAAACCTGCTACTGCTCTTCTACAGCCCTCCTTCAAACCTCCTACAGTCCCCTACAGCCCTCCTTCAAACCTCCTACTGCTCTCCTACAGCCCTCCTTTAATACTCCTACAGTCCCCTACAGCCCTCCTTCAAACCTCCTACTGCTCTCCTACAGCCCTCCTTCAATCATCCTACAGTCCCCTACAGCCCTCCTTCAAACCTGCTACTGCTCTCCTACAGCCCTCCTTCAAACCTCCTACAGTCCCCTACAGTCCTCCTTCAAACCTCCTACTGCTCTCCTACAGCCCTCTGTCAATCCTCCTACAGTCCCCTACAGCCCTCCTTCAATCCTCCTACTGCTCTCCTACAGCCCTCCTTCAATCCTCCTACAGTCCCCTACAGCCCTCCTTCAAACCTCCTACTGCTCTCATACAGCCCTCCTTCAATCATCCTACAGTCCCCTACAGCCCTCCTTCAAACCTCCTACTGCTCTCCTACAGCCCTCCTTCAATCCTCCTACAGTCCCCTACAGCCCTCCTTCAAACCTCCTACTGCTCTCCTACAGCCCTCCTTTAATCCTCCTACAGTCCCCTTCAGCCCTCCTTCAAACCTCCTACTGCTCTCCTACAGCCCTCCTTCAAACCTCCTACAGTCCCCTTCAGCCCTCCTTCAAACCTCCTACTGCTCTCCTACAGCCCTCCTTCAATCCTCCTACAGTCCCGTACAGCCCTCCTTCAAACCACCTACTGCTCTCCTACAGCCCTCCTTCAATCCTCCTACTGCTCTCCTACAGCCCTCCTTCAATCCTCCTACAGTCCCCTACAGCCCTCCTTCAAACCTCTTACTGCTCTCCTACAGCCCTCCTTCAATCCTCCTACACTCCCCTACAGCCCTCCTTCAAACCTCCTACTGCTCTCCTACAGCCCTCCTTCAAACCTCCTACAGTCCCCTACAGCCCTCCTTCAAACCTCCTACTGCTCTCCTACAGCCCTCCTTCAATCCTCCTACAGTCCCCTACAGCCCTCCTTCAAACCTCCTACTGCTCTCCTACAGCCCTCCTTCAATCCTCCTACTGCTCTTCTACAGCCCTCCTTCAATCCTCCTACTGCTCTCCTACAGCCCTCCTTCACTCCTCCTACAATCCCCTACAGCCCTCCTTCAAACCTCCTACTGCTCTCCTACAGCCCTCCTTCAAACCTCCTACAGTCCCCTACAGCCCTCCTTCAAACCTCCTACTGCTCTCCTACAGCCCTCCTTCAATCCTCCTACAGTTCCCTACAGCCCTCCTTCAAACCTCCTACTGCTCTCCTACAGCCCTCCTTCAATCCTCCTACAGTCCCCTACAGCCCTCCTTCAAACCTCCTACTGCTCTCCTACAGCCCTCCTTCAAACCTCCTACAGTCCCCTACAGCCCTCCTTCAACCTCCTACTGCTCTCCTACAGCCCTCCTTCAAACCTCCTACAGTCCCCTACAGCCCTCCTTCAAACCTCCTTCTGCTCTCCTACAGCCCTCCTTCAATCCTCCTACAGTCCCCTACAGCTCTCCTTCAATCCTCCTACTGCTCTCCTACAGCCCTCCTTCAACCTCCTACTGCTCTCCTACAGCCCTCCTTCAAACCTCCTACAGTCCCCTACAGCCCTCCTTCAAACCTCCTTCTGCTCTCCTACAGCCCTCCTTCAATCCTCCTACAGTCCCCTACAGCTCTCCTTCAATCCTCCTACTGCTCTCCTACAGCCCTCCTTCAATCCTCCTACTGCTCTCCTACAGCCCTCCTTCAATCCTCCTACAGTCCACTACAGCCCATCTTCAAACCTCCTACAGTCCCCTACAGCCCTCCTTCAAACCTCCTACTGCTCTCCTACAGCCCTCCTTCAATCATCCTACAGTCTTCTACAGCCCTCCTTCAAACCTGCTACTGCTCTCCTACAGCCCTCCTTCAAACCTCCTACAGTCCCCTACAGTCCTCCTTCAAACCTCCTACTGCTCTCCTACAGCCCTCTGTCAATCCTCCTACAGTCCCCTACAGCCCTCCTTCAATCCTCCTACTGCTCTCCTACAGCCCTCCTTCAATCCTCCTACAGTCCCCTACAGCCCTCCTTCAAACCTCCTACTGCTCTCATACAGCCCTCCTTCAATCATCCTACAGTCCCCTACAGCCCTCCTTCAAACCTCCTACTGCTCTCCTACAGCCCTCCTTCAATCCTCCTACAGTCCCCTACAGCCCTCCTTCAAACCTCCTACTGCTCTCCTACAGCCCTCCTTTAATCCTCCTACAGTCCCCTTCAGCCCTCCTTCAAACCTCCTACTGCTCTCCTACAGCCCTCCTTCAAACCTCCTACAGTCCCCTTCAGCCCTCCTTCAAACCTCCTACTGCTCTCCTACAGCCCTCCTTCAATCCTCCTACAGTCCCGTACAGCCCTCCTTCAAACCACCTACTGCTCTCCTACAGCCCTCCTTCAATCCTCCTACTGCTCTCCTACAGCCCTCCTTCAATCCTCCTACAGTCCCCTACAGCCCTCCTTCAAACCTCTTACTGCTCTCCTACAGCCCTCCTTCAATCCTCCTACACTCCCCTACAGCCCTCCTTCAAACCTCCTACTGCTCTCCTACAGCCCTCCTTCAAACCTCCTACAGTCCCCTACAGCCCTCCTTCAAACCTCCTACTGCTCTCCTACAGCCCTCCTTCAATCCTCCTACAGTCCCCTACAGCCCTCCTTCAAACCTCCTACTGCTCTCCTACAGCCCTCCTTCAATCCTCCTACTGCTCTTCTACAGCCCTCCTTCAATCCTCCTACTGCTCTCCTACAGCCCTCCTTCACTCCTCCTACAGTCCCCTACAGCCCTCCTTCAAACCTCCTACTGCTCTCCTACAGCCCTCCTTCAAACCTCCTACAGTCCCCTACAGCCCTCCTTCAAACCTCCTACTGCTCTCCTACAGCCCTCCTTCAATCCTCCTACAGTTCCCTACAGCCCTCCTTCAAACCTCCTACTGCTCTCCTACAGCCCTCCTTCAATCCTCCTACAGTCCCCTACAGCCCTCCTTCAAACCTCCTACTGCTCTCCTACAGCCCTCCTTCAAACCTCCTACAGTCCCCTACAGCCCTCCTTCAACCTCCTACTGCTCTCCTACAGCCCTCCTTCAAACCTCCTACAGTCCCCTACAGCCCTCCTTCAAACCTCCTTCTGCTCTCCTACAGCCCTCCTTCAATCCTCCTACAGTCCCCTACAGCTCTCCTTCAATCCTCCTACTGCTCTCCTACAGCCCTCCTTCAATCCTCCTACTGCTCTCCTACAGCCCTCCTTCAATCCTCCTACAGTCCACTACAGCCCATCTTCAAACCTCCTACTGCTCTCCTACAGCCCTCCTTCAATCCTCCTACTGCTCTCCTACAGCCCTCCTTCAAACCTCCTACTGCTCTCCTACAGCCTTCCTTCAATCCTCCTACAGTCCCCTACAGCCCTCCTTCAAACCTCCTACTGCTCTCCTACAGCCCTCCTTCAATACTCCTACTGCTCTCCTACAGCCCTCCTTCAATCCTCCTACTGCTCTCCTACAGCCCTCCTTCAATCCTCCTACAGTCCCCTACAGCCCTTCTTCAAACCTCCTACTGCTCTCCTACAGCCCTCCTTCAATCCTCCTACAGTCCCCTACAGCCCTCCTTCAATCCTCCTACTGCTCTCCTACAGCCCTCTTTCAATCCTCCTACAGTCCCCTACAGCCCTCCTTCATACCTCCTACTGCTCTCCTACAGCCCTCCGTCAATCCTCCTACAGTCCCCTACAGCCCTCCTTCAAACCTCCGACTGCTCTCCTACAGCCCTCCTTCAATCCTCCTACTGCTCTCCTACAGCCCTCCTTCAATCCTCCTACAGTCCCCTACAGCCCTCCTTCATACCTCCTACTGCTCTCCTACAGCCCTCCTTCAATCCTCCTACTGCTCTCCTACAGCCCTCCTTCAATCCTCCTACAGTCCCCTACAGCCCTCCTTCATACCTCCTACTGCTCTCCTACAGCCCTCCTTCAATCCTCCTACAGTCCCCTACAGCCCTCCTTCAAACCTCCTACTGCTCTCATACAGCCCTCCTTCAATCCTCCTACAGTCCCCTACAGCCCTCCTTCAAACCTCCTACTGCTCTCCTACAGCCCTCCTTCAATCATCCTACAGTCCCCTACAGCCCTCCTTTAAACCTGCTACTGCTCTCCTACAGCCCTCCTTCAAACCTCCTACAGTCCCCTACAGCCCTCCTTCAAACCTCCTACTGCTCTCCTACAGCCCTCCTTTAATACTCCTACAGTCCCCTACAGCCCTCCTTCAAACCTCCTACTGCTCTCCTACAGCCCTCCTTCAATCCTCCTACAGTCCCCTACAGCCCTCCTTCAATCCTCCTACTGCTCTCCTACAGCCCTCCTTCAATCCTCCTACAGTCCCCTACAGCCCTCCTTCAAACCTCCTACTGCTCTCCTACAGCCCTCCGTCAATCCTCCTACAGTCCCCTACAGCCCTCCTTCAAACCTCCTACTGCTCTCCTACAGCCCTCCTTCAATCCTCCTACTGCTCTCCTACAGCCCTCCGTCAATCCTCCTACAGTCCCCTACAGCCCTCCTTCATACCTCCTACTGCTCTCCTACAGCCCTCTGTCAATCCTCCTACAGTCCCCTACAGCCCTCCTTCAATCCTCCTACTGCTCTCCTACAGCCCTCCGTCAATCCTCCTACAGTCCCCTACAGCCCTCCTTCAAACCTCCTACTGCTCTCCTACAGCCCTCCTTCAATCCTCCTACTGCTCTCCTACAGCCCTCCTTCAATCCTCCTACAGTCCCCTACAGCCCTCCTTCATACCTCCTACTGCTCTCCTACAGCCCTCCTTCAATCCTCCTACTGCTCTCCTACAGCCCTCCTTCAATCCTCCTACAGTCCCCTACAGCCCTCCTTCACACCTCCTACTGCTCTCCTACAGCCCTCCGTCAATCCTCCTACAGTCCCCTACAGTCCTCCTTCAATCCTCCTACTGCTCTCCTACAGCCCTCCTTCAATCCTACTACAGTCCCCTACAGCCCTCTTTCAAACCTCCTACTGCTCTCATACAGCCCTCCTTCAATCCTCCTACAGTCCCCTACAGCCCTCCTTCAAACCTCCTACTGCTCTCCTACAGCCCTCATTCAATCATCCTACAGTCCCCTACAGCCCTCCTTCAAACCTGCTACTGCTCTTCTACAGCCCTCCTTCAAACCTCCTACAGTCCCCTACAGCCCTCCTTCAAACCTCCTACTGCTCTCCTACAGCCCTCCTTTAATACTCCTACAGTCCCCTACAGCCCTCCTTCAAACCTCCTACTGCTCTCCTACAGCCCTCCTTCAATCATCCTACAGTCCCCTACAGCCCTCCTTCAAACCTGCTACTGCTCTCCTACAGCCCTCCTTCAAACCTCCTACAGTCCCCTACAGCCCTCCTTCAAACCTCCTACTGCTCTCCTACAGCCCTCCTTCAATCCTCCTACAGTCCACTACAGCCCATCTTCAAACCTCCTACTGCTCTCCTACAGCCCTCCTTCAATCCTCCTACTGCTCTCCTACAGCCCTCCTTCAAACCTCCTACTGCTCTCCTACAGCCTTCCTTCAATCCTCCTACAGTCCCCTACAGCCCTCCTTCAAACCTCCTACTGCTCTCCTACAGCCCTCCTTCAATACTCCTACTGCTCTCCTACAGCCCTCCTTCAATCCTCCTACTGCTCTCCTACAGCCCTCCTTCAACCCTCCTACAGTCCCCTACAGCCCTTCTTCAAACCTCCTACTGCTCTCCTACAGCCCTCCTTCAATCCTCCTACAGTCCCCTACAGCCCTCCTTCAATCCTCCTACAGTCCCCTACAGCCCTCCTTCATACCTCCTACAGTCCCCTACAGCCCTCCTTCATACCTCCTACTGCTCTCCTACAGCCCTCCGTCAATCCTCCTACAGTCCCCTACAGCCCTCCTTCAAACCTCCGACTGCTCTCCTACAGCCCTCCTTCAATCCTCCTACTGCTCTCCTACAGCCCTCCTTCAATCCTCCTACAGTCCCCTACAGCCCTCCTTCATACCTCCTACTGCTCTCCTACAGCCCTCCTTCAATCCTCCTACTGCTCTCCTACAGCCCTCCTTCAATCCTCCTACAGTCCCCTACAGCCCTCCTTCATACCTCCTACTGCTCTCCTACAGCCCTCCTTCAATCCTCCTACAGTCCCCTACAGCCCTCCTTCAAACCTCCTACTGCTCTTATACAGCCCTCCTTCAATCCTCCTACAGTCCCCTACAGCCCTCCTTCAAACCTCCTACTGCTCTCCTACAGCCCTCCTTCAATCATCCTACAGTCCCCTACAGCCCTCCTTCAAACCTGCTACTGCTCTCCTACAGCCCTCTTTCAAACCTCCTACAGTCCCCTACAGCCCTCCTTCAAACCTCCTACTGCTCTCCTACAGCCCTCCTTTAATACTCCTACAGTCCCCTACAGCCCTCCTTCAAACCTCCTACTGCTCTCCTACAGCCCTCCTTCAATCCTCCTACAGTCCCCTACAGCCCTCCTTCAATCCTCCTACTGCTCTCCTACAGCCCTCTTTCAATCCTCCTACAGTCCCCTACAGCCCTCCTTCAAACCTCCGACTGCTCTCCTACAGCCCTCCTTCAATCCTCCTACTGCTCTCCTACAGCCCTCCTTCAATCCTCCTACAGTCCCCTACAGCCCTCCTTCATACCTCCTACTGCTCTCCTACAGCCCTCCTTCAATCCTCCTACTGCTCTCCTACAGCCCTCCTTCAATCCTCCTACAGTCCCCTACAGCCCTCCTTCATACCTCCTACTGCTCTCCTACAGCCCTCCTTCAAACCTCCTACAGTCCCCTACAGCCCTCCTTCAATCCTCCTACTGCTCTCCTACAGCCCTCTTTCAATCCTCCTACAGTCCCCTACAGCCCTCCTTCAAACCTCCGACTGCTCTCCTACAGCCCTCCTTCAATCCTCCTACTGCTCTCCTACAGCCCTCCTTCAATCCTCCTACAGTCCCCTACAGCCCTCCTTCAAACCTCCTACTGCTCTCCTACAGCCCTCCTTCAAACCTCCTACAGTCCCCTACAGCCCTCCTTCAACCTCCTACTGCTCTCCTACAGCCCTCCTTCAAACCTCCTACAGTCCCCTACAGCCCTCCTTCAAACCTCCTTCTGCTCTCCTACAGCCCTCCTTCAATCCTCCTACAGTCCCCTACAGCTCTCCTTCAATCCTCCTACTGCTCTCCTACAGCCCTCCTTCAATCCTCCTACTGCTCTCCTACAGCCCTCCTTCAATCCTCCTACAGTCCACTACAGCCCATCTTCAAACCTCCTACTGCTCTCCTACAGCCCTCCTTCAATCCTCCTACTGCTCTCCTACAGCCCTCCTTCAAACCTCCTACTGCTCTCCTACAGCCTTCCTTCAATCCTCCTACAGTCCCCTACAGCCCTCCTTCAAACCTCCTACTGCTCTCCTACAGCCCTCCTTCAATACTCCTACTGCTCTCCTACAGCCCTCCTTCAATCCTCCTACTGCTCTCCTACAGCCCTCCTTCAATCCTCCTACAGTCCCCTACAGCCCTTCTTCAAACCTCCTACTGCTCTCCTACAGCCCTCCTTCAATCCTCCTACAGTCCCCTACAGCCCTCCTTCAATCCTCCTACTGCTCTCCTACAGCCCTCTTTCAATCCTCCTACAGTCCCCTACAGCCCTCCTTCATACCTCCTACTGCTCTCCTACAGCCCTCCGTCAATCCTCCTACAGTCCCCTACAGCCCTCCTTCAAACCTCCGACTGCTCTCCTACAGCCCTCCTTCAATCCTCCTACTGCTCTCCTACAGCCCTCCTTCAATCCTCCTACAGTCCCCTACAGCCCTCCTTCATACCTCCTACTGCTCTCCTACAGCCCTCCTTCAATCCTCCTACTGCTCTCCTACAGCCCTCCTTCAATCCTCCTACAGTCCCCTACAGCCCTCCTTCATACCTCCTACTGCTCTCCTACAGCCCTCCTTCAATCCTCCTACAGTCCCCTACAGCCCTCCTTCAAACCTCCTACTGCTCTCATACAGCCCTCCTTCAATCCTCCTACAGTCCCCTACAGCCCTCCTTCAAACCTCCTACTGCTCTCCTACAGCCCTCCTTTAATACTCCTACAGTCCCCTACAGCCCTCCTTCAAAGCTCCTACTGCTCTCCTACAGCCCTCCTTCAATCCTCCTACAGTCCCCTACAGCCCTCCTTCAATCCTCCTACTGCTCTCCTACAGCCCTCCTTCAATCCTCCTACAGTCCCCTACAGCCCTCCTTCAAACCTCCTACTGCTCTCCTACAGCCCTCCGTCAATCCTCCTACAGTCCCCTACAGCCCTCCTTCAAACCTCCTACTGCTCTCCTACAGCCCTCCTTCAATCCTCCTACTGCTCTCCTACAGCCCTCCGTCAATCCTCCTACAGTCCCCTACAGCCCTCCTTCATACCTCCTACTGCTCTCCTACAGCCCTCTGTCAATCCTCCTACAGTCCCCTACAGCCCTCCTTCAATCCTCCTACTGCTCTCCTACAGCCCTCCGTCAATCCTCCTACAGTCCCCTACAGCCCTCCTTCAAACCTCCTACTGCTCTCCTACAGCCCTCCTTCAATCCTCCTACTGCTCTCCTACAGCCCTCCTTCAATCCTCCTACAGTCCCCTACAGCCCTCCTTCATACCTCCTACTGCTCTCCTACAGCCCTCCTTCAATCCTCCTACTGCTCTCCTACAGCCCTCCTTCAATCCTCCTACAGTCCCCTACAGCCCTCCTTCACACCTCCTACTGCTCTCCTACAGCCCTCCGTCAATCCTCCTACAGTCCCCTACAGTCCTCCTTCAATCCTCCTACTGCTCTCCTACAGCCCTCCTTCAATCCTCCTACAGTCCCCTACAGCCCTCTTTCAAACCTCCTACTGCTCTCATACAGCCCTCCTTCAATCCTCCTACAGTCCCCTACAGCCCTCCTTCAAACCTCCTACTGCTCTCCTACAGCCCTCATTCAATCATCCTACAGTCCCCTACAGCCCTCCTTCAAACCTGCTACTGCTCTTCTACAGCCCTCCTTCAAACCTCCTACAGTCCCCTACAGCCCTCCTTCAAACCTCCTACTGCTCTCCTACAGCCCTCCTTTAATACTCCTACAGTCCCCTACAGCCCTCCTTCAAACCTCCTACTGCTCTCCTACAGCCCTCCTTCAATCATCCTACAGTCCCCTACAGCCCTCCTTCAAACCTGCTACTGCTCTCCTACAGCCCTCCTTCAAACCTCCTACAGTCCCCTACAGCCCTCCTTCAAACCTCCTACTGCTCTCCTACAGCCCTCCTTTAATACTCCTACAGTCCCCTACAGCCCTCCTTCAAACCTCCTACTGCTCTCCTACAGCCCTCCTTCAATCCTCCTACAGTCCCCTACAGCCCTCCTTCAATCCTCCTACTGCTCTCCTACAGCCCTCCTTCAATCCTCCTACAGTCCCCTACAGCCCTCCTTCAATCCTCCTACTGCTCTCCTACAGCCCTCCTTCAAACCTCCTACAGTCCCCTACAGCCCTCCTTCAAACCTCCTACAGTCCCCTACAGCCCTCCTTCAAACCTCCTACTGCTCTCCTACAGCCCTCCTTCAATCCTCCTACAGTCCCCTACAGCCCTCCTTCATACCTCCTACTGCTCTCCTACAGCCCTCTGTCAATCCTCCTACAGTCCCCTACAGCCCTCCTTCAATCCTCCTACTGCTCTCCTACAGCCCTCCTTCAAACCTCCTACAGTCCCCTACAGCCCTCCTTCAAACCTCCTACTGCTCTCCTACAGCCCTCCTTCAATCCTCCTACAGTCCCCTACAGCCCTCCTTCAAACCTCCTACTGCTCTCCTACAGCCCTCCTTCAATCCTCCTACTGCTCTTCTACAGCCCTCCTTCAATCCTCCTACTGCTCTCCTACAGCCCTCCTTCAATCCTCCTACAGTCCCCTACAGCCCTCCTTCAAACCTCCTACTGCTCTCCTACAGCCCTCCTTCAAACCTCCTACAGTCCCCTACAGCCCTCCTTCAAACCTCCTACTGCTCTCCTACAGCCCTCCTTCAATCCTCCTACAGTCCCCTACAGCCCTCCTTCAAACCTCCTACTGCTCTCCTACAGCCCTCCTTCAATCCTCCTACATTCCCCTACAGCCCTCCTTCAAACTGCTTCTGCTCTCCTACAGCCCTCCTTCAAACCTCCTACAGTCCCCTACAGCCCTCCTTCAACCTCCTACTGCTCTCCTACAGCCCTCCTTCAAACCTCCTACAGTCCCCTACAGCCCTCCTTCAAACCTCCTTCTGCTCTCCTACAGCCCTCCTTCAATCCTCCTACAGTTCCCTACAGCTCTCCTTCAATCCTCCTACTGCTCTCCTACAGCCCTCCTTCAATCCTCCTACTGCTCTCCTACAGCCCTCCTTCAATCCTCCTACAGTCCACTACAGCCCATCTTCAAACCTCCTACTGCTCTCCTACAGCCCTCCTTCAATCCTCCTACTGCTCTCCTACAGCCCTCCTTCAATCCTCCTACTGCTCTCCTACAGCCCTCCTTCAAACCTCCTACTGCTCTCCTACAGCCTTCCTTCAATCCTCCTACAGTCCCCTACAGCCCTCCTTCAAACCTCCTACTGCTCTCCTACAGCCCTCCTTCAATACTCCTACTGCTCTCCTACAGCCCTCCTTCAATCCTCCTACTGCTCTCCTACAGCCCTCCTTCAATCCTCCTACAGTCCCCTACAGCCCTTCTTCAAACCTCCTACTGCTCTCCTACAGCCCTCCTTCAATCCTCCTACAGTCCCCTACAGCCCTCCTTCAATCCTCCTACTGCTCTCCTACAGCCCTCCTTCAATCCTCCTACAGTCCCCTACAGCCCTCCTTCAAACCTCCTACTGCTCTCCTACAGCCCTCCGTCAATCCTCCTACAGTCCCCTACAGCCCTCCTTCAAACCTCCTACTGCTCTCCTACAGCCCTCCTTCAATCCTCCTACTGCTCTCCTACAGCCCTCCTTCAATCCTCCTACAGTCCCCTACAGCCCTCCTTCATACCTCCTACTGCTCTCCTACAGCCCTCCTTCAATCCTCCTACAGTCCCCTACAGCCCTTCTTCAAACCTCCTACTGCTCTCCTACAGCCCTCCTTCAAACCTCCTACTGCTCTCCTACAGCCCTCCTTCAATTCTCCTACTGCTCTCCTACAGCCCTCCTTCAATCCTCCTACAGTCCCCTACAGCCCTCCTTCAAACCTCCTACTGCTCTCATACAGCCCTCCTTCAATCCTCCTACAGTCCCCTACAGCCCTCCTTCAAACCTCCTACTGCTCTCCTACAGCCCTCCTTCAATCATCCTACAGTCCCCTACAGCCCTCCTTCAAACCTGCTACTGCTCTCCTACAGCCCTCCTACAAACCTCCTACAGTCCCCTACAGCCCTCCTTCAAACCTCCTACTGCTCTCCTATAGCCCTCCTTTAATACTCCTACAGTCCCCTACAGCCCTCCTTCAAACCTCCTACTGCTCTCCTACAGCCCTCCTTCAATCCTCCTACAGTCCCCTACAGCCCTCCTTCAATCCTCCTACTGCTCTCCTACAGCCCTCCTTCAATCCTCCTACAGTCCCCTACAGCCCTCCTTCAAACCTCCTACTGCTCTCCTACAGCCCTCCGTCAATCCTCCTACAGTCCCCTACAGCCCTCCTTCAAACCTCCTACTTGTCTCCTACAGCCCTCCTTCAATCCTCCTACTGCTCTCCTACAGCCCTCCTTCAATCCTCCTACAGTCCCCTACAGCCCTCCTTCATACCTCCTACTGCTCTCCTACAGCCCTCCTTCATACCTCCTACTGCTCTCCTACAGCCCTCTGTCAATCCTCTTACAGTCCCCTACAGCCCTCCTTCAATCCTCCTACTGCTCTCCTACAGCCCTCCGTCAATCCTCCTACAGTCCCCTACAGCCCTCCTTCAAACCTCCTACTGCTCTCCTACAGCCCTCCTTCAATCCTCCTACTGCTCTCCTACAGCCCTCCTTCAATCCTCCTACAGTCCCCTACAGCCCTCCTTCATACCTCCTACTGCTCTCCTACAGCCCTCCTTCAATCCTCCTACAGTCCCCTACAGCCCTTCTTCAAACCTCCTACTGCTCTCCTACAGCCCTCCTTCAAACCTCCTACTGCTCTCCTACAGCCCTCCTTCAATTCTCCTACTGCTCTCCTACAGCCCTCCTTCAATCCTCCTACAGTCCCCTACAGCCCTCCTTCAAACCTCCTACTGCTCTCATACAGCCCTCCTTCAATCCTCCTACAGTCCCCTACAGCCCTCCTTCAAACCTCCTACTGCTCTCCTACAGCCCTCCTTCAATCATCCTACAGTCCCCTACAGCCCTCCTTCAAACCTGCTACTGCTCTCCTACAGCCCTCCTTCAAACCTCCTACAGTCCCCTACAGCCCTCCTTCAAACCTCCTACTGCTCTCCTATAGCCCTCCTTTAATACTCCTACAGTCCCCTACAGCCCTCCTTCAAACCTCCTACTGCTCTCCTACAGCCCTCCTTCAATCCTCCTACAGTCCCCTACAGCCCTCCTTCAATCCTCCTACTGCTCTCCTACAGCCCTCCTTCAATCCTCCTACAGTCCCCTACAGCCCTCCTTCAAACCTCCTACTGCTCTCCTACAGCCCTCCGTCAATCCTCCTACAGTCCCCTACAGCCCTCCTTCAAACCTCCTACTGCTCTCCTACAGCCCTCCTTCAATCCTCCTACTGCTCTCCTACAGCCCTCCTTCAATCCTCCTACAGTCCCCTACAGCCCTCCTTCATACCTCCTACTGCTCTCCTACAGCCCTCCTTCAATCCTCCTACTGCTCTCCTACAGCCCTCCTTCAATCCTCCTACAGTCCCCTACAGCCCTCCTTCATACCTCCTACTGCTCTCCTACAGCCCTCCGTCAATCCTCCTACAGTCCCCTACAGCCCTCCTTCAATCCTCCTACAACTCTCCTACAGCCCTCCTTCAATCCTCCTACAGTCCCCTACAGCCCTCCTTCAAACCTCCTACTGCTCTCATACAGCCCTCCTTCAATCCTCCTACAGTCCCCTACAGCCCTCCTTCAAACCTCCTACTGCTCTCCTACAGCCCTCCTTCAATCATCCTACAGTCCCCTACAGCCCTCCTTCAAACCTGCTACTGCTCTTCTACAGCCCTCCTTCAAACCTCCTACAGTCCCCTACAGCCCTCCTTCAAACCTCCTACTGCTCTCCTACAGCCCTCCTTTAATACTCCTACAGTCCCCTACAGCCCTCCTTCAAACCTCCTACTGCTCTCCTACAGCCCTCCTTCAATCATCCTACAGTCCCCTACAGCCCTCCTTCAAACCTGCTACTGCTCTCCTACAGCCCTCCTTCAAACCTCCTACAGTCCCCTACAGCCCTCCTTCAAACCTCCTACTGCTCTCCTACAGCCCTCTGTCAATCCTCCTACAGTCCCCTACAGCCCTCCTTCAATCCTCCTACTGCTCTCCTACAGCCCTCCTTCAATCCTCCTACAGTCCCCTACAGCCCTCCTTCAAACCTCCTACTGCTCTCATACAGCCCTCCTTCAATCATCCTACAGTCCCCTACAGCCCTCCTTCAAACCTCCTACTGCTCTCCTACAGCCCTCCTTCAATCCTCCTACAGTCCCCTACAGCCCTCCTTCAAACCTCCTACTGCTCTCCTACAGCCCTCCTTTAATCCTCCTACAGTCCCCTTCAGCCCTCCTTCAAACCTCCTACTGCTCTCCTACAGCCCTCCTTCAAACCTCCTACAGTCCCCTTCAGCCCTCCTTCAAACCTCCTACTGCTCTCCTACAGCCCTCCTTCAATCCTCCTACAGTCCCGTACAGCCCTCCTTCAAACCACCTACTGCTCTCCTACAGCCCTACTTCAATCCTCCTACTGCTCTCCTACAGCCCTCCTTCAATCCTCCTACAGTCCCCTACAGCCCTCCTTCAAACCTCTTACTGCTCTCCTACAGCCCTCCTTCAATCCTCCTACACTCCCCTACAGCCCTCCTTCAAACCTCCTACTGCTCTCCTACAGCCCTCCTTCAAACCTCCTACAGTCCCCTACAGCCCTCCTTCAAACCTCCTACTGCTCTCCTACAGCCCTCCTTCAATCCTCCTACAGTCCCCTACAGCCCTCCTTCAAACCTCCTACTGCTCTCCTACAGCCCTCCTTCAATCCTCCTACTGCTCTTCTACAGCCCTCCTTCAATCCTCCTACTGCTCTCCTACAGCCCTCCTTCAATCCTCCTACTGCTCTCCTACAGCCCTCCTTCAATCCTCCTACTGCTCTCCTACAGCCCTCCTTCAAACCTCCTACTGCTCTCCTACAGCCCTCCTTCAAACCTCCTACAGTCCCCTACAGCCCTCCTTCAAACCTCCTTCTGCTCTCCTACAGCCCTCCTTCAATCCTCCTACAGTCCCCTACAGCTCTCCTTCAATCCTCCTACTGCTCTCCTACAGCCCTCCTTCAATCCTCCTACTGCTCTCCTACAGCCCTCCTTCAATCCTCCTACAGTCCACTACAGCCCATCTTCAAACCTCCTACTGCTCTCCTACAGCCCTCCTTCAATCCTCCTACTGCTCTCCTACAGCCCTCCTTCAAACCTCCTACTGCTCTCCTACAGCCTTCCTTCAATCCTCCTACAGTCCCCTACAGCCCTCCTTCAAACCTCCTACTGCTCTCCTACAGCCCTCCTTCAATACTCCTACTGCTCTCCTACAGCCCTCCTTCAATCCTCCTACTGCTCTCCTACAGCCCTCCTTCAATCCTCCTACAGTCCCCTACAGCCCTTCTTCAAACCTCCTACTGCTCTCCTACAGCCCTCCTTCAATCCTCCTACAGTCCCCTACAGCCCTCCTTCAATCCTCCTACTGCTCTCCTACAGCCCTCCTTCAATCCTCCTACAGTCCCCTACAGCCCTCCTTCAAACCTCCTACTGCTCTCCTACAGCCCTCCGTCAATCCTCCTACAGTCCCCTACAGCCCTCCTTCAAACCTCCTACTGCTCTCCTACAGCCCTCCTTCAATCCTCCTACTGCTCTCCTACAGCCCTCCTTCAATCCTCCTACAGTCCCCTACAGCCCTCCTTCATACCTCCTACTGCTCTCCTACAGCCCTCCTTCAATCCTCCTACAGTCCCCTACAGCCCTTCTTCAAACCTCCTACTGCTCTCCTACAGCCCTCCTTCAAACCTCCTACTGCTCTCTTACAGCCCTCCTTCAATTCTCCTACTGCTCTCCTACAGCCCTCCTTCAATCCTCCTACAGTCCCCTACAGCCCTCCTTCAAACCTCCTACTGCTCTCATACAGCCCTCCTTCAATCCTCCTACAGTCCCCTACAGCCCTCCTTCAAACCTCCTACTGCTCTCCTACAGCCCTCCTTCAATCATCCTACAGTCCCCTACAGCCCTCCTTCAAACCTGCTACTGCTCTCCTACAGCCCTCCTACAAACCTCCTACAGTCCCCTACAGCCCTCCTTCAAACCTCCTACTGCTCTCCTATAGCCCTCCTTTAATACTCCTACAGTCCCCTACAGCCCTCCTTCAAACCTCCTACTGCTCTCCTACAGCCCTCCTTCAATCCTCCTACAGTCCCCTACAGCCCTCCTTCAATCCTCCTACTGCTCTCCTACAGCCCTCCTTCAATCCTCCTACAGTCCCCTACAGCCCTCCTTCAAACCTCCTACTGCTCTCCTACAGCCCTCCGTCAATCCTCCTACAGTCCCCTATAGCCCTCCTTCAAACCTCCTACTGCTCTCCTACAGACCTCCTTCAATCCTCCTACTGCTCTCCTACAGCCCTCCTTCAATCCTCCTACAGTCCCCTACAGCCCTCCTTCATACCTCCTACTGCTCTCCTACAGCCCTCCTTCATACCTCCTACTGCTCTCCTACAGCCCTCTGTCAATCCTCCTACAGTCCCCTACAGCCCTCCTTCAATCCTCCTACTGCTCTCCTACAGCCCTCCGTCAATCCTCCTACAGTCCCCTACAGCCCTCCTTCAAACCTCCTACTGCTCTCCTACAGCCCTCCTTCAATCCTCCTACTGCTCTCCTACAGCCCTCCTTCAATCCTCCTACAGTCCCCTACAGCCCTCCTTCATACCTCCTACTGCTCTCCTACAGCCCTCCTTCAATCCTCCTACAGTCCCCTACAGCCCTTCTTCAAACCTCCTACTGCTCTCCTACAGCCCTCCTTCAAACCTCCTACTGCTCTCCTACAGCCCTCCTTCAATTCTCCTACTGCTCTCCTACAGCCCTCCTTCAATCCTCCTACAGTCCCCTACAGCCCTCCTTCAAACCTCCTACTGCTCTCATACAGCCCTCCTTCAATCCTCCTACAGTCCCCTACAGCCCTCCTTCAAACCTCCTACTGCTCTCCTACAGCCCTCCTTCAATCATCCTACAGTCCCCTACAGCCCTCCTTCAAACCTGCTACTGCTCTCCTACAGCCCTCCTTCAAACCTCCTACAGTCCCCTACAGCCCTCCTTCAAACCTCCTACTGCTCTCCTATAGCCCTCCTTTAATACTCCTACAGTCCCCTACAGCCCTCCTTCAAACCTCCTACTGCTCTCCTACAGCCCTCCTTCAATCCTCCTACAGTCCCCTACAACCCTCCTTCAATCCTCCTACTGCTCTCCTACAGCCCTCCTTCAATCCTCCTACAGTCCCCTACAGCCCTCCTTCAAACCTCCTACTGCTCTCCTACAGCCCTCCGTCAATCCTCCTACAGTCCCCTACAGCCCTCCTTCAAACCTCCTACTGCTCTCCTACAGCCCTCCTTCAATCCTCCTACTGCTCTCCTACAGCCCTCCTTCAATCCTCCTACAGTCCCCTACAGCCCTCCTTCATACCTCCTACTGCTCTCCTACAGCCCTCTGTCAATCCTCCTACAGTCCCCTACAGCCCTCCTTCAATCCTCCTACTGCTCTCCTACAGCCCTCCGTCAATCCTCCTACAGTCCCCTACAGCCCTCCTTCAAACCTCCTACTGCTCTCCTACAGCCCTCCTTCAATCCTCCTACTGCTCTCCTACAGCCCTCCTTCAATCCTCCTACAGTCCCCTACAGCCCTCCTTCATACCTCGTACTGCTCTCCTACAGCCCTCCTTCAATCCTCCTACTGCTCTCCTACAGCCCTCCTTCAATCCTCCTACAGTCCCCTACAGCCCTCCTTCATACCTCCTACTGCTCTCCTACAGCCCTCCGTCAATCCTCCTACAGTCCCCTACAGCCCTCCTTCAATCCTCCTACAACTCTCCTACAGCCCTCCTTCAATCCTCCTACAGTCCCCTACAGCCCTCCTTCAAACCTCCTACTGCTCTCATACAGCCCTCCTTCAATCCTCCTACAGTCCCCTACAGCCCTCCTTCAAACCTCCTACTGCTCTCCTACAGCCCTCCTTCAATCATCCTACAGTCCCCTACAGCCCTCCTTCAAACCTGCTACTGCTCTTCTACAGCCCTCCTTCAAACCTCCTACAGTCCCCTACAGCCCTCCTTCAAACCTCCTACTGCTCTCCTACAGCCCTCCTTTAATACTCCTACAGTCCCCTACAGCCCTCCTTCAAACCTCCTACTGCTCTCCTACAGCCCTCCTTCAATCATCCTACAGTCCCCTACAGCCCTCCTTCAAACCTGCTACTGCTCTCCTACAGCCCTCCTTCAAACCTCCTACAGTCCCCTACAGCCCTCCTTCAAACCTCCTACTGCTCTCCTACAGCCCTCTGTCAATCCTCCTACAGTCCCCTACAGCCCTCCTTCAATCCTCCTACTGCTCTCCTACAGCCCTCCTTCAATCCTCCTACAGTCCCCTACAGCCCTCCTTCAAACCTCCTACTGCTCTCATACAGCCCTCCTTCAATCATCCTACAGTCCCCTACAGCCCTCCTTCAAACCTCCTACTGCTCTCCTACAGCCCTCCTTCAATCCTCCTACAGTCCCCTACAGCCCTCCTTCAAACCTCCTACTGCTCTCCTACAGCCCTCCTTCAATCCTCCTACAGTCCCGTACAGCCCTCCTTCAAACCACCTACTGCTCTCCTACAGCCCTCCTTCAATCCTCCTACTGCTCTCCTACAGCCCTCCTTCAATCCTCCTACAGTCCCCTACAGCCCTCCTTCAAACCTCTTACTGCTCTCCTACAGCCCTCCTTTAATCCTCCTACAGTCCCCTTCAGCCCTCCTTCAAACCTCCTACTGCTCTCCTACAGCCCTCCTTCAAACCTCCTACAGTCCCCTTCAGCCCTCCTTCAAACCTCCTACTGCTCTCCTACAGCCCTCCTTCATCCTCCTACAGTCCCGTACAGCCCTCCTTCAAACCACCTACTGCTCTCCTACAGCCCTCCTTCAATCCTCCTACTGCTCTCCTACAGCCCTCCTTCAATCCTCCTACAGTCCCCTACAGCCCTCCTTCAAACCTCTTACTGCTCTCCTACAGCCCTCCTTCAATCCTCCTACACTCCCCTACAGCCCTCCTTCAAACCTCCTACTGCTCTCCTACAGCCCTCCTTCAAACCTCCTACAGTCCCCTACAGCCCTCCTTCAAACCTCCTACTGCTCTCCTACAGCCCTCCTTCAATCCTCCTACAGTCCCCTACAGCCCTCCTTCAAACCTCCTACTGCTCTCCTACAGCCCTCCTTCAATCCTCCTACTGCTCTTCTACAGCCCTCCTTCAATCCTCCTACTGCTCTCCTACAGCCCTCCTTCAATCCTCCTACAGTCCCCTACAGCCCTCCTTCAAACCTCCTACTGCTCTCCTACAGCCCTCCTTCAAACCTCCTACAGTCCCCTACAGCCCTCCTTCAAACCTCCTACTGCTCTCCTACAGCCCTCCTTCAATCCTCCTACAGTTCCCTACAGCCCTCCTTCAAACCTCCTACTGCTCTCCTACAGCCCTCCTTCAATCCTCCTACAGTCCCCTACAGCCCTCCTTCAAACCTCCTACTGCTCTCCTACAGCCCTTGTTCAAACCTCCTACAGTCCCCTACAGCCCTCCTTCAACCTCCTACTGCTCTCCTACAGCCCTCCTTCAAACCTCCTACAGTCCCCTACAGCCCTCCTTCAAACCTCCTTCTGCTCTCCTACAGCCCTCCTTCAATCCTCCTACAGTCCCCTACAGCTCTCCTTCAATCCTCCTACTGCTCTCCTACAGCCCTCCTTCAATCCTCCTACTGCTCTCCTACAGCCCTCCTTCAATCCTCCTACAGTCCACTACAGCCCATCTTCAAACCTCCTACTGCTCTCCTACAGCCCTCCTTCAATCCTCCTACTGCTCTCCTACAGCCCTCCTTCAAACCTCCTACTGCTCTCCTACAGCCTTCCTTCAATCCTCCTACAGTCCCCTACAGCCCTCCTTCAAACCTCCTACTGCTCTCCTACAGCCCTCCTTCAATACTCCTACTGCTCTCCTACAGCCCTCCTTCAATCCTCCTACTGCTCTCCTACAGCCCTCCTTCAATCCTCCTACAGTCCCCTACAGCCCTTCTTCAAACCTCCTACTGCTCTCCTACAGCCCTCCTTCAATCCTCCTACAGTCCCCTACAGCCCTTCTTCAAACCTCCTACTGCTCTCCTACAGCCCTCCTTCAAACCTCCTACTGCTCTCCTACAGCCCTCCTTCAATTCTCCTACTGCTCTCCTACAGCCCTCCTTCAATCCTCCTACAGTCCCCTACAGCCCTCCTTCAAACCTCCTACTGCTCTCATACAGCCCTCCTTCAATCCTCCTACAGTCCCCTACAGCCCTCCTTCAAACCTCCTACTGCTCTCCTACAGCCCTCCTTCAATCCTCCTACAGTCCCCTACAGCCCTCCTTCAAACCTCCTACTGCTCTCATACAGCCCTCCTTCAATCCTCCTACAGTCCCCTACAGCCCTCCTTCAAACCTCCTACTGCTCTCCTACAGCCCTTCTTCAATCATCCTACAGTCCCCTACAGCCCTCCTTCAAACCTGCTACTGCTCTCCTACAGCCCTCCTTCAAACCTCCTACAGTCCCCTACAGCCCTCCTTCAAACCTCCTTCTGCTCTCCTACAGCCCTCCTTTAATACTCCTACAGTCCCCTACAGCCCTCCTTCAAACCTCCTACTGCTCTCCTACAGCCCTCCTTCAATCCTCCTACAGTCCCCTACAGCCCTCCTTTAATCCTCCTACTGCTCTCCTACAGCCCTCCTTCAATCCTCCTACAGTCCCCTACAGCCCTCCTTCAAACCTCCTACTGCTCTCCTACAGCCCTCCGTCAATCCTCCTACAGTCCCCTACAGGCCTCCTTCAAACCTCCTACTGCTCTCCTACAGCCCTCCTTCAATCCTCCTACTGCTCTCCTACAGCCCTCATTCAATCCTCCTACAGTCCCCTACAGCCCTCCTTCATACCTCCTACTGCTCTCCTACAGCCCTCTGTCAATCCTCCTACAGTCCCCTACAGCCCTCCTTCAATCCTCCTACTGCTCTCCTACAGCCCTCCGTCAATCCTCCTACAGTCCCCTACAGCCCTCCTTCAAACCTCCTACTGCTCTCCTACAGCCCTCCTTCAATCCTCCTACTGCTCTCCTACAGCCCTCCTTCAATCCTCCTACAGTCCCCTACAGCCCTCCTTCATACCTCCTACTGCTCTCCTACAGCCCTCCTTCAATCCTCCTACTGCTCTCCTACAGCCCTCCTTCAATCCTCCTACAGTCCCCTACAGCCCTCCTTCATACCTCCTACTGCTCTCCTACAGCCCTCCGTCAATCCTCCTACAGTCCCCTACAGCCCTCCTTCAATCCTCCTACTGCTCTCCTACAGCCCTCCTTCAATCCTCCTACAGTCCCCTACAGCCCTCCTTCAAACCTCCTACTGCTCTCATACAGCCCTCCTTCAATCCTCCTACAGTCCCCTACAGCCCTCCTTCAAACCTCCTACTGCTCTCCTACAGCCCTCCTTCAATCATCCTACAGTCCCCTACAGCCCTCCTTCAAACCTGCTACTGCTCTTCTACAGCCCTCCTTCAAACCTCCTACAGTCCCCTACAGCCCTCCTTCAAACCTCCTACTGCTCTCCTACAGCCCTCCTTTAATACTCCTACAGTCCCCTACAGCCCTTTTTCAAACCTCCTACTGCTCTCCTACAGCCCTCCTTCAATCATCCTACAGTCCCCTACAGCCCTCCTTCAAACCTGCTACTGCTCTCCTACAGCCCTCCTTCAAACCTCCTACAGTCCCCTACAGCCCTCCTTCAAACCTCCTACTGCTCTCCTACAGCCCTCCTTTAATACTCCTACAGTCCCCTACAGCCCTCCTTCAAACCTCCTACTGCTCTCCTACAGCCCTCCTTCAATCCTCCTACAGTCCCCTACAGCCCTCCTTCAATCCTCCTACTGCTCTCCTACAGCCCTCCTTCAATCCTCCTACAGTCCCCTACAGCCCTCCTTCAAACCTCCTACAGTCCCCTACAGCCCTCCTTCAAACCTCCTACTGCTCTCCTACAGCCCTCCTTCAATCCTCCTACTGCTCTCCTACAGCCCTCCTTCAATCCTCCTACAGTCCCCTACAGCCCTCCTTCATACCTCCTACTGCTCTCCTACAGCCGTCTGTCAATCCTCCTACAGTCCCCTACAGCCCTCCTTCAATCCTCCTACTGCTCTCCTACAGCCCTCCTTCAATCCTCCTACAGTCCCCTACAGCCCTCCTTCAAACCTCCTACTGCTCTCATACAGCCCTCCTTCAATCATCCTACAGTCCCCTACAGCCCTCCTTCAAACCTCCTACTGCTCTCCTACAGCCCTCCTTCAATCCTCCTACAGTCCCCTACAGCCCTCCTTCAAACCTCCTACTGCTCTCCTACAGCCCTCCTTTAATCCTCCTACAGTCCCCTACAGCCCTCCTTCAAACCTCCTACTGTTCTCCTACAGCCCTCCTTCAAACCTCCTACAGTCCCCTTCAGCCCTCCTTCAAACCTCCTACTGCTCTCCTACAGCCCTCCTTCAAACCTCCTACAGTCCCCTACAGCCCTCCTTCAAACCTCCTACTGCTCTCCTACAGCCCTCCTTCAATCCTCCTACAGTCCCGTACAGCCCTCCTTCAATCCTCCTACTGCTCTCCTACAGCCCTCCTTCAATCCTCCTACTGCTCTCCTACAGCCCTCCTTCAATCCTCCTACAGTCCCCTACAGCCCTCCTTCAAACCTCCTACTGCTCTCCTACAGCCCTCCTTCAATCCTCCTACACTCCCCTACAGCCCTCCTTCAAACCTCCTACTGCTCTCCTACAGCCCTCCTTCAAACCTCCTACAGTCCCCTACAGCCCTCCTTCAAACCTCCTACTGCTCTCCTACAGCCCTCCTTCAATCCTCCTACAGTCCCCTACAGCCCTCCTTCAAACCTCCTACTGCTCTCCTACAGCCCTCCTTCAATCCTCCTACTGCTCTTCTACAGCCCTCCTTCAATCCTCCTACTGCTCTCCTACAGCCCTCCTTCAATCCTCCTACAGTCCCCTACAGACCTCCTTCAAACCTCCTACTGCTCTCCTACAGCCCTCCTTCAAACCTCCTACAGTCCCTTACAGCCCTCCTTCAAACCTCCTACTGCTCTCCTACAGCCCTCCTTCAATCCTCCTACAGTCCCCTACAGCCCTCCTTCAAACCTCCTACTGCTCTCCTACAGCCCTCCTTCAAACCTCCTACAGTCCCCTACAGCCCTCCTTCAAACCTCCTACTGCTCTCCTACAGCCCTCCCTCAAACCTCCTACAGTCCCCTACAGCCCTCCTTCAAATCTCCTACTGCTCTCCTACAGCCCTCCTTCAAACCTCCTACAGTCCCCTACAGCCCTCCTTCAAACCTCCTTCTGCTCTCCTACAGCCCTCCTTCAATCCTCCTACAGTCCACTACAGCCCTCCTTCAAACCTCCTACTGCTCTCCTACAGCCCTCCTTCAATCCTCCTACTGCTCTCCTACAGCCCTCCTTCAATCCTCCTACTGCTCTCCTACAGCCCTCCTTCAATCCCCCTATAGTCCCCTACAGCCCTCCTTCAAACCTCCTACTGCTCTCCTACAGCCCTCCTTCAAACCTCCTACAGTCCCCTACAGCCCTCCTTCAAACCTCCTACTGCTCTCCTACAGCCCTCCGTCAATCCTCCTACAGTCCCCTACAGCCCTCCTTCAATCCTCCTACAGTCCCCTACAGCCCTCCTTCAAACCTCCTACTGCTCTCCTACAGCCCTCCTTCAAACCTCCTACAGTCCCCTACAGCCCTCCTTCAAACCTCCTACTGCTCTCCTACAGCCCTCCTTCAATCCTCCTACAGTCCCCTACAGACCTCCTTCAAACCTCCTACTGCTCTCCTACAGCCCTCCTTCAATCCTCCTACAGTCCCCTACAGCCCTCCTTCAATCCTCCTACTGCTCTCCTACAGCCCTCCTTCAATCCTCCTACAGTCCCCTACAGCCCTCCTTCAATCCTCCTACAGTCCCCTACAGCCCTCCTTCAAACCTCCTACTGCTCTCCTACAGCCCTCCTTCAAACCTCCTACAGTCCCCTACAGCCCTCCTTCAAACCTCCTACTGCTCTCCTACAGCCCTCCTTCAATCCTCCTACAGTCCCCTACAGACCTCCTTCAAACCTCCTACTGCTCTCCTACAGCCCTCCTTCAATCCTCCTACAGTCCCCTACAGCCCTCCTTCAAACCTCCTACTGCTCTCCTACAGCCCTCCTTCAATCCTCCTACTGCTCTCCCACAGCCCTCCTTCAATCCTCCTACTGCTCTCCTACAGCCCTCCTTCAATCCTCCTACAGTCCCCTACAGCCCTCCTTCAAACCTCCTACTGCTCTCCTACAGTCCTCCTTCAATCCTCCTACAGTCCCCTACAGCCCTCCTTCAATCCTCCTACTAATCTCCTACAGCCCTCCTTCAATCCTCCTACAGTCCCCTACAGCCCTCCTTCAAACCTCCTACTGCACTCCTACAGCCCTCCTTCAATCCTCCTACAGTCCCCTACAGCCCTCCTTCAAACCTCCTACTGCTCTCCTACAGCCCTCCTTCAATCCTCCTACAGTCCCCTACAGCATTCCTTCAAACCTCCTACTGCTCTCCTACAGCCCTCCTTCAATCCTCCTACAGTACCCTACAGCCCTCCTTCAAACCTCCTACTGCTCTCCTACAGCCCTCCTTCAATCCTCTTACAGTCCCCTACAGCCCTCCTTCAAACCTCCTACTGCTCTCCTACAGCCCTCCGTCAATCCTCCTACAGTCCCCTACAGCCCTCCTTCAAACCTCCTACTGCTCTCCTACAGCCCTCCTTCAATCCTCCTACTGCTCTCCTACAGCCCTCCTTCAATCCTCCTACAGTCCCCTACAGCCCTCTTTCAAACCTCCTACTGCTCTCCTACAGCCCTTCTTCAATCCTCCTACAGTCCCCTACAGCCCTCCTTCAAACCTCCTACTGCTCTCCTACAGCCCTCCGTCAATCCTCCTACAGCCCTCCTTCTATCCTCCTACAGCCCAAGGGGGGCCAGTTCGCGGTTCTAAAATCTCAGGAAATTTTCACTTTCTAGTCGTCCGAGATTGTGACGTCATCATGAGACTCCCATCCCATCCCGTGTCTCTCTAAGCGCTTTACCGCCGCAAATATGTTGGTTAATTTCGAGGTTTTTTTACATAAATTGAAGGTGTGTAAATTGTTTTATTGATATAAAAAAAATCTTTTTAACCAGAATTTATGGGACAAATTCATTTTCCTATTAAACTGAACATTACAATTAGAATTTTACATATAACAAATACAAGTGTTATCCAAAAATTAAAAACGAAATATCAGAAATAGCTCAATCCATTTAATAATATCTTCACTGGTTAACTTTCACTTTTTTATAAAAAAAATACCATTGTTTCAAATATACAAAAATGACTTTCTATAATACATCACAAATATCTTTTACAACTTAATGCCAAAAATGGAAATTTTAAAATTAATATTACATCGAAACGTTGTATTTTTGAGATTCAACTATTTCTCTATTAAAAACGCCAATCTCATTAAATAATGTCAAAGTAGTCAACAATTTGATACAAAATATCACCGTTATTTTTTCAACTTCGAAATAAAAAGCTAACCTGGATATGTTTTCTAAAACTTAAATTTTTTATATTAATTTGGCTGGTAAAGCATTTTTTTTATATATTGTCAATGAATTTAAAAATAACTGAGATCAGTTTCCTCTACAAATTATATAGAACCAAATGACTGAGGAAACACTAGCTAGTGATCTTCGGATATATTATGGCATCTTATCAAGGAGCAAAAAAAATAATATCCGGTATACACTTCCTTACTCTTTATGTCATTGTGTGTAAAGCTGCTATGTACATTTTAGGATAATTATAATGAAATTTTCGAATATTTCTGTGAAATGTTAAGTCAAAATTTTTGTAATGTTTTGTGCTTTTTCCTACTATTATCTTCGGAATCTCTTTCGAGAAATACCTGTCAGTTCTGATCATAGATCCCTCTCGAAGTCTTCAAAATTAAAATGTTCTGAGCAAATACGCGATGTTTCTGGATTAAATTTGTCTAACCTTCTACAACGCACAACCCTCACCTTCTGCAGCTCAGGATCTTTGGGGAATGAACGATATGTTATATTTTTGGTTTCTTCAGATTGTTTGTTGGATTTTAAACCATTTTTGCACACTGCAACCGCACATTTTGTATCTTATTCGCTTTGGAAACCATATAAAAGAATAAATATTGATATAACAAATGAAAAACCTAAATAAAAACGGCCTAGTCTTAAGTCATAATGGCATGTGATAACACTAGGTGGTTTACTGAATCTTGTACTGAAAATCTAAAGGTAATGGTTTGGTAGTACGTGGCTACGCGTTAATAGAATAATGACGCTCAACTGAAATAATAACAACTTAAATTTTAATTAGAAAAATGGTAAAATTATAAAAGATACAAAAATTGCGCGACTGTTTAGAAGTGGGCAGTTTAAGACGAGTCGGAGAGAGCCGTGTTGTCCGTCGAAAGGTTAAACTTGGAACTGCCGAAATTACAAAGTAAGGGGGCAAAAAGAACTAAGAAGTCGTCAGGGCTTCGCTTCACGCAGAGAGAGGAAAAAATAAAAACCCAAAACTTTCCAGAACGTTTTCTTAGAAAAAACGCCAGTTACACACTATGAAGAAATAAAGCAAAAGTAGGCATGATTTTACAAATGTACGGGGTCAACTATAAAAATACAGTGCTACGGGGGTTAGTTTTGGCTAGTTTAAAGGAAACGGGACATACTTTATGCGAATGACTCAAACCAAAGAATTTATATATATAAGATACGACTGTTACTAAGAACAGAAGTAAATGACTGAAAGTATATCAAAAATGTTTTTAATTGTTGATTCTTCAACATGGCATACATTTTAAAAATTAAATATATTTACATCTAACTTTGGTTAAAAATAATCCAAAATAAATAAAATAATAAAATCTAATACTTAAATAACAATAAAGTTTGAAAAAATTTACTTACTTAATACAATTCATAAATAATGACATAATTTAGGCAAAAGCGCCGTCCGTCTTACACCAAATCTAGCTTCCTGAAGGCCCTGGGAAAAACTTAAAGAAATTCTCCGAGTCTCATGATGACGTCCATCGAACAGCCAATGAACGCGCTCAAAACAGCCCATAGGAAATGCTGACAAACCGGCCAACCTATATTAGCGTAAATTAATTTCTAGGGACATTGCCTACAGCCCTCCTACAATCCTCCTACAATCCTCCTACAGCCCTCCTACAATCCTCCTACAATCCTCCTACAGGGCACCTACCGTCCCCCTACAGTCCTCCTGCAGTGTTTCTGGAGTGCTTTTAACAATAAAGAGGCCACGAGTTTTTTAAGAGTTACATCTAAACTCAATAACCTATGACACAAAAAAATGGTTTCCAATAAAATACCGTTAACTCAATGTTGGGTTACTATTCCTATTATAATATTGTTATACTTTGAGAAAAATATAAACTAACGTAGGTCATTTAGCTGCATACATAAAATTAAACCATCTATAAATAACAAATGAAATTGTAGTTTCCATCTGAAAATGAAAGTACTTAGCATCTGAAAATAAACAATGAATAAAAGTTAACATCTGCAAATGACAAATTAAATGGTTCTTACCATATGAGAATGACAAATTAAATGGTACTTCACACCTGGGAATGAAAAATTAAATGGCACTAAGCAACTAAGAATGACAAATTAAATGGTACTAAGCAACTAAGAATGACAAATTTAATGGAACTAAGCAACTGAGAATGACAAATTAAATGTCACTAAGCAACTAAGAATGACAAATTAAATGTTACTAAGCAACTTAGAATGACAAATTAAATGGTACTTAGCAACTAAGAATGAAAAACTAAATGGAACTAAGCAACTAAGAATGAAAAACTAAATGGAACTAAGCAACTAACTATGACAAATTAAATGGTACTGAGCAACTAAGAATGACAAATTTAATGGTACTTAGCAACTAAGAATGAAAAACTAAATGGAACTAAGCACCTAAGAATGACAAATTTAATGGAACTAAGCAACTAAGAATGACAAATTAAATATTATTGTCACTGTCCATACTGTTTATCGATCTCGCTGTAAATATAACATCATTTTTGTGCAGAATTACTCATTTTTAATCAACTGATCTAATTATGACATCTGACACTAATACGGCACTGATACTAGCTGAACTTAAAACATTTCGGCAAGAGTCTAAATCGGAATTTGATAAAATTAAAGAAACTAATAAACTCTTCAGCTCAAAAATAGATAAAATTTGCAAGAAAATAAACGAGCATGAAGAGCGCATAAACGCAGCAGAGGAGAAAATTACCAATCTAGATAGTGCAATACATAAAATTGATGAGTTTACTGAATTTACTAATCAGAACATCGTCGAAAAAGATAAAGAAATTGAGTCCCTGAAGTCCCACCTAGAGACCTTAGAAATTGATAAAAGGAAAAATAATCTAACAACCCAACGAAAACAAAACAACGCTGTTAAACGAAGTCCAAAACATCTTAAAAGATATATTAGGTCTTAATATAAGCTTGGCGCCCCACCAAATTTTTCGAAGAGTTGAAAATAGACGAATAATTATTAAACTTGATAACGGTACAGAAAAAACTACTATCCTCCAAAACGCTTATAAGCTCAAAGGCCTCAATATCTATTTATCTCACGATTTTACAATCAAACAAGAATTCACACGCTACCAACTTAGACAATTTTTCAAATCTGCGGGTGGAAAATTCAACTTAAATTTCACTGTTCTAAAAGAAGGATTAACCTATTTCTTTGATACAAAATCGAGCCAAGTTATACCCAAAAAATAACTGATAATTATAATACCTATAAAAAAATCTATCTTTGTTATATTAAATTAGAAATAAACACTTTCCTTGTTGACATGAATGAGTATCCTCAAAACGTCAATAAAACCATGAAAATACTATACTCAAATGTTTGTAGTGCCGACGCAAATCTACCTGAACTGGTCTCTAATTGTGAATCTGATAAAATTGAAATTTTTGCTATTAATGAAACATGGTTCGTTAATGGCTACTCTTACTTATTACCAAATTATGTTTATACGGGTACTGGAGGAAGGAGGGGACATGCATCAGATTTATAGCCCGGTGTACCGGTAAGATTTAAACCACACCACCGGAGGTCCATCATGAAATGTCCTACGTCAGCGTCCACACGCCCGGACAGGTGACGAAACCAACATGGGTAGCAGAACCCTACTACTGACGGTCGCACCTTCGACGCGAGCCGCTCAACCCAGCAGAAGGTGCCGCAATGGGCCGACCAACTCGCCACTTCGCACACAGCAGTGGGAATAAGAGCGGATGCTCTGGCAACGCCAGCCGACACCCTACCTAGAAAGGTAGAGAGCCTAGCCCATTGGAAAGAGCGCCTAAAGGGGAACGGCGGGCACACGGCAGACCGCATAACCCGGCACAGCTGGCACTGGAAATCCCGGTGGAACCCCAAAAGGCCGGGTGATGGGCGCCGTGCCCTCATACTAGAAGAATAAGATAAAGACTTAAATAACAAGATGTTTACTGCACAGATTAGTGTGCAGGTAAAAAGTTTGTATATTAAAATTTCTTGTTTATTTTAATGGATTCTATATCCAAAAAACTAAACAGTGAAATATATACAATATTATTTAATTGGTCTTATTTTAAGCGTTTCGAGTGACGTGTGTAAAGTTATTATCTTTGATATGTGAAATTGTATATTTTGTCAAATAGTACACTCTTAACTATGTTAGTAGCAAACAAACTGTATTCTAAGGATTCTAAGATTCTAAATTTTTTTTCGTTTTAGGGTTACGGGATTCTAGAGATTCTAAAGATTCCAAGATTCTCTTTAGTATCACCCGACCACACGACGTGAGCGGGTCCGGGCCCCGGTAAAATATAAATTCCGGGCTTCAAAGAGCCTTTGCTATGAGAGATAGCTATACTTTACGCAAAGAACCCTGGGATAAATCTACCTCATTGGGGCCCCAGTAATTTGAACCGGCTTCCTCCTCTCTTATCGGGCTTGGTTACAAATTTTAACAGACCTGGAAATATCAAGGAATTAGATTTACGACAGAAAATTCAAGAAAATATCAAAGTTATTTAGAAATAAAGGATATCTTTGAGGTTTGAGAAGCTATGCCGTAAATAGTGCAAATATGTTTTATTTCTTAATTATTTGTTTTATGTATAAGAATATGGAACCAATTTAATTTTAATTTTACTTATGAATTGATTAATCCTATTATCTTTATGAAAACTTTGGTTAAGTAACCAATTACACGGAGAGCCTCACTAGGTAATTAGTTGCGACTTAATATGATAAAACCTTAGTTTATATTGATCAAATTAAAAAACAATCAGGGTAATAAGAATTGGAAAACCTGGAATTATCAGGGAAAATTGTTTACACTAACTTTCTGTTTTAATTTTCTGCGATTTATTGTAACTGAACTGGAAGAAATGAACTCGAATCGCTAGTTTTCGACAAAAATAAAAGTTATTACCAAAACTAGACGCAAACAATCCAAGGCCACTTGACAAAATCCTGTGTTGTTCTCGACTAATCAACTTGACTCAAATTATTTTTCCAGGATTGCAATTGTATTCGAAACAAAGTGCTCAGAATACATTTATTTCGCACCAGAATATATTCTAAAAAGGAAAACGTGGGAAGATCAAGAGGAAGAATGGTAGTCCATTTCTCTGACAGACCTTTCTGGCGCACTCATTTTATTCGCTCTACTTCAGCTAATAGCCACTTTGGTATTCATTGCCGAATCTCTTTGGTGTCTACTAAGTTGGTTATGTAGCGACAAAGCCTCCAACTATTAAAATCATAGAAGACTACTAGGACGAAGAACGCAAGGAAGACTCGTCCGGCACAACCCTCTCTAAAGTTTCGTGTATCCCTCGTATTTGTCGACGTAGACGGCTCATAATGTTAAAAACTGTTTTAAGCAGCTTCCTTTACTTTTAACTTGGATCGAATATTGCACAATATATTACATGATATCACTTTTAGTGGAAAATTTAAACACACCTTACTTCAATATTTTAGCAAAATGAATGTATAATTGAGATAAATGTTTTAAGACCACAACGTACAAATGATTATATTGTAAATATAAAAGGTACATAATAGATAAAAACTTTAATTTTAATAAAACTAAACCATTGTTTAAAGTATCTTCTACATCGCAAATGTAATGGTGAACGTTTTGAGGATGATCATCAACAGCTTGGATGCAGGTTTCCTGCTTCTTCCATTTCGCCGAGTGTCAGTGAAAAATAAGGAAACAAATGTTTGGTGGGATGTAACAGCTAGCTCTATTCCTATGGAATTCAACAGTTTAATAACCCATTTCTTTAAACCTTCAGCGAAATAGATTGAAGATTGAAATATAATTACAAATTTTGAATTCAATAGGAAAATATAAATGTATAAATATATAAAAAAAAACATAGCATAAAACTAGATTAAATTATTATAAAATAAACTTTTTTCCCAATTTTAAACTTAAGACGTGAAAATAATTGAGCAACCGAAATTTAGCAAACCAAGAGATACACGCGTATCGATTGAATTTAAATTAATAAGCGTAAGGTATTTCCAACAATTTTTTATTGTTTAGTTCTATAATAAAACCAAATAAGAGACGCCAATTTAGCCCTTTGAAAATTTACCTAACACATTTGGAAGTGAACAGAATTCTTTGACTTCTCGCGACTCCAGAAAGTGCGTGCTCTCCGATATTAGACTTAAATGTTTAGTCATCCAAAACGGTAAGTCGCGAGTCCAAGTCACAGCTTGAAGAGAGTATTAGAGCCGAAAAAAGGTTCGGTTAGAAAATTAGCATTAAAGTGTCATACTTATAGTTATTATGTTACTTATGATATATATATATATATATATATATATATATATATATATATATATAAAATCTGATGTTTGTATGTATATATATATATATCTATATATATATATAAAATCTGATGTTTGTATGTATATATATATATATATATCTATATATATATAAAATCTGATGTTTGTATGTATATATATATATATATATATATATATATATATATATATATATACATATATATATACATATATATATTGGTTTGTTACCTTCTATGCTCGCCCAAGATAATTGTCTGATTGGCACGAAATTTGGCCTGGGGCATTGTGGCCCCTGCCGTCAGGTTATAGGGGCGTCTTGAGATTGCTAACCTTCGTAGTTTTTGACCACGGGACCAATAACCGGTGACCGCAAGACCGAAACCCCTCACCTCACGCTGCAAAGAGACACGGGAGTTTATATCTCTGGCTCTAATTTACTCACTTAGCTGCTGCATGGCACGACCTTCGACCCTTTTCGCTCGCGTTCGTTCTCTTTTCTCAGCCCCACCCCCTCCCCTCTCTATATGTGTCACGCAGACATTTTGCCCGGGCCGTATTCATTCCATACGGTGCCTACGTTATTATAAAGGCCTGTGCACGCTCATCATCTAGGTGGTGTCAGCAGCTTTCGGCTTACGCGGGAAAGACCGATAGGTGGCGTTTTTCCTTGTCTTTACCTTTTCAAATATTTGGTAATTCGCGCCATAATTTGAATTGTTTGGCTCGAGCATAGTTTCTAAACTATTTTACATTCTGGTTTTAGGTTTTTACAACATAAAAATAATTAAATTTAAGATAACTATTCATTTAGTTTTATTTTTATATGTTATAAAATAATAATAATAATAATTATTATTATATTTTAATATTTATTTTAATACTATTATGATAACAATGAAACAAACCACTTCTAAAATAAAAACTTTTAATAATATTGAGATCATATGGATGAATTAATCCATGATATATCACTAGATCTGTCTTTTCCTCCAATTTATCACTTTGTAAATTAGTTAATTTTTAATACTTTTCTCGACAAAGGTTTGACATTCAATTTCTTTCTCAATTCATTCCTATCTGTCGCATCAATAGCATGATTGCCTAAAATTGGCCTTAGGAACTTTTCTAACAAAACCTTTGGGAGATTGTTTTGAGCACATTCACATGAAAGTGGTTTTGAAAAATACGGCAAAATTGCCTTTACATAAGATTGTAGAACCTGGTTTCTATGAAACAAATGTAACGATGCCTTTACAAAGTCATGTACTAAACTAAGTAAACATGTAAGAAATCTGCTTGGGTATCTCTACCCTCCATTGTCCTGTGCTGCTATTAGGATATGTAAAGGTGACTGCGATTGCGGCACGGACAATTTCTCCAGGCAACTTTCACATTTTGTTCGCTCCTCTGCAACTCTAACTATGTATCCGCCAACCTGCGCTATGCTGCAATTTTTAATAAACGCGTGGCAGTTGTCTAAATATCAAAACGACATAATACAGTATGACCTATGATATTTTAGTGACCAATTTTAAGCAGTACCATTTTGAGTGAGTTTTTCCATTTCGCAAAGCAAGTTCTGTAGATATGGGGCTAATTTCACCGTCTTTGGCTGACTTTTCTCAGGCTTCGTAACAGGTGTAATTTTCTTTCGTTGTTGGTTGTCATCGTCTACAATACCTATAAAATTAGAGCATAATTAGACCACTAAAACAAACGGAAAATGTACCTACACCTCACCCAGAACTTCAGATTTCTTTCCTCTATTGGCATTGGAATATCCGGAGGCTTTCATAATTCCTAATTTTAGAGTATGTTCCAAGTTAAGGATTCAAGACCGTGCGTCTAAAGTATCGTTATATCCAGATGAGCCTCTCAAATGAGAAAATGCCTCCTCAACTGCATCACTAGATAATTTTCTTGTTAGAACATAGTGGTAACCATTACCCAATAAGTATTTTACGAGGCCAACGGTCGACTTAGTTGTTAGGTTTATGGCTTCGAAAGTTTCTGCGTGAATTGTTCATCCTTAACCGTGGCATTACTTTGAATGACTTCTAGGAAAGGTAGAAATTCTTGTAAGAGCCAGTCAAGTCGAGCATCATTAATCTCATAAAATGGTAGCTTGCTTTCGTTTCTTGAGAAATATCCATGGGTAGTATTGCATATATCGTGAATCACCCACCATGTGCGTACCTTTTCCATAAAATATATGGTGCATTCCAAATTTTCTCTGTCATTGTGATCACACATATATGCAAGGTAAGGATTGTTCTGAGAGCCGCGGTAACAGCACTCGAAAACAATGACACTGTACGTAATACATTCATCTTCTCGAAATTTGAGGGAAAGAGAATTTTTCTTGTTAAATTTCGGACGGGCTTGATAAGACAGTATTTTTGCAGATCATATAGTTTTATGCTGAAATTTTTAGTCTATACAAAGGCCAATGTATATAAGCCATCTTGATAGAAAAATTTTTCTTACGTTTTTAATTAAGTGGCTCTGGTCGAATGAGAGAAAAATAATTCTGTTGGAATCAAGAGGATGTGGAATTTCATGAGACAAAGATCCACCCGCTATTTTCTTAAAAGCCCCAGTGTTGGTTTTGGCGTTGTCTGCAACTATTCTAACTACTTTGAATCCACACTCCTCAACCGCTTTCATTACTTCCAAAATAATTTTATAAAGTTGGTCCGCATCCAGTTTTGCCGTGAAAAATAGACTACTGGCAGCCGAATATTAGTCGACAGTCCTTGAAACACGAAGCAAAGCAGAGGACTTGCTAATTTATCTCCTAGTACATGCTCATCTTCTCTAGCAGACAGTGTTGTATCGCCGAAGAACCTATCCATGTTCCGGTCATATTGATACTTGGCTTTGATAGCCATCTCATCTGGTATTAATGAACCAAGTCTCTCGTGGTCATTTTTTAGATTGGAGGCTTCAGCGATTAGTCTTTGTCTGATTAATTGGGTTACGCCATCTTCATCACATGCCCCTCCTTAGTACCTTTTTAACGCTGTCCTATGTGGCAAGTGGAGAATTTCCATTTCTTGCATAAAACAATATGAACTTGGCGATTTTTTGAAAATCATGCAGCATCATTTAATAGTTGCTTCTTGATAGGGACGGTTTTTTTACCAAATGCCATTACTTGTTCTATCAGGAAATTTGGTTTGCTATCAGTAGTTTCGCAGGCATCAAGTATCTTATTTAGTTGTACTATTTCTTTCCTCTTCAATTGGTTTTGGTAACCTTTCAATAAAGTTTGTTGGCATGCAACTTTCGTTTGAAGTCTTTCAATTTTCTTCTTAAGCTGATACATGTCCTTTCCTAATTTTCGATTAGTGGCGTAGCTGTATTTGGTAGTTCTTTTCCTAACGCAAGGACTGGCTTGTGTTGATGCATCTTTCATGGCTGTTGATTCGGAGGATTTGTCGCTTGAAGGAGAAGCTAGAGGTTTAGGAGTTGTAACAATTGGCACTTCAATTTGACTAGAATTTGTTTTATTGAATTCAAATGATATAGTATCACTTAGCAAGTCAGTAGAGTTCAGATCAGTAATTTCACTAGTAGAGGTGCGGGCTGCAAATAGAGTTCTATTTACTCAATTTGAGAAGGTGGGGTGGCGGAGTGGTTAGCACTTTCGCCTCACAGCAAGAGGAGCCGGGTTCGATCCCAGCTTGTGGCACAGGGTGAAAACTCGGAACAACTCCTTCTGCGTAGAGTTTGCAAGTTCTCTCCCTACTGGTTTAAGGGGTTTTCCCCCGAGATCTTCGGTTTCCCCTTCCACAAAAACCTGTTGGGTTAACGGTAATAGTTAGTGTAGGGAGCTGTTGGCTCGAACGCGTGGCATGCAGGGCTTGCCACCACCCTCCTACGCATTGTAACCCGGCCACCTGAATTAATGGCTTCAAAAGTCGCATGATGACTTAGGCCTAAGGTGGTGCCTTGGGTATTAGCCTAGCTGATTATTATTTACTCCATTTGAGAAAATGAATGATCTTGTTTTCAAGGGTTCATCTTCATCAATAACAGACAGTTTCATAGGTGTTTCATTGCAAATAGTCTCAACTAAAGGTAGAAAAATTCCATTTGAATTCAGGTCACGATCAGTACCTTGATAATTTGAACTTGCATCGCAAGCCTCTTTTTCCCCTGACGATACCTCAAACAAAGATTTTTTCACAAGGGCTAATGAGTTAGTAAAGTGGCGTCTAGCATTATTTAAGACGGTGTTGGTAATTGGAGAGAGTGATAACCTTGACTCTACGGTATCTTTTATTTTTATTTTCTTACTAGGATTAGATTGTAAATTCTCACATTTGTCGCCAGGTACAAATGGTACAGCTCCGGGCAACAAACGTTTCACATTCGTTCAGGAAATACTGTAATCCTTAGTGTTAAAATGTTTACTGCACACTTTGAGTTCGTTTTTACTATTAACCAAAGATTCTAAATCACTAATATCATCTTTTATATTTCTATTAAATATTGCACATATCCATTTTCGTCGTATATCACTTTGTTTCGGTACAGCATGAAAAGTGAAGGATTGTTGGTTTTCAGCTGTGGCCCTTATCTGTCCTTTGCGAGCTCAATTACTTCCATTACACGATGGAACCAGGCCGATTACCATGTTATTATCTACGTTAAAAAAGTTAAACTAAATAAACCTAGGCTTAATTGTCACGTAAACAATTATTTAAATCTCTTTAGTTGTATCAGTATATACGTTTATATTTTTGATAAAATAGGAAAAGGATTTCTAATTTCAAAGGTGTATTTAATAAATTAAAATCTTCCTTTTTAATAAATTTTTCTTCATAAAATACCAGCAGGGTCAAATCGCACCACAACCTCCTCACTGATCCGTAGGACTGCAAAATACCGCCAGAGAGAATTTATAATCTCTCTGATACCGCGCGAAAATTCCGGAAATTTAAAATCACCGACAAGGAAGAGCGACCCTAGCGGAAAATAGCGGTGAACTAAAAAAATCGAAAATAAATTAAAATATCGTCGCGTGCACAGTCCTTTATAATAACGTAGGCACCGTTCCATGCATACCCATAAATTCACAATACCAACCGATATGCCATTTGATTTTAAACGCCTGCAATTTCCAATCAATCTTAGCTTCGCAATGACAATTAATAAAACGCAAGGACAGTCACTTAAAACTGAGGGAATTAATTTAGAAAACCCATGCATTATGTGGCGTGCTCAAGAGTTGGAGCTGCAAATAACCTGTACATACTTACTCCAAACGGAGATACTAACAAGTTGGCAAGCCAAAATATACCTCTCCTCGGAAGAATTGTCCCTAGTGGTATTAATTTCTCGAGATAACCCTTAAATATATATCTCCGCAATTTAGAGTTATTTGTTAAAAATGTTATCCCAGTTCTATCCCACCCGGTATAAAATTTTAATTATAATTAAAATAATTGAGACGAAACGACCAATTTTAATTTATTCAGAATATCATAAGTTAAGTAGTTACAACAGCGAGTTAGACGTACTATAACAATGTACAATTGAATTAAACCCTTTTACAGAACAAGTTTTTCAGTTGAATATAATACGAAGCAAATTTTAATGAGATAAATATCTACAGTGTGTATTATAACGACCGTTCGCTTTTTGGTTTATAATTTTAACGGTATCGGGCCGATTTTAATTAAACGATAGTTTATCGAAATTTTGTTAAAAGAATATTCCCAAAGGCCGCGCGATAAATTTGCGAGAATAAATTCCCGTCGCCGTTATATCGAAAATGTATTTGATTCGGGATTGCCAGAACTGTAATGTTGTGGGCGAGTGACTAGAAAATAAAATGGAAACCAGAATTATGCAAAATTATAAATGTTTATTTTTATTCAGAACAGTCTATGGAACGTTTTAGATTTAACTTTCATCAATAACCCAACAATATAAATCCCTTCTTCGTAATTGTACAGAAGTGGTACTCAAGTGTCTAAGACTAGATTTGTCTTAGTTCATCGTGATTGAAAAATAAACCAAAACACACTTACACTTAATCATAAATATCATAAATTATACTGCGTAATTTGAACTAAATTCAAACTACCTAACTATAAACTCTGTCTTAATTATCAGCTGAGAGCTGTTCGCTACTAATTACTTCCAATCTACTTAATTAGCCTCCCAGGTTGAGTTGATAATTTCAAGGGTATAATTATGTTATTTCAATTCAAAAAATTATAACAATCAATTTTATCTTACAGTTTTTCTTGACAGCTGACTTGAGTTAGTTCACAATTTCTTTAATACTTTCAGTCTTAAACACGCACTGTTCATACACTTAAGTCCATTCACTCACGTTCCAAACGCGAAACACAATTTAACTCTTTTCTTGACCGAAGACCGAACATACTAATTAAAACCGCAAAGTTACCTCATAACCTTTGACCGACACCAGGACCCTGTCCTGTAGTAGTTCGTCTGACAGCCAATAACTAAGAAAGACTATATCTTCTATATTGACGGCAACGGCCTTATATACTTTTATTGTGTGTGTTTTTTGACCCGTCGAGATTTGACTAAAGTTTGAGAAATTGAAGAGATTATATTTTTTACCCTGTTTGATTGATAGTTCTCTACACGGTGGCGCTATATTATTACTTTGATATAGTTTCCGTGGGAGTTTTGAATAATTATCCTTTTTCTAAGCGTTATTAAAAGGTAAAAATTAACTACTTTTTGTGTTTTAACGAAATTTTGTTAAGAAATTTACAAAAATTTAAAACAAAACAAAAAACCGTACCAAAGAATAAACAAACAAAGTTCAATAAACAATATATACAGATATTGTATTAATCCGTTTAGTAAAAAAAAACCGCCTTATCATAATGGTTCCTTTACATTAATATTTTCCCTAAGGAAGTCAATGGCTCGGCGGTGAACTATCCGAATTGTTACAATGCAACCCGAGTTCAATTCCTGATCATGATCAAATTTTACATTAAAATACTAAAATATTTAATTAAATATAAGATTAATATAATTTATAAATATTTAATTAAATATAAGATTAATATAATTTATAAATATTTAATTAAATATAAGATCAATATAATTTATAAATATTTAATTAAATATAAGATTAATATAATTTATAAATATTTAATTAAATATAAGATTAATATAATTTATAAATATTTAATTAAATATAAGATTAATATAATTTATAAATATTTAATTAAATATAAGATTAATTAATATAATTTATAAATATTTCATTAAATACAAGATTAATATAATTTATAAATATTGAATTAAATATAAGATTAATATAATTTATAAATATTTTATTAAATATAAGATAAATATAATTTATAAATATTTAAAATTATGTAGAATAAATTATAGTACCTAACGTTATAAATTTGTAAAGGACATTCGCCAAAGCTGTTTTTTAGAAAAAACAACGTAAATTAACAAGCGTTGGTGGCGCCAATTAATCGCAAATTTATACTAAGACGAATACCGTGTACAATTGGTGGAAACCCTGCTATTGGACGTTGAGAGGTTGCATAACACTCAGCACTCGGTCCGTCCCAAAGTCATTAATAAGACGTTGGAGAGAAAACACCCATACAAACACAACAGACTCAACATCCACAACCATCATAACACAAACCCAGCAAACTCCATACCCACAACATTCACACCACGAACTCAACATTCAAAACAAACTCAACATTCACAACACGAACTCAACATTCACAACCTACACATAAACATTACAATAACGAAATATCCAATCAAACTGAATTAAAACTGTCGCGAAGGTGAGCGTTGACGAAAAAAATACAATCTAAACCAAACCTAACCGCAAATCAATCCGTTAACGCTCACCGTCACACGGTGGTTTTGCGAACGCAGTAAGCCAAGAAACTGCGTACGCAGTGATTACCCCTAGCCCCGAAAATGCGAACGCGTTCGCAGGCCTGACAGACAGACCCACAGACAAACAGACAGACAGACACGGTGATTGTATAACACCTCCGAGGGGACTTTGTCCCCTCGGAGAGGTAAAAATATTGTGTACAAAAAAGCTTTATCATAATTACATCTTAAACTAATCAAAGAAATCCAATATATGTTACAAGATATGATATTTTGCACTATTAAACGTTTGCAATTTCAAAAAATTCCTATTTACTATTTAAAAATAATTTAATTTGCATATTTAATGTAAGTGCATTTTGTTCCCGTTTTCTAAACCCCAATTTACTCAACTAGCTGAGAAGCCCGGCCGAATTATTTTTAAATAGTAAATAGGCATTTTTTTAAATTGCAAACGTTTATTAGTGCAATATTAACATATATTTGATTTCGTTGATTAGTTTAAGATGTATTTATGATAAAGCGTTTTTGTTCAAAATATTTTTAGTTTATCCGTTTGGAGTAAGTATGTACAGGTTATTTGCAGCTCCAACTCTTGAGCACGCCACGTAAAGCAAGGGTTTTCTAAATGAATTCCCGCAGTTTTAAGTGACTGTCCTTTATAAATTGTCATTTCGAAGCTAAGATTGATTGGAAACCGGCCGGATCAGTAAAGTGCAGTTTGTTCCCGTTTTCTAAACCCCAATTTACTCAACTAGCTGAAAGCACGGCCGGAGGCCGGGCTTCTCAGCTAGTATATATATACAAACACTCATCTTTATATATTAGATGATCAAGAAATGAAAAAGAACAAGCTCTTTGTCATTTCCTTATATTGTCGAACATTTTGTTTTAAATTATTCAACAAATTTACTTGGGTTTATGGAAACCCATCCTTAAATATAAATCTAATGAAGGAACACTTAATTTCATTTTATCGTGGGAAAGACTTGTTGACCAATGAAATAACACCGATACGGGATTCAAAGTTGACCTCCAGTCTACGACACAAGGATACAGTATTTTCGACAATCTATAAGTAACACCTTGTTTATTTCTTCATCGAAAAATATAAATTAAGATAATTTACCGATGTGCAAACTGCAAAAGAGGTTTTTATAGAGATTTACTGATTTTAGGGAACTTGGATAACATTTATGGGCTTAGATTTTTTCAATTATTATACCTATAAAAGTTACGAACCAAAAATATAAACATTAGTTTTATAGATTTTACCCAGATTATAAAACCCAAAATAATCGTAAAGAGTTAGCTGAGCTTTATATTTCATTCAAGATTGTTTTTCAGGAATTACTGAGAACGCGTCTGATTTGCGCCTTTATCTTCTCCAGCTTCATCTCGTGGTGAATAATTAGATTTGGATAGAACGTAAGACTCATTTTGTCAAACGTTTTGTTTTAACCGGGTAGCAAAGGCAACGTTTGAGATTGGTAGATTTATCGGTTTGAGTCTATTTGATCGATTCGCAAATGATCGAACGGGTCCCATTTGATCGAATTTCAATTTGATAGAATTGCATTTGATCGAACGAAATTTGATCGAAAGCTACTGTAGGGTAAAACTACTAGGTTTTAGGAGTAAATCGAAAAGGCAAAATCTAGTTAGAATGAGATACAGTAGACTCTAATCCAGAAAAAAAACCTGAGCGCAGTGACGTAGAAAACAAAATATTATCTCAGACATAATTAATAGAAAGACCTATTAAAAAACGAACTCTGTACCTAAATTTTAGCAATAGAAGGGCCGGTGCATACGCGCCTACGGCGCGCGTACATCAACCTAACCTAACCTAACCTAACCTAACCTGACCCTATTTATATACAGGGTCTTTTTTTTTGCTCGGAAAAGTGTTTTTTTTCAAAAACTATTTATAGTACCGATTTCAAATTTGGAAGGTCAATTCTCTATACCGGGGGACATCAGTTTGAGAAATTTGAGCGTTTTCGGTAATGTTTTTCACCAATTTTGAAAAATTATTTTTCGACCACTAGGTGCGAGATAAAAAATTTCTATTATAAAGTTGTAGGCCGTCATCGAAAACCCTTAAAAATTGTTCACTCGACGAAAAACAACTTATTTATCAGTGAAAATTCGAGCTTGAAAAATTTACAAGTTGGTGAAGCCAAATTACGATTGTTTGAAACGATAATTGAAAAGGGAACAAGTCTAATACAAACGTAGTAGAGTTTTCACACTTGAAAAAATGTACACGTTTGGTTTTTAAATGCAGATATTTTATTCACATAAATTTTTACAAAACATTTTCAATAATATCACCATTGGCTGCAACACAGGTTTGTGCGCGGACAATTAAGTTCTCAAACGCTTTCTCTACCATTTCTGGTGTGACGTCTCGGCAAGCACTGATTATTCGTTTAATGAGTTCCTCCCTAGTTTCAATGGGCGTGGCGTATACCTTTGCTTTAACGAATCCCCAGAGAAAATAATCCAGCGGTGTTAGGTCAGGTGACCTTGCTGGCCAATGCACTGGACCATTTCTCCCTATCCACCTTTCAGGAAACTCGTTGTTGAGGTGCTCAGTTACTTGCCGGGAAAAATGCGGAGGGGCGCCATCTTGCTGAAACCACAACTGACGTCTTTCAGCCAATGGAAGGTCGTCGATTGCGTCACTCAGTTCGTTCTGTAGAAAATGTAAATACCTTTGGCCGTTGAGGTTCGTCGGCAGGAAAAAGGGACCAATCAAACGGTTTCCAACAAGTCCAACCCAAACATTGACCCGTTCAAATTGAACCTGGTGATGATATTCAAAACCCCAATGTGGGTTGATGTCAGACCAAAGATGGCTGTTTTGATGATTAAAGGGCCCATCTCTAGAAAATGACGCTTCGTCGGAGAACAAAACATGGCGCAAAAATTGTCTATCTTCTTGGACAGCATTTAGTAACCAGTTGCTAAATTCATAACGTCTTTGATGGTCTCCGTCAATTAGTCCTTGGTGGAGCGTAGCTCTGTATGGGTGATAGCGATTCTTACGAAGAATTTTCCACACACGATTTGCAGAACAACCCAAATCAGCAGCGGCGTTAGCGCAACTGTGACGAGGATATGCCACAAAGTACGCGAGTACATTGTTCTCGAAGTCTAATTCCGGTTGACCCAATCCGCGAAACCTAGGTTGCAAGTTACCAAATTGATTGAAATCGTGAATTGCTCGTCTTACTGTATTTACAGATGGTGCTCCATTTGGATGTCTTTCTGCGAAGATTTCAGTCACTCTTCTAAGGTTTTGCGCTGCTTCTCCATAGTAAATGGCAACTATCTCGGTACGCTCAGCTACTGAATAACGAGGCATTGTTCGAAATATTATCAAACACTGATAATAATCTCCCAAAGTTTTCCTTTAAATACCCAATGCATGTTTAGGATTGACCTATAGCCTCGTGTTTTTTAAATCCGGTCATTTTTTTAACCAAAGTTTCAACTGGATTAGGTAATTCGGTTTCAATTATCGTTTCAAACAATCGTAATTTGGCTTCACCAACTTGTAAATTTTTCAAGATCGAATTTTCACTGATAAATAAGTTGTTTTTCGTCGAGTGAACAATTTTTAAGGGTTTTCGATGACGGCCTACAACTTTATAATAGAAATTTTTTATCTCGCACCTAGTGGTCGAAAAATAATTTTTCAAAATTGGTGAAAAACATTACCGAAAACGCTCAAATTTCTCAAACTGATGTCCCCCGGTATAGAGAATTGACCTTCCAAATTTGAAATCGGTACTATAAATAGTTTTTGAAAAAAAACACTTTTCCGAGCAAAAAAAAAGACCCTGTATATCAAAAACAACGGGCCGTTATCGTCGATGTTATAAAAAATGTCACCATATAGTGTATAAAGTAAAAATCTCTTCATCTTTGTGGCTAAATACAGTTAAAGCAATGAATTATTCCATCATTATTCCTTCTGCACTTAAGCAATGAATTATTCCATCATTATTCCTTCTGCACTTAAGCAATGAATTATTCCATCATTATTCCTTCTGCACTTAAGCAATGAATTATTCCATCATTATTCCTTCTGCACTTAAGCAATGAATTATTCCATCATTATTCCTTCTGCACTTAAGCAATGAATTATTCCATCATTATTCCTTCTGCACTTAAGCAATGAATTATTCCATCGTTATTCCTTCTGCACTTCATATTGACATTCGATAAAATAAAAACATACCAACTGGTACTATAAATACTTTTGAATTCGATCAAATAGTATTCGATCATTTGAAGGTTTATCTTATGAAACAAATGACAAATAGGATTCGATCAAATGGAATTTCGATCAATTGCAACGTATAATGATCGACTGTCGATCACATATTTTTCGATCAAATGGACCAACACCGATTTAAGTTCAAGGTTTTTTATCTACGATCTTATTACGTTGATAAATAAGGTACACATCTACCACTTCTTAACTTAAAATATTTATGTACGTATCTACATAGTATTATCGTTTATTTTTAATTTAGTTAGCGGATATTTTACTTCTAAATTTAGTCGGTATAAAATCAACGTTAGTTTGTCGTTATCCAGTACACTACAATTATTTCCTAATAAATTTTTTTAAACGTTAAAGTACTGGTTTTTAAAACGTAGCCAACGATTATTTTTAAACTTGCTGTTAATCATTTATTTAAACATAATTTTTTTAATGTGCACGAAGCAGTTACCTGGGTTTTGCTTCTAGCCTACGTACTGCCATTGCCAGTGTAGCAGTTGTATATTGGCCGTTTTCGTGTGACCGACGTCTTGCCCTCTTGTGGAGGTAGCGCCATGGAAGAAGGATGGCATGAGTATAGGAAGGGAAACTTAATAGAAAAAGGGGGAGACTAGGCTACCAGTTATTCAGATCTGGTACTACAAAATCATGTACAATTAAAGTAATTTTTTGATTGGACGGAGACAGATTTAGGCTTTAAAATGGCGGACTCCATATGCGCGGCTCGTTCTTGCGAAAATTCTAGAATTAATAATCCCCCATTATCCTTTTTTCACTTTCCTTAAGATTTACAAAGGTAATTATTGCCAGTTTTGTTCTTAATTCATTTACCAATACAATTTATCCAACTTAAACAATAAGCCTTTGCCACTTTAGATGCCAAAAATGGTCAATTTTTGGCATCTAAAGTGGCAAAATTAGAAACACTCGGGGACTTTACATAAAATATACAATGGAATGAAAATCAAAAAATATTACATAACAAGACAAGGGGGCACCACTGAGGCGGTTACATCATATTTGAAAAATAAGATATTATGATAAATACATTTTAAGTGAAAGAAAAAATCACAATTTTTTAGTTATAAAAACGTTTGACCTTACATTTGGATTTATAAGACTAAATATTAATCTTAAACCATGGCTGATGTAGTGCTAAAATTTTAAAATTGTGCCATACATTTAGCCTAGGTCATTTGTTCATGCCAAAAATATATCTACATAATATCAATGGCCTCATTACTGTCTTTAATTTCTTTATTGTAATGAAATTTGAAATTCTACTTACTATTTTGCCTTTGATGACAATTTAATGCGTGTGGCAATGTCCGATGTTCCAGGCATGGATTAATTTAAACCGTGAAGCTCGATAAAACCGTTACTTTCTCTAGCGCTACCATGGAAGAAGGATGGCATGAGTATAGGAAGGGCTACTTAATAGAAAAAGGGGGAGACTAGGCCACCTGTTATTCAGATCTGGTACTACAAAATCATATACAATAATTGTAATTTTTTGATTGGACGGAGACAGAATTAGGCTTTAAAATGGTGGACTCCATATCGCCGACGAAATTGAATACGCAAATATGCGCGGCTCGTTCTTGCGAAAATTCTAGAATTAATAATCCCAATTATCCTTTTTTCGCTTTCCTTTAAATTTACAAAAGTAATTATTGCCGGTTTTGTTCTTAATTCCTTTACCAACACAATTTATCCAACTGAAAACACTAAACCTTTGCCACTTTGTGTCAAATGTGTAGAGGAAGTAGATACCCATAAACTCCACTGTAAGTTTCTGGAAATATTAAGTTTAATAAACGCGAAAAAGTAGAGGACAAAAATTGGGGTTAAAAACTAACTTGTAAGATGATCAGTAGTTGAAGGGAGTTTATATTCTTTTGGTAGTAGTTGAAAATTTTACAATTACGTATAACACTGTAGGAAAATTTAGTGCTTAATCTGTCATGAAGCCAAAGGCGGGGCGGCGAGGAAAAAGCAATCCGTGGAACAGAGGGAAACCGAGACTGCCTTTCGCTTCGTTACTGAGGTGATTCGACTACCTATTTTCTCAAAATATGTCACCCCTGAGAGATGGGCCGTGTTTGTCCCAACCCGCAATGCACGCGAAATTTTCTCTCTTTCCGCTGTGAATTTCGGAGGGGGGGGGATCATATGGGGTAGTTTCAGAAGGCCTGTGAGTTTCAGAAACGGGGAGGGGCGGGGGGTTTCGGGGTCGTTCCGATTTGAAAGTCCCGGTGAGCAGCGTTGCCAGATGTGCGATAATTATCGCACAGTGCAATAATTTCATCGAAAATTTTAGGTGGTACTATAATTTTCATGGCATGCGATATCGTACCATTATTACGATAATTCGGCCTCAACGTGCGATAATGTACGATAATTTTGAGATTTTTTTGAGCTATTCAAATTTTATTATTTATGTATATAACTTCTACTTGAAAATGAGTGATATGCATTTTCCGGCGAACGTATTGCGTAGTCCTGAGTGTGAGTTTATTACTCCTAGCTGTTACCGCTGTAACTGCAACGGTTAACAGCGCCACAGCGGTAACAGCTCAGGCTGCAGCAGCGCTTTTCTCCCTGACTCCTGAGACTCGCGCTGCTGACTCAGCGCGAGTCTCAGGGAGAAAAGCGCTGCTGAGCCGCTGAGAGGTAATCCCCGGGACCCCGCCGATTGCGGCTCCTTGACAAAAATGGCGTGCAATGTAGACTGGTCGAATGGTAAATATTACTTGGTTTTTGTTAGGTTAGTATTTGAGTTATTTTTAATTTTATTGTAAAACGTTTCTACTAGATATATGTAGTGATTCTGAAGGCTACGAAACTCCAGAAAAGGACAGGCTTAAATCCACGAAGCGGAAAAGACGGATAACAAAGTATCGTAAAGAGTTGGAGTGTAAGCCTGAATTTAGCCCTTGGCTTCAAGGCGTTAAAGACGATTGTACAAAAGCAAAATGCACTTTTTGCAACGTTACATTTCTGGCACAACAACAAGTAATAAAAAATCACATGAAAGGAAAGAAACATCAAGATAAAGTGAAGGATACTAAAACTGTTGTTAAAGATGTTGGAAATTTTTTCAAAGAAAATCGAGCGGAAAATACTGTTAAGAACTCGACTAAGAGAGCAGAACTTAAAATAAGTGCATTTTTGGTTGAACATAAAATTGCCTTTCAATCTACTGACCATTTGACTGATCTTCTAAAGTCTTGCTTCCCTGATTCAAAGATAGCTCAAGAAATGAAACTTAAGAGAACCAAAACCACATGTTTGTCAACAAATGTAATTGGAGCGTCCCACAAGCAAGAACTAGTACATACCCTAAAAAATACTAAATTTAGTATTTTAATTGATGAGAGTACAGACATTGCGGCAGTGAAAACTACATGTATCATTGTAAGACACTATAATGAAGACTCTGGGAAAATTGCGAGCAGATTCTATGAACTAATTCAAATTGAAAATACGACTGAACCAGGAAAAGCCACAGCTAGCGATATTTTTAAATCTGTAATTAATGCGTTTCAATGTGAAAATATCAGTTTGGATAACATAATAGGTTTTGGCTCTGACGGATGTAATACCATGATGGGTATGAATAATTCTGTATCAAGTCGGTTTAGAGAGCAATGCCCTGGTATATTCATAATGAAATGCATTTGCCATTCATTGGCATTATGTGCTAGTGAGGCGTGCAAACTACTTCCACGGCGATGTGAAGATCTTGCGAGAAATATTTATAACTTTTTGAAAAGTAGTCATAAGCGCTTAGCAGAACTGAAACAGTTCCAAGACATCTTAGATATTCCTGTCCACAAAATACTTCACCCTTCACAAACTAGGTGGCTTTCACTAGTAGGAGTGGTTAACCGAAATTTAGAGCAATGGGAGGCCCTACAGTTTTTATTTTCCAACATGTGGAATAGAGAAAAATTGGTTGCAGCCGAAGAAATTTTTAAGAGTCTGCATGACCCAACAATTAAACTCTTTTACATATTTCTTCAGTGGGTGCTTCCAAAGTTTGCTGGCTTAAACGAGTATTTTCAATCACAAAAGGTAGTAATTGCAACAGTTCATCAGAAGGTTTTGCTTACGTATAAAGAGCTCCTTACATGTTTTATGGACCGACAATATATTAACTCACACACAGATTTAAATAAAGTTGATGTCATGAATGAGTCCAAGTATATCCCGCTTCAACAAATCTATCTTGGAGCTAATGTTCTAACTGAATTAAGTGATCCAAAACTCAGATCTCGTGCTGAACTCCAAATGTTACAGAAAGACTTTCTAACAAGGTGTAGAGAATTTCTAAAAATGGGATGTATGCAAATAAAACAGAGGTATAACTTCAATGACTCTGTGCTTTCACGGGTATCTCTTTTATCTCCCGCTTCTGTAACTGAGGGGAGAGCTCCTTCTATAATTCCTTTGGCAATAGAGCTTCCAAGGATAATTAACAAAGACCAAATACAAGAATTAGACGATCAATATAGGAACCTAAGTATTTACAACTTGCCTGATGAAATCAAAAATACAAGGGAGATTGACGTATTTTGGAACAAAATAATGGAACTTAAAGATGAATCTGGAAAAAAGGAGTTCAACTTAATTGGAAAATTTGCTTTATCCGTTCTCTCGTTACCTCACGCTAATGCGGACTGCGAGAGAATATTTAGCAGGGTTAATTTAACAAAAACCAAAACAAGAAATAAACTAGAAACTGCAACTGTGGATGGAACCTTATTAAGCGGCGAATGTATTGCTGAAGCTGGAGGGTGTGTGAAATTTGAACCAACTGAAGATATGTTCAATAGGTTTAAGAGTAATATTTATAAATAAGCTTGATGTAGTCAAAAAAAACTAGGTGATCTAAAAAGAATTTCCATAATATTAATTGTGATATTTTTAACAGAAATTGTGATATTTCACAATATAAATTTTGATATTACACAATATAAATTGTGATATTTCTTAACAGAAATTGTGATATTCGTAATGCACATTGTGATATTCGTAATGCACATTGTGATATTTCTTAATAGCAATAGTGATATTTCGTAATAGAAATTATATTTCTTAATAGCAATTGTGCTATTTATGTAAAAAAGATTTAAGTAAAAATCTTCAAATATTTTTTATACATTTTTAAACAAATTAAAAAATTCAGTTAATAAAGATAGAAATTTTTTTATTTCCCTGAAACAAAACTACGGTAGTGCTTTCAAAAAATCATATAAATTCAACGCATTTAGGTATGAATTCAAATTTAGCGCCAAAAAGAAATGTGCGATAATTTTCCAGGATAAACGATAATTTTTTATCCTAGATACGATAAATTCAGATTTTTGATCTGGCAAGGCTGCCGGTGAGTCCCGTGGCCTTTATGCATCAGCCATTGGATACGGGGGGTTTGGTACGACTGCGAGTTTGAGTTATTTTTCCAGGGAAAAGGGTACCACGGAAATTCTCGCATTGGAAAGGGGGAGGGGAGTACAACTAGGGATTGCAATTGCTGGATCCAGCGATGCGGATTCGCAAGTAATTAACTTTTTAATAATTCGTGCGCCGCGAATGGCACAAAAGTGAACGCTGCCGCTTTGCTAGGTGCGCTACGGCCCTGCGTGAGACCATCAATTGTACTTACAGAAAAGTTTAAAAAAAAAGTCTTGTATTAATGTATGTGGTTTAATATTTTTTAAAAGTAGTTAGTTGCCAGTATATACAATACAGTCTGGTTTATTTGTAATTGTCTGCATTATTCTTCCAAGATGTCAACAAGAATCACCTTGACTAGTTGGTGTAGATAGATACCCCCAACCCATGTGCGTTACAAATTATACAAACGTGATTGATTTAATCCTTTAAAATACGTCAAGACTAATATTTTATAACTCCTACTTCCAATAAGACTTTTCCATAACAGAGTTCCCTCGGAGGGGTTTTACAATTTTGTGGTGTGTCTGTTGGCAAAGTGTATTTACCGCGTTGGCAGTTTCATGAACTTTGGAAAAGGTTCACCAGGGCAAAACAGGTGTAACGGCTAAACTCCTCGTTACATCTGATATATTTTTTAACGTTAACGTACACCGTAACGACGGTTTTGACTTATTTGTTAGTGTAAACCAGCTTTTGAACGTGTGTATTCGAATTCGTGCTTTTGTAATGTTTTGTGTACTGTGTGTTTGTGTTCAGACATGGGTGAATGTTGTGTTTGTTCTGTAAGTATGGGGCTTCTTCTCTCCAACTCCCTTTTTTTTTAATTTCGGGATGGGCCGAGTGCTTAGGGTTACAACTTTTGGAAAAGTCCGTCTTACTTTACGTGTTTACGAACTCATGAACGTCATTTATTCTATATTATTTATTATATATATTAATTTAATCATCAAGATTTTTATTATTTAGATTAAATTAAAATAAACTGATATAATTAAAAGTACAGTTGCGAACAGGAAATGAGCATGAGCTATATTTTTAACAAGTGGATCTTAGGGTTCCGGGGTGGTAAATACTGTGGCAAAAAGTGATTAATACCAGCCTGGCCAACAATGTATTTAGTGGAAAAAAGTGGCCAATATATTTTTTACTTTTGCTAAGATTTCAAAATTGAAGTTTTTGCATTTTGGGCTATAAAATACCAATATTTATACATAGTTGCCAGAATTTGGGTTGGTCCAAAGGTTTATTATTGATAACTAATAATTAGATTATCAACTTATTCTCTTTTCAAAAGAAAAGGCATATGGTAGTTCGACTCTGGGGAAAAGGGTGCCACGGAAATTCTCGCATGGGTAAAGTGGGAGGGTGCCTTACTGCGGTGGTTCGACTATGGGGACAATTGTGGCACGGTAATTATCCCATGGAAAAAGGGGGGGGGGGCGTACTGGAGTGGAGTGCCTCGAAACACACAACTAGCTGAGGGCTCGGCTGTAAGGTGGGCTTCTCGGCTTGTGTATATAATAAAGGTTGGCCCCCTAGTCATTTCTAAAGTATAAAGTCCCCATTAAGTTTTGGTCAAATATTAAAGTTAAATGTAAAGTTATGTAGATTTCATTGTTAAGCCTAGGCCCCAAAGAATTAAAAAGAAGGAGGCAGGGAGGATAGTTTTTATTTTCAGTTTGAGAGAGTCCCACGCAAAAAACCTTGAAACCATCATTAACCTCTAAAAATAGCCATAGTATAAATCGTGCATTGGATCCCTCGGCAGCAAGGCCAAGGTTACCAAAGACGCGATAAGATGAAAGGACCCCCAACTCTCCACCGATCTCAAATTCGTCAAGTCACGTAGACCCGAAACAGCATGGCCAAAGGCGTAAGCCACCCCCATGCGTTCCAAATACCCAATGCCCAAGAAGAGCACCATCATGAAGTAATGACGGACAAGACCGAGGGCATAAAAGGACCCCGCACCCTCGAAACAAAAAAGAAAACCAGAAGAGAACCCCAAGAGACTTGCAGGCGGAAGCTCTGCTCCGCCAAGGCCCGACCCTTCACTTAGAAACTTCAAACTTTAAACCAAAACTTAGAAACTTTAGCGAAGTCGAATTGAAATCATAAGGTGCCCTATAATTTAACATTTATAAATAACGACGTTCTGCGAGTCCCCAGACGTATCCAGCTACGAAAATCAATGAATCCAGAAAGAAGGCCAATTCAAATCCCAAGAGAGCGAGAGACGTAAATCCAATCCAGAGTTCGAGAGTCCCGTTCATGTCCGAAAGAGTTATCCCGACGAAGACTGCTGGGAGCCTACTTGCGTAATCCGGCAATCCCGTAACCCGGAATCCCGTAACCCAAAGAGACTACAGCACCTGTTTGTGCCCCCCCCCAAAATTGGACTGTGAGAACGAGACCCCCCCGCGAAAGAAGAGAAGAAATCCCTCATCTCCAAAGAAAAACGAAGACGCCGGACAAAAGGACAATTGATTCACTGGGTCAAATATAGCGGGTCAAGTAAAGGCCCCCACCTTCAAACTGACAAAATCAACCCTCGTTTTATTTCATTATTTTGGTTTATGTCCCCATTACATTAGTTTTAACAGGGAGCTTCTATAAGGTCGCATTCCGTAGTAAGAGGAGAAACGTCACGTGCCAACGGTAGAAGATTTTATCTCCCCCCTCACTGCGCGGAGAATGGTGCGCAAACGTGTACCGTATTTTGCGTAAGCATAGTGCCGGTTTTCGAAAAGGGGGGTTATATGTATTTTACCTGTGTCCGAGTCTCCCTTTATAGAAGCTCCCTGGTTTTAAGAGTGTATTTTTGTTAAAAAGGGTTAAAAAAGAGAATTTTGATTGAGATCATACTGTTTTTCCGTCTGAGATTCCACAACCTCACCTTTCCCTTTCCCCTTTTATAATAATTTTCGGTGGGAGCGTATAACACCGGACTAAAGCCACAAGGCTGTCGGGATCAGTTGATAATGCTTCAATTCAGGCACGCTTCGACTTTGCATAGTAAGGTATTCACCTCTTCGAACGTTAAAGCAGTCAGTCTCACGATTCGCCTTAGATGAGAACTCCAAAGGTTGGCACGCTGGTTTACCTTTGACATGATGCCATTGTAATCCAGTGACCGAACCTTGGATCTCTGATACTTGGTTAGCGATAAACGTCTTCCAACGTTGTGGTGGTAAAGTAAGCCATCCCAAGACCGTCATCGAGTCTGTTCAACTGTAAGTTTCTAAGGTCGTTTTCTTAAGTGCGTCATGGATTGTCTTGACTAGACGAATGAGAAGCACGGTGCCACAAAGTTCAAGCTTCGGTAATGACACTTGTTTCAGGGAAGCTACCTTGGTTTTTGCTGCGATCAAATGCGTTTGTACTTTACCATCCTGATTTCTGATCCGTAAGTTTACTGACGCAGCGTAAGCCTTCTCGGACGCATCGCAGAAACCTTGGAGGCTGAATTCTTGAGCTCGCTGTTGCGAGATGTGACGCTGAATGTTTAATCATTTGATCTCCTTCAGGTCTATCTGAAACGCCTTCCAATTCTGGTTAACACCTTCATGGAGATGATCGTCCCAATCCAACTTGAGTTTCCATAAACCTTGAAGTAAGAGTTTCGTTTTGATGATTATCGGGTCTAAGAGTCCCATCGGATCCAAGATTTTAGCTACTTCAGAAAGAATGACTCGTTTAGTTATAATTGATTTGTCTGTATTTACCGTGACTGAGAACTAGAATGTATCTGTTGCCGGAGTCCATAGAAGACCGAGTGTTTTGACGCATTCGGTGTTATCGGCTCTGGTCATCAAATCATCGACATAGAAGTCTTCAGTTACAGCCAGTGCTGCTTTAGGATATTGTTGTTGAACGTCTATCGCTAGTTGCTTGAGCGTTCGTGTCGCAAGGAACGGAGCAGACGCAGTACCATAGTAACTTGTAGTCACGTAATTGCTCTGATGGACTTGTGCGCCAGACAACTCGTTGTAGATTCATGTCCTGTGAATGGACTAAGATTTGTCTGTACATTTTCTCAATGGCTGCCGTCATTACGACAACGTGTAGCCTGAAACGAATCAATAACAATATTAAGTCGTCTTGAATTTTGGGCCTGACAAGCATGAGGTCGTTTATTGATTTAGCTGACGCATCGAAAATTACTCTTAATTTTGTAGTAGTACTGCTCTCTTTGATAATGGCATGATGTGGTAAATATAATCCCTTATGAGCAGTTTTTTCTTCTTCATAGAGCAAGGACATGTGTCCGAGGTCAATATATTATTTCACGAATGTCCTATATTGTTCGTATACACCAGGATTTGTTTTTAGTCGTCTCTCTTGGTTTGTAAATCTTCGTACCACCATGTGTCGTGATTGTCCAAGTTCTTGATGACCCTTTAATGAATGACGAACTACGTATCTTCCGTCCTTGTTGCGGGTGGTGAATTTGGAGAAACTTTCTTCACATTGAAGTTCGTCGACAGTGAGTGTTCTTTTCGGACATATCTCTTCTAGCTCCCAGAATCTAGACAATTGGTCATCGATTGTACCCGAATGAATTTGGACCATTGGATGTCGTTTTTCTGGATTCATCAATCCCTTCGGACCGCAAATCACCCAACCGAAGACGGTGTTCAATGCTTTGGACGTACCCGGTCGTCCCGTGCGAATACCATATCGTACTAGATTAAGATAGACGTCAGCACTTAGCAACACGTCGATAGGACCAGGTTGATGAAATGTTGAGTCCGCCCATTTTAGGTTCTTGATATGAGTCCAGGAACTAATGTTAATCGGAAAATTGGGTAGATCGTTAGTAATAGTTATCATTACCAATGCGTCAAACTGGAGTGGGCCATCTCCATCGTTTAGTTTTTTGGTAAACTGGACGCTTCCTCGTGAAGTGCCAACGTCGCCGGCTCCAACTCCTGATATGGCGACCGTGAGACGTTTTCGTTGAAGTTGTAGTTTCTTGCAGCATTGTTCAGAGATAAAACTAGCTTGTGAGCCTGAATCTAACAATGCTCTTATTGATCGTAGTTGCCCGTCTGAGAGTTCAACCTCGATCACTGCCGTGGCTAAGACAACCTGGTATGATGTCCAAGATTCTCTCGATACCAAGCAATTGACTCCATTAGAATTCATTGATGACTCTTCAGACTGGCTGGATTTGTTGCGCTGTTGCGGCTGTTCGTTGAGCCAAAGGATCGTTAAAGAATATGCTAAGTGTCTCTGCCCTTCCGATCAGTTCGTTGAACTCAATTTCATTTGTGTCGAAATCTATGGCAGTACTGGTTAATATAATAGACGTTTGAAGCATTTCCAACTCATGTACAACTCTCTCCGCTTTGCCTTGGTATAGTTTTACTGCGGTGTCCGTGAGTGGTTAATTTGCGTGACTGGTGACGATTCCTTCAAGTCTTGTTAACTGTCCCTTGATGCCACATCGTTTGTTGATCAGATTATCCATACTTCGTTGAATTGGATGACTATCATGAACCAAACTGTCCCACACGCCAGGATTAGAAGACCAGATCCCTCAGTTTGAGTTGTAGCGGTTCACTGACGTAACGAGGATCCGGCTCGACGGACCAATAGCTAGAAACTGATACTAACAAATATGAAACTTACTGTAAATATCTTAAGGTTCGCTTTCCAGTCCATCTTCTTGCGCTTTGGCTATCGTTCTTGAGCCTAAAATTTCGTTCATTTCTTCGAAATACTTGAAGCCTGAACAAGACGCGTCTCCTGATCCCGATTTCGATCGCTTAGATTTTTCTTTAATAAATTCCGTTTTAAATTTTTCCATTTATTTCTAATTTGTTGCCAATCCTTATTTTTAAACCCTAATTTTTTCAATTCTTTTTGGATATTTTTAAAAACGTCTGCATTATTCTGCCTTTTCCCTTCTAAAATACTTATCAGCTTTTTTTTCATGAATAACATTAATCAAAGCTTTAATTTCCGAATCGGTAAATCTTTGGCGGATGATTTTTTAGGGAAAAACCTCTACGAAAGGGTTCGACCGCGTCTTTCTGGTGATTTCGGGTCGCTCCAATTGAAAAAGTCTACCTCATGCTGTCGCACCTTTTTACCAAAAATGGAGCGATACGTTCTGTCGAATTTTTGCGTTTACATGATGAACCAAAAAAAAGATCGCTGTTTGTCGCGTAAAGTGCGACCATGTAAACGCGGTCTAAGTATAGGTCGTGGTCTGGTCATTTCGGCGCCCATCCAGGGTCTGCGCCCTGTGCCTGGGCACCGCTGGCACCGCCCTAGTTACGGCACTGGTTTCAACCAAGGATTTTTATGAACAAATCGTTTAATTTCAATTTATAACTTTAATCAAATTGATTCTAATTTAGGTAACCCTTATTTATTTTTGGATAGGCCTATTGCAACAGCATAATTCCTTACAAGGCTGAATAAACACTTTACCGATGTTCAACGTTGCTTAGAACGTTTCAAATGAGTTGAATTTAAGTTTTCAATACTTTGTATTAATAACGTTTAGTTTGCGTTAAAATTAACAAATTTAATATTTGGTAGATCATGATAGAGTAAATAACGTTTTATTTTACGTTCCACGACACGTTTTGTCACCGGACATTGTCAACGAGTCACTCAACGTTTTCCCCTCAACTTGAATTTAACGGCTTTCGAACGGTTTTATTTCGGTATTTTGCTATCCGGGATGATATCATATAAATAAAATATTCGATATAACTGCTTTAAAATAAGATAGAAATGATTTGAATTTTTGAAATACTCTTTCTGCGGATGATCTCGTTTCTAATTTTGAAGATCATTCTTTCATTTAATTGGTATTTATTTGACAAATAATTGAGGTAATTGTAGGAGACTTTTAACTTTTTTCAGTTCGAGAACCTCATTTGCAGAGGTTAACTGGCGACGACTTTATTGGTGAAGATAGTACCTTTCCTTCCTCACGTTTTGCCAACCCTATTCGAGCATGATGGGTTAATGAATATTAATTAGAGTGCATTAACTCAAAATACTTCTCTCTGCCCTCATTGGTATACCGACCAGTCTCAAAGTAAAATTGGCCAATAGAGTGCTAGCAGTTGAGGTGTTTTTAAAAGTTAGTGACGTCACAGCCGTAGCTTCCGTAGTGGTTGTCATGAAAACTCGTGTTTTTTCTCAATAGACGTTTAACATTGGTGACGTCGCAGGGTTTCAAGCTGCTGGCACTCTATAGTTATATTTTATTATAAAATAATATAAATTGGCACGTAATTTAAGTTAAGTTACACCAAATCTCTTTTGTTCGAGAAAATATTAGATTTGTTCTTCACCGAATATAAAAATTCAAAACAAGATTTTATAATCAAATCAACCTTTATATATCACAGGTACTTTTAAGTTAGGAATCATTCAGTTGTAAAGGAAACCACTTTGCCTGCTTCCACAAGCTGCTGAAATAAATCAGATTTTAAAGCTTTAAGCTTTATTTAAAATAAGGCATATTAAATAAAGCATTTTTAAGCTAATCTTTTACGGATTTAGAATATACTAATAAAGAAATCCGGTGTTTCCAAATGTTCCTGATGAATATACATTAGTTACTCGAAGCAAGGAAATAAATTTAAATGTTATCCATGTAAAGTAGATAGATAATATTGCTTCTGTTCAGTATCACGCAGTTAAAAATAACCTTAAAAATTTATATCGTTTTATATATTATCTCGCCCAATGAAATACAATGTGGCATAAACTCCAGAGATTTAATATTTTACTTTTAAAATATAAATTTTAAAGTGCATTGATTAAACAATTTTTAAAAGGTAAAACTATATGAGTAGAATTATATTTAAAATCAATTATATAGATTTGCTTAAGTGTCGTCAATTGTAATTAAACTGTATAGAGATAAAGCTAAAGAAGATTTTAAAAAATTATTAGATAAATATACGAAATAATTAAATCGAATTATTGGTATTGATTATTTGTATGTAAATTTTTTAATGGGGTATAAGGCTATAACGATCGCAGCGGTAAAACTATAAGAGTAGAATTATATTTAAATTCAATTATATACATTTGCTTAAGTGACGTCAATTGTAATTAAACTGTATAGAGAGAAAGCTAAAGAAGATTAAAAAAATTATAAGATAAATATACGAAATAATTAATTCAAATTATTGGTATTGATTATTTGTATGTAAGTATTTTAATGGGGTATAAGGCTACCACGATCGCAGCGCCGTTTCGCTAAAGATACAGCTGTAACTCTAACCAACTAGTTAAGGGGTGGTATCTCCGCGAGTGTGGAAATATCGCGTTACCTTGTTATAAATATATATACTCCCCTTCAATAGAGCACTCTGTACCAGTCATAACTGTGTGACAGTCTTAAGGCTTCGCATCTTTCAAAGCAGCAGAGGAGAGAGCGCAGTTATTTGAACAGTATCATTGAATAAGATGTTATATTGAACAATCGTGCACTCAAAGAAAATATGCGTTGTGTTCTTTATATAGCGCATTTTCTACTGGTTTTAATTGTTTTTGTACAGTGTGTGGAGGATCCTTATCAAAACCAGTAAGTATAACATTTTTGTTAAAAAATTGGTATTTTGATATGACTCGAAATTTAAATTTTTACAACTTCTGCCTTTTGTATCATAACTTTTTTTAAAGTAATTAATTTATTAAATTATCTAGTGGCGTAATTTAAAATTAAATGTTACTCATTTTTAAAAACTGGTTTATACATTTAAAAAAATAATCTAAAATTATATTAAACGTAAAAAATCATGTGAATACGCAAATTCTAATGAACATGTAGAAAATGATAGAAACTTTTATGTTTTCAAATACGTATTTAATAGGAAGGGTAGTGAAAAACAGTATTTCAAGGTTTTGGAATTCGTAATCAATACGAAGGTAGGAAAAACAGTTTTTTTTTTTCTGTTTTCAAATACTTCTCCAAGTGAAAGATCGTTTTCGAAAACCAATTTTTTCTGTTTTCAAATACTTATCCAAATTAAGGGTGGGAAACCATTTTTTTCTGATTTTAAATACATATCCATTTATAGAGTGGTAAAAATAGTTCTCGGAATTGTTTATTCATTATCCACAAAATTTCCGATTTATTTAACAAAAGCATTTATTTGAATTAAAATGGTATTTATTTAAATACTTGTTTGTTTGGTTTAAATAATAGGCTTATCCACTTTCGATTATTTAAACATTTTACAATTATTATTCAAATATTGGTTATTTAAATATATATTATTTAAATATCGCGGAACTTATTTTATCCATGGATAAAATTTAATCGAACGCCGACCTCTAGGTAATAAGCCACTATTTTCGGATTTAAAATACGTATCCAATTATGGGTTTAAAATTTTTATATTCCTCACATCAAAAATAGCTTTATTTTCTTTAATTCAAAGGATTATAAGGATAACAAAATTTGGTTATCTAGGATTATATCAAACTAATTGGTCTCAAAATGGTTTAAGATTAGAATCCTGGCAAAGATATTTATTAATTAATTCGCACCCGAAATAAGTATAGGTGGCGCTGCAGCTATACAGAAGCTAATGAAAGTGTGACATACCTCTGACTGTGTTCATAGCGTCTGCTTGAGCACAACATTCTAATTTTCATCGGCTGCCAAAAAGTGTTTTAGTGAAGTATTAAATTGATAAATAAAAATTTTGGAAACATCACCTACATTTATGGCAATTTAAAATACAACATTTTACAAAATGGTGTGCCTAAGATTCAATAATAAGTGGTGGGGCTAAGGTGGTGTGTAAGTCAAGTAGGTACTTCCTAGATAATTTTTTTTGGACCTCTTAGAAGAATTTTGATACCATTTTTATTTTCTAAAAGTAACAATTTTCATTAATACACTCCCTGTAATAAATTTGGTGGGATACCTGTCCCAAATTTAAAATTTCGAGGTAGGCCAGACATACCTCACCTTACCCAAGCGCCACCGATTTCACGAGTGATATAAATAAGGAAATAATATTTCTTCTAAGGCCAAGGATTATTGTGGAAGAAGGGAATTTGGTATTCCAAACAGCCATAAACAACAATATAACTTTCCGATCATACGGTTCCGGGAAGATTAGAGTTAATAATGCCGATTTGGAAGAATTGGTCAAAAAGGCAAGTAATTTACTATTCATCCGGGAAGCAATCAATATATTTTCTTGGAATCTATTTTTTATTTCGTATTTAGGCACAAGATTCGGTTGCAAGTTTGGAGACCTATACTTCCGTAGATTCAGTAAGTAGAAATCAAAACATTTATCTAAGTTGAAAAGTGTTCAATCAATTTTTGACATGATACAAATGAACAATAAAAAAGTTTCGAATGTGTTAGCAATGAATGTTTAATTCATGCGTATTGCTTGGAACAATTGCAGACTGCCATGTCAACTAAGATAAATGACATAGTAGGGAGAATAGAACAACTAGGCGAAGTGACGGACAATTTTCGCCAATTGCAAGATCGCCTCCAGAACTTAACAGATAAGGTAGGTATTATTTTTAAACAGTTATATTTAGTCTGTTCAACTGCAATTAACCCTAACTAAGGTTGCCCCAAAAGATAATACGATAGGTTTAAGAGGCAGAAAAAAATTATCAGAGTTGTCGCTAGGATTTTCATCTTGGGGGTAGGGATAACTTTGGGCAAACACGACGATTATGTTCTATTTTTAAATTTTAAGCTGCGGGAAATAATACAATTTTGAAAAACAATTTAGCCGTTTCAGCTCGATATTTATAGTAATTTTATATTGTTATTGAAAAGTGTTCGATTTAAATGACAATAAAATTTTAACCTGTTGGGGATAGATTTGTCGAAAGGTATTACTTTAAATTCAGAAGTATTTGTTAACTTTTTCAATTAAACTTTTTATGTGATTTTTATCGCAATCTATCGCTGTACTGCTGGGAATAATTTTATTCAAAGTTAAGACGTTGTTATTGGTTACTATGGTTAGTTCACTTAAAAGTCATTGGATTAAATCATGGTTTAAACTTAATATTTGAAATAATCTTCGTTTTGTTTTTTAATAAAAAAACTTTGTGAAAATGGAAATTAACTTTTTGCTATATGGAATTTTAATCTTCGCATCGAATGCTGGTACATTTTTACTCAAATTAAGTTTTTATTTAAGCCAATTGGATATTCCAAGTTAATGAGCATTTACATAAGCTACATTTTATGGAAATTTTAAACTAATAATTGAAATTAAACCAGATTTAAATCAAAAGACCTTGTTTGCACAAAATAAGCTGGTTCCAATAAAAGTACCTGGTTTAAATAAAATAACCTGGTTTAAGTAAATATTCCCGGTTTAAATAAAATATCCTGGTTTAAATAAAATGGAAACTAAACTATATTTTTTTAATTAAAACTGACACGCGATATTTCGACCAATAAGCCTTCAAGGCGAAGTTACAAGTTAAGACTAACTAACTGAATGTTTTTTAACCTCGTATTAATAAAATAAAGCGTTGTTGGTCTTTTTAACATCTTAGACGTTGTTCATTGTTATCTTTAGACCAACGGTGGTTCTCGTTTTCTTAAATAAAATTATCTGGTTTGAATAAAATAACCAAAAACTGGCTTTACAAAAAATATTTAAACAAAACGAACTATGGTTTTTTTCCAATCCTGTTGTTAACAGTTTACATTTTTTACAGGCTAGGTTCGTCGGAAATTTCTGGGGGATATTTTTCAATTTTTAGGGCCTATAAGCCCTTGGACGAATAAATACGGGACGGCTCGCCGGTAGCTTTGTTCAAGCTTTTCTCTATAGTATCAACTTTGAGGCGACTGGACGTTTAAAGGGGGGCAAAAAAGGGAGTTTACTGGGGCGTACAGGTAGCGCCATCTACTAAAACTTTTGGATGTTTTATTTTGACTATTGCGGTGAAAGGAGCGTCTGTATTTACGTCTAAACTGCGCAGTTAAGGCCTCGGATATTTGTCAGTCTTCCTTTTAATACTCAGATCAAGTGGATCAGTGTCACCAATGTTTGTTGTTTTATTTTTCTACGAAAGCTAAATTTATTATATTTATTATGTTACGAAAATATATTTATAAAAGTAATATTTACCACAGGCTTTCGTTAAGGAGGCATCTAAAACAATAACCTGAACTTTAAGCAGACTACGGAAAGGCTTCACTCTAACATGTGACCGAAACAGCCTATCTCGAAATTGCCCCGTTTTTCCCGCGCGCCACCAATTGAGAGAAAGAGTAACCAAGCGGTTGCATCAAACTTCGTAGCGTAAAATCGTACACGTGAGCCGTCCCGTATTTATTCGTCCAAGATAAGCCCCATGATGAAATGAGTCACAGTTATAGTATTTTTTTAAAATATCTTTTAGGTTTATCAAATCATTGGTGGTCGACCGATAAGAAGTGGACGAATATTGAATTTGAGAACTCTTTCGCAAAAAGTATTAATATAATTTTTTTATTCTTTACCGCTTTATCGACACTTAATCTTATTATCAGGCAACCTCTGTAAACCTTATCTGGTTTTGTTAACTGATCTTCTTTCAATTTTAAAAGCGACTCTTTATGAAACAGATTAAGTTATTGGTCAAAGAAATTGGATTAATAGTTTTATAACTTTTTAGTTAACTGTGAACACCTAATAGTTATCTGCAGCTGGCTATAAAATTAACTTAACTTTGATTAAATTGAAAAATTCTTATCATATAAAACAGATATTATATCGCGGCTGAAGCCACTAGATGGCATTATCATATCCTCTAGTTCCAAATGATTTCTAGAAAGTTATCTATTAAGAAAAGCAGTTTTCGATAAAATGTGTCGTTTCAATTCAAATAAATGTGGTTCAAACGGTAACAAGTGCTCTGATATTTAAAAGATTTTGAAAACTATAAAGTTATTAATGTTTGCATTTGAATTTATTTGAAGTCCTAATAAAACACAATCATTTATATTCAGTTCGTCTTGCTACCAATCTTGATAAGATATATAAAATTGTTCGTCAATATTAACGCATTGAATTTTTAGGTTCGAAATTTGGAACTGAATGTTAGCTTAATAATTGAAGTAAGAAAGTAAACATTTTTTTCTAAAGGGTAAAATAAGCGTATACACTATTTTATTTTGTTATTCGATAGGATCTCAGGCGAGACGAGTGCGAGAGTAATCCGTGTCAAAACGGAGGGAGTTGCTTAGATCATTTCAAAGGCTTCACCTGTTTGTGCCCTAAAAACTGGCAGGTAAATATCTCCAGAAGAAAACTGACTTGAAGCTTCATCAAAGGGGCTGATTACTTTGCGTAATCGGTGTTCACACCTCCGTTATAGAGTATTTAATTTTGGCGTAAAGTTATTACGCTCACTCTTTGTGTAATATCGGCTCAGTGTTAGGCCAACCCAAAGTGATCGTCCTATCGGTTAAGGCCACCCTGGGCGAAACTGATTTAAGCGGCCTTAATAGCGTGGGTAATACAAAAAAGGAGCTAATCCAATGACGTTCAATTTTAAGTTTACAACGTTTATCCATAGTATCAAAAGTAGCGTAAGACCCAAAAGTGTGTCAGAACGGTATAGTAGTTAATGAGAGTTTGTCGCAAAGTAAGAAAGGGAAACGAAGGGGGGGGGGTCGGAAAAGTCAGAAGAAATTTGACTTGATGAATTTTCGACAGGGTCTTGCGTAGAGTTTAATCCTAGGGGCTGATAACTCTGCGTAATCGGTGTATATACCTACCTTATAGGGCATTTAATTTTGGCGTAATCTGGCTTCTTCGCGGAAGGTTACTGCTCGAACTCATTGTGTGATGTCAGCTCAGTGTAAGGCACACACTAACAATTTTATTATCAACCTGGCTCACTCCGCGTTATCAGTGTAAGGCAAACAAGAAGTAATCATCCTATCTGAGCGAAACTGATTTAAGCTAATACAAAAAAGTAGCTAATCCCATGACGTTCAATAATACGTTTACAACGTTTATCTATAGTATCTTTAGGAACAATTTTAATTAGAACTATTGGCAGTGACGTCATAACGTAAAGAACAATTCCAACTATCGAGGTGCTGTCGAGGCACCCCGAAACCTAAACAACGACCATGCAACCTGATACAGAGTCGGATTCGAGTAGTTTTGACTGTGAAAAATGTGATATATAAGTTATATTTTTAACCTAAGGTTATCGTGAGTAAGATTGACTGTAAGAGCTACTAGCTCATAAATAATGATCGGAAAATGTACTTCAGTGTCTTCAGGGGTGGTTCCCAGCAACTGCCAAATAGTTGTAATCCCCCAAGAGTTTAATTTTAATATACCGTGTAAGAAATCAATACAGTTTACATGTCGTCACGATCTATTACATGCAAATGACACTGGAGCTAAGTGAGCTACGTAACGTATACATGCGGTCCTGTGGAGATAAATTTGAAATCTGCCACTGACTGCCAGAGCTTGAACGGCGGAAGTTCGACCGTCGCCTATATGCTAAAGTTCTTGCAGCTGCAGGCAGAGCCACTGCTGGAACATCGAAGCGCGTATTCGGAGATAAATTTCAAGGCTGCGGCAGTTACAGCGCTTAACGGCGCGCCGGCACGTTAACAGCCACATCCGTTGTCTTCTACAGGAGCCAAGGGTGCAAGCCATTCCAATGAAAAATGTACGATAAATTTTGCGCTATTCTATTATTCTTCGGTTAATGTTTATTGTTAGATAGTTAAAACTTATAACTACACGAAATCCTTTTTTAATTACTTTTTTCGCGGCTTCAGCTTGCTTGTGTGGACGTAATCGATTACGGTAAGTGTCTTAGTGATAAAATTATTTTAATATTTACGGAATTACGATTGTGGTATAACCGTTCAGCGATGGCGTCTAAATATTCGTCGAAACTAAACTAAATTGTTAGTATATACAAGGGATAAACGATTAGGCTTTTGGGATCTTTAGAAAATCAAATGCGATTATGCGAGGGCTCCCTTACAAAACCATTTTAAAAAAGTCTAAAAAGCTTTATATAGTCTTATAGAATGTCTATGGTACTCAATACGTTATAGAGTATTCTATAGCCTTCTCCAAAAGAGTGTTTTTCCAAATGTTTAACAAGAAACCAGTTTACTCTACTGTTATATTTTCAAAATATACTACAAAATATTTCGTAAACTTTTACTTTAACACTCTATACGAACGCTGTACAATATTATATAAAATTATCGAAAATAAATTTTTTATAAAATGTTTTAGAAATTGGCTCTACAGGATTTGTTTGTGTTTTTAATAAATTTTCCACTGAATATTGGTAAAACTAGTACTTTAACACTCGGCACAATAGTTGTATCGTAGATTCAACTTAATAAAGGTTAAAAGACATTCTATAGAATATCATAATAAATATTTATACACATTCTATAGACTATTATAATAACGGTTTCTAGACATTCTATAGAATATTTATAAACATTGTATAGAATATTTATAATTCTTTCATTATTCTAAAACTATTTTACAAATTTTCCATAAAAGTACCATAGATTTCCCTATAGATAAAATCTACAGAAAAATGACCGAATGCTCTAAAAACTATGTAAAATAATGATATTAAATAAAATTAAATTAAGTAGAGTATTTTAAAGTTATTTTATAGAATATTTTTGTAACGGGATTGCGCGACTTGACAAAGCTAGTTAGTAAATAATAATAATTTTATTAGGATAAATCTAAACACGGTATCGAAGTAAAACATAAACGTTTTAATCTAGGCGAGCACCATTCATTTCTTGAAATACCTTCTAAATCTCTGAAAATGGCGGAGGATTATGAGGCCACCGGAATTAACATAAACAAATCCGAGCCTTCTTCCGATGAGCTCACCGGAGAAAACAGCGTAACCGCGCGTGATGATATGAATCAGAAAACCTTTCTGCGTCTAAACCGGACGAACGGAAAGAACCGCCGTGTGCCATGTGAAATGACATAGGGCTCTATGTTAACAAGAAAGTAGATGACATTACCAAGTGCACCATATTAGAGAGACCTTGGACGCGAAATGAGAACAACGTGTTTCCATATTTCGAACATTCCAAGCAAGGAACACAAAAAAGCGTTAGGTCAACAACAGTCATCTGAATCAATACCACTGGCTTGCACTTTTTGACAAAAACGAAGGTTTGTATTGCAAGTACTGCGTTTTGTTTGCCCCAACACATGTACATAACGCTACTTGTAACCAAACCTTTACAATATTTTGCCAAACTGCTTAGAAAAGATGGAGATCTAGTTCTACATGATAAAACATGTATATCATATACAAACAGTCGAAGCGGGAAAACAATTTTTAGTCACTTTTAAAGAGCCGAAGAAAGACGTCTGTAACCAAAGTGAACGTGCAACGTTTAAATCAGGTACAAGAAAACAGGGACAGATTGCGACCAATTTGGGAATCAATCATTTTTAGGTCGGCTTAATATACCACTGCGAGGTCGCCGAGATGACTCATGGAGGACTCCGGTACATCGAATGATGGCAATTTTAGAGAGCATTAGCGGTATCGAATTGCGTCTGGACGAAGTTCTTAGATACCATCTTGTCAATACCTCTTCTCGCGCAACGTAATTGGGGAAAATGTCCAAAACTAATTAATTCAGTTTTGTGGTGATGAAATTAAGTTCCATATTTTGGGAAAAGCGAAACAATCGGTTATATATAGCGTGATATTCGATGAAACCACAAACATATCTCACATGGAGAATCTTTGCCAAACATACGAAAAGATTTCATCGCTTACCGTTATGCTGCTGCGATTCAAGGGACCGCTGAAAATGAAAAAGAAACTAAATTGTCAGTTGAAGTACTAGGAAAAATTGTGTTGAATATTTTACAAAACCTTTAACTGGATATAAATAATTGCCACCGACGGATATTCCCTGATGACATCTGAAAATTGGGGAACTGTAACGGAGATATTGAACATCGCTCGTGGTGCCCATACTTTATTCGCACCCGTAACAATTCATTAATGACGTCTTCGAAACTAACCACCACCAGAAATGCTACTGGAGTCATGAAAGAAGTAATTGCATTCTTTAAGGCTTTGGCGAAAAGAAAGTGGCTTTAGGTCGATAAATGGTCAGACTGTGTCAAACTCGCTGGATAGAAAATCACAATGGCGTAATTCAATTCCGGAGTATTCTTGGTGAAATTGTTAACGCTCTTTCAACTATTTCGTCGTGGGATGATCGGAAAACCGTGGCCAAAGCATCTACTCTCATATCATCCGTGTGTACTATCGAATTTGTTATGCCTTTATTTTGTCTAATCGACCTCCTTTAGCACACTTTTCCATTGCGCAGACTACTTCAAACTCCATCTTTGGATTTTATCCGAGTAGTTCAAGCCGTTGATGATATCAAATCGGTTTGGCGTGAAAAAGGGAAAATTCTGCATCCGTATTTTTACAAATTTACTTAGAAGCTTGCAAACTGAAGCAAACTGTGGACTTTGAAGTAAATATACCTAGAATAGTGAAATAAAATTCAACCAACATTTCTACAGCATCCCATTACTGGATGAAATTAATCTGGATTTAAGCACTCGTTTATCAACCGATTATCTAGAAGGCCATCATTTCTCCTCCAATTTGAAGAAGCTGAAATAATAGACCGTTTAGAATGTCTACTAAAGAAGTTTAATTATCTTTTCGGTATAGATCACGGTTCTTTGATGAGTTATTTCCAAGTCGAATTAAGCCTTTGGAAGATATATTGGAAAAGAAAAGTGAAAAGTCCAAAAATTCCCAAATTCTCGAAAAACGACCCACACAGCATTGGCTATAATCAGCTCTTGTGATAAAGATATGTACCCAACAATTCGGATATTGTTGCAGATTCTTGCGACTTAAGCAATAAGTAACGCCAGTCGTGGCTCAGATCACGAATGGCCGAAGAACGTCTAACTAGCCTATCTCTTCTGCATACTCACCGAAACATTTCATTAAACGTACATTCAATAATAAACCGCTTTTCGAAAAAAAAACAACGCCGCTTGGAATTTGTACTTTAATATTAATAAATGTTTTTAAAATATTCTAAATTTTCCAGTTAAACTAAAACTAAGCACATTTTATTATTCAGAAATGTAAATTAAATCGTGATAAAAATGGCGTATTGAGGAAGAGGGCTAATGTGGCGCGATTCACTTCAAAGGAAGTTCACCCGTGGGGCTAAAGGTCATTCTTAAGGTGTGAGGCACTTATATCTACAGTGCCATGGGTGGACTCTCTTGACCTAAATCAAAGCTCGGTATCCCATTTTCCCATACACGACCTTTCTTGTACTGTAACTAGCATTACGGTGCATGGGTATACAAATCCACAAGTGTCTGCACTTTTATATCATGCCCCACCTACCAAATATATGTCTGGAGCCGCCCCTGCGTGTCTTAATTATGGCCTTAAGGGTCTGTCAGCCAATAAGTCGTGCAATTGAAATGTCAAGTTGATTCAATATTTTCCGTCATTTAAAGGGAAGTAGATGTGAAGAGGATGTTAATGAATGTGCGCTTTTCGCCGGAACGGAATTGGGATGCCAAAATTCAGCCACTTGCCTTAACCGACTAGGAAGCTACGAGTAAGTACAATACACGCTTAACCGAGAATAATGATTAAATTTTAACGTAGCGGATTTACTTCAAAGTAAGGATTTTAAAACCTGACTATGATTATAAATTAATAATTTGGCACATTTCAACGCCGTTTAGTAAATTAATGGACTCCTTTAAATTCAGATGCGTTTGCGCCCCAAATTGGCATGGTGTCCATTGCACCAACGAACACGATGACTGCAACAATCCGGGAAGAGACGGAGATTTGTGTCTTCACGGTACTTGCGTTAGGGGACAGAGGAAATTTCAGAATATCGTGAGTAAATTGCTATCCATAGTATATTCGATTTCATAACTATTATTATGCAATTCATCTATAACGTGATAAGTATCCATCTCTATACAGCTAATTTTGTCTGTTTGAAACGTACTTTCGCAGTCTCTTAACTGATTTAACCTTTCCACTCGAAATTCAAGTCACTTGGAAGCTTGCGAATCTACATGTAACAAAGCTAATGTTTATTGCACAATAAGTGGACTTTAATTTCAATATATAGACTCTATATGTTTCATTTTAGCACTTATAAGCGGGGCCGTGCAAAGGTATCCTGGGGCCCGGGGTCAAACTAACACGGGGGCCTCTTCGATTTGCACCCCCCCCCTTGAGCTTCTTTGATGGGCCCAACAGCTACGGGCCCCCTCTGCACGGCCCTGCCTATAAGGTTATTTACCTTGTAAAATATATAATGTAAACCATTTCGGTATGACCAAATAATGTTTGACCCCTCCACTTATCATTAACCTTACCTAATTACATTTCAGGGGCGTAGAAACAGTAACATGGGAGCAGTGTCAATTTAAGATATTTAACTTGGAGGGGGGAACTTATCTTTTCATTCCCTTCCTAAACCTAGCCATAGACGATGTTAGTCAGATTGAAATATGTAGCAAACACGTTTTTCTCACTTTTTTTAATGAAAATCTTAAAGAAAGTCAAATTTATTATAACTTTTATGATAATTTAATTATGTTTAAGCTTCAAGACTGGACCGCGATTGAGTCATGACACTAAACTCTCTCTTGTCTTGGTTTTTAACGTTTTGCTCATTCTTCCATTCATTTCTGAATTGTCTTAAAAGGAGCGCTTCAAATGCATTTGTGATAAAGGGTGGAAAGTAAATAACCGAACCGGAGCTTGTGACGTTGACATAAACGAATGCTCGCTAGATGGCCCTGCGCACTGCTCGCTCAACCCGAGGGTTCCTTGCTACAACTACGACGGCGGATTTCAATGCGGACATTGTCCAGCCGGATATGAAGGGAATGGTCAGAGCTGCCACGATGTCAACGAATGCCTAAATAACAACGCCGGATGCTCCCTGGTTCCACGTGTGGCCTGCGAAAACACTTTCGGATCTTTCAAGTGTGGGCCTTGTCCTCCAGGTATATTTCACTAAACGCGAATATACAGTGGAAAACGAATACCGATCTTGAATAAGGCTGCCTTTCCACTAGCGCGAAAAATATCGATTTTGTAGGCGAGTAAACACTGTACGTGGGAATGAAAGTGCCTTATAAAAACCCAGGGTTCGGACACGACCTGGAAAACCTGGAAAAGTCAGGGAATTAGAAAATGTTTCTAAAAAGTCAGGGAAAATACAAGGGATTTGAAAATGGTCCAAAATGTAAGGGAAATTTAAAAAGACCCCAAAAGGTCAGAGAAAAGTCAAGGAATTTGAAAATGGTCCAAAAAAGTAAGGGAATTTGAATTGTCCAAAAAAATAAGGGAATTTGAAAATGGTCCAAAAAAGTAAGGGAATTTGAAAATAGTCCAAAAAAGTAAGGGAATTTGAAAATGGTTAAAAAAAAGTAAGGGAATTTGAAAATGGTTAAAAAAAGTAAGGGAATTTGAAAATGGTTAAAAAAGTAAGGGAATTTGAAAATGGTTAAAAAAAAGTAAGGGAATTTGAAAATGGTTAAAAAAAGTAACGGAATTTTAAAATGGTTTAAAAAAAGTAAGGGAATTTTAAAATCATTAAAATAAATTTTTGAAAGACGTATTAAAAGATATAATAAATATTTTTAAAGGTTTTACCCCAAACCTGTCATTTATTCTAAAAAGAATGGTCAGGGAAAACCTGGAAATGTCAGGGAATTTAATTCCGAAAATTTTGTACGAACCCTGAAACCGAGCTCAAGATCTTGCGTGGGGTGGCGGAGTGGTTAGCACTTTCGCCTCGTAGCAAGTGGAGCCGGGTTCGATCTCAGCTTGTTACACTGGGTGAAAACTCAGATCGACTCCTTCTGCGTTGAGTTTGCAAGTTCTCTCCCTACTGGTTAAAAGGCTTACCTACGAGCTTGTGGATGTCAACCACCCTCCTACGCCACCTGTTTAACGGCATTAAAAGGCGCTCGATGACCTTGGCCTAAGGTGGTGCCTAGGGTTTTAGCCTAGTTGATTATTATTATTATTATTATTTAGATTCGTCGCAATAAATTAAGCGTTTATCATTGCTAGATGACAATAGTCCTTTAAATAAATGATTATTCAAAGCCGGTTATAGAGTTTGTACTGTTGCGACTGTACATACAGGGTGTCTTAATTTGATTGGCCCAGGCGTTTTTTTCAAAAACTATAGTTGCTAGAAATGTGACATTATCAGAATATACTCTCTCGCGGAGCACCCTTTTCTTTTGAAATTTTCAGAAAAATCGTGAAATTTTCACTGTTTTGAATTTTTTTTTGAATGATAGGTGGTAGACGAAAACTTTCAATCAACAAGTTGTAGAGCGTACTCGAAAACCTTTAATGTAATTGGTTTGGTCAAATACGGCCAATTTTTCATTGACATAATACGTCATGAAAAAAAAACAAGTTGGTACTACCCAAAAAGGTTTACGTCTCATGAAAAAGAAAGTTAGATAAACCTATCTAATTTTAAATGATCGTATGTTTGTAAAGATAAACAAGTTGGCAAGCCAAAATATACCTCTCCTCGGAAGAATGGTCCCTAGTGGTATTAATTTCTCGACACAACCCCCAAAGATATCTCCGCAATTCAGAGTTATTTACGAAAAACGTATTCTCGGTTCAAACCCTGCCCGGTATAAAATTTTAATTTTAATTTAAATAATTGAGACGAAACAATCGAGTTTAATTTATTCAGAATATTATAAATTAAGTAGTTACAACAGCGAGTTAGACTTACTAAAACAATGCACAATTGAATTTAACCCTTTTTACAGTACATGTTTATCAGTTGAATATAATACTAAGCAAATTTTAATGAAAGAAATATCTACAGATGGTAATTGTATTTTTCTCGCTTACGAAATACTTGCCGCATCTTTAACGCTCATTTTATTTCAACCCTCGTAGACTTCCAGTTGACGTTGTGACACATACCGCATGAAAAAGACCAATGCCGTCCAATTTCCAATATCATATAATGACTCGCACACCCAGGAAATCATTGACTGCGTTAGAAATCGTAGATATCCAAATATCCACACCAAATATATTTACAAGAAGCAAAAACCTTACCATCAACAAAGCACAGAGAGCCACTTGACTAACCGCCAGCTCTTAAAGCAATTAACGTAAAATTATCTCCTTTGAATTAACACAACTATATATAGGTCGTTAAGAATACCTGTAAATAAATAACAAAAAAACTAACAAAGTGGACCACCCACAGGGTCTACCCTTTAACCCTCTAATCTCGGCTGACTGCGCTAAAACAAGATTTAACCTTTAAAATCTCATTCGTAAAAAAACCAGATTAGGCCTTCATAAATTCATTAATAAAAAAAGACTTTATTACCTATTATGCTTACGATGCGTGTCTTAATTTCAGTGAACCTAAGCAGCTATCGGTGGTTCTGTGGTAGAGCGCTCGACTGCCAAGCCGAATGACCTGGGTTCGAAACCTGGGTGGCGCATTTGTTTTTAATCAATAGAGAAACGCTAAATTAGAATTTCTTCGATGCAATAATTTCAATTTCAATTCTATTTCAATTAAACCAAAATTTCGTTCAAATCCCGCCCGATGCGATCGCAAATTGATACTAAGACGAATACCGTGTACAACTGGTGGAAACCATGCCATTGGACGTTGAGAGGTAGCATTACACTCAGCACTCGGTCCGTCCCAAAGTCATTAGGAAGAAGTTGGAGAGAAAATGCCCATACAAACACAACAGACTCAACATGCACAACCATCAGAACACAAACAACTCAACACTCACAACCTACGCATAAACATTACAAAAACGTAATACACCGAACTGTCACGACGGTGAGCGAAAAAACACCATCCAAACCAAACCGCAAATGATTGCGTTAACGCTCACCGTCACACGGTGGTTTTGCCAACCCTTCGAGAAACTGCGAACGCAGAGATCTCGAGAAACTGCGTCCGCAGTGATTACACTTTGCACCGAAAATGCGAACGCGTTCGCAGGCTTGACAGACAGACCCACAGACCCACAGACAGACACGGTGGTTGTATAACCCCTCCTAAGGGACTTTTTTAATCCAAATCATTTTAAATAATTTCTTACAGAAAATACAATTAACATAGTAGAATTCCCGAATTCACGCGTTTTATTTGGGGCAAGAATGTTGCAAGAAGTCCACGAAACCGTCTTATTTATTCCAACTGAATTTCCCAAGTGTTTTTTTTTATTTTGCACTACTCTGTCGCTTAAAGTGTAGCTCCATTTTAGTATTTAAAGAGACACCGCTTCGTTTTAAAATAATTATCAACGAAATGCGTGTGAAGTGAGTCGATTATTTCGAATGTTGTACCCTGAAGGAATCGTGAATCGCAGATTCCGCGGACCTGGCCATAACAACATCAACCAAGCACTTTACAATGGTGATCAGCGACTTCGGCTGAGATTTCTGTAACTGGTTTTGTACTATGGCCGACGGAAACGAAGATTTCCTCAGTTTGATTCTGGTGTCCGACGAGTGCTCCTTTGGGAGAGACGGCCCGTTTAACAGCCAAAATAACCACATGTGGAGTGATGAAAATCCGCACTGAGGATTTCCTCGCCACAATCAGGTACAATTCCGTTTAAACGTCTGGGCTGGTCTTCTGGGAGATCGCCTTAGTGGGCCATTTTTCTTCCGCGTCGACTCAATGGGTAGAACTACCTGACCTTTCTACAAAATGAAGTCGCAGACGAGTTGGTTTCAGCATGACGGTGCACCTGCCCACCAAGAAAGACACGTCGTGCAGTGCCTTAACAACGAGTTCCCTGGGCGATGGATAGGCAAGAACGGTCCAGTACGATGGCCTCCGAGGTCCCCAGATTTCGCACTGCCGGACTTTTTCCTGTGGGGATTCGTCAACGAGGTAGTGTATAAAACGCCTGTCACTAATGAATAAGATCTACGGCAGAGAATCTTCGCAGCGTTCCAACTCGTAACTCACGAGATGGTCCGTGCTCCGTTTCAAAATATGCTTCATCGCGCACTGATTTGTATTGCAGCGGACGGTGAAATTATTGAACCTCAATTAAAATAAGACGCGTGAATTCTGGAATTCTACTATGTAAATTGTATTTTCTCTAAAACATTATTTAAAATGATTTGTCTTAAATAACGCTTTTTTTTATCTTTATAAACTTACGATCATTTCAAATTAGATAGGTTTCTTTTTAATGAGACGTAAACCTTTTTGGGTAGTACCAACTTGTTTTTTTTCATAACGTATAAAATCAATGAAAAATTGTCTGTTTTTGACCAAACCAATTTCATTAAAGGATTTCGAGGACGCTCTAGAACTTGTTGATGGAAAATTTTCGTCTACCACCTATCATTCAAATAATAAAAATTTCAAAACGGTGAAAAATTTCACAATTTTTCTGAAATTTCCAAAAGAAAAGGGTCCTTCCCGAGAGAGTATATCCTGATAATTTCATATTTCTAGCAACTATAGTTTTTGAGAAAAACGCCTGGGCTGATCAAATTAAGACACCCCATATAACTGGTTTGTCTATTGTTTTTCTTTATACTACCAAAGCTTATAATATCCTATGTATAGATCTGGCAGCATTTTTTAACAGGGGGGCAAGAGAATCAGAGATGGGATTTATTTAAGCGCCTATTTAAACTTGCAACTGTAAGTTTATCTTTAGCGAGCAATAAAATGGGCTGAGCGAGAAGTGTTTTTAGGCAATCCAGCTGTAGATGTTTTCTTCTCTTCTTTGGATGAGTCTGAACAAATAGTTTGGTACCACTGCTCCATTTTTTTGCTGAAGAAAAATATTCTTATTCTTCTTGAGAATTTGAAGTAAAACTACATTCTTGTAGGGTCACGCACCTAAATTCGTAACGCTTTTTTGCCACTAACGTTTAAGCTATAGAAATGATAGAATTTTAATAGTTGATTTAATCATGACCGAAAGGTGGAAAAGGACGTGTTCAAAAGTTGTTTTTAATTTTTTAATAGGATTCGTTGGTGATGGGCGAACGTGTTTGCCAGGCGTGTGCAGCCAAGGAAATGGAGGTTGCGATCGTATCGCTACATGCGTGGAAAACAACGGTATTTTTTTCTTTTATAAGTTAACGTTATGCTTAAAATTTCTTACATTATTTATTTACATAACGTGTTAGCGGTCTATGCTGGATATCGAGAATGTCGTTGTCCTCACGGGTATACTGGAAACGGCGTCGGACCAAACGGATGCGTTGCTTCCTCAAGTGGGGGTAGTGGTGGAGGAACTGGAACAGCTTGTGATAGCAGCCCATGCATTCATGGATCTTGCCGAGTAAGATCAGTTGAACATTATTTCATAATGTTTGTATTCCGTTTATATGATCAATAATTTAAATAGAACAACTGTCAGTTTGAATCGTTGCTGTTCAAGGGCTGATAACTAAATATCTTTTGGGTAGCGGAAACATTAAAATTAAGAATTTTTAATAATATCTTGGTAGTAGTCTAAATATATGTAATAAGGAGACAAGGAGTTTAAATACTAATTTCACTGCAATCGAAAACCGACTTGTTCCTCGAAAAATAAATCTGAATAGACCGTGATCTTGACCTTCGCAACTGTGTTAAGTTTAGTGAAAATTTGGTATGTAATTTCATGTAGCTTTGACCTATGGCGTGCTAATACGGAATATCTCTGCTCAATTTTCAGTGTTATCTTTCATTTAAATTGAAGTAGAGCGATTAGCTTTTACGCGTTTTTATATAAAAATTTGGTCAGTTCGAATTTTTTTAACTATCTTACAAATTTTAAAGAACCTAAGGGGTTTAAACATATCTAATACATATTTGATACACTTAAAGCTCATATCAAGAAATTATCCTCCCAAATATAAAAATAATACGAAATAAACTGGTCACAAATAAATTTTAAAAATTTACACATATCCGTGCAGCCACATCAGTCATCTTTTACTTGCGTGTGCTACCACGGATTTAATGGACCACTCTGCGACCAGCCCTTGAGGGCCTGTTCCAGTAATCCCTGCCAGAACGGAGCCACGTGTTTCGACAGACCAGACGGAGAATTCGCTTGCAACTGCGCCTTAGGCTGGCAGGGAAACCTTTGCGACCGAGAACTTGAAAGTTAATATTATACTTCATAAGATCATAATTCTTACATTTTGATGAATGCTCAAATTAAATATATCTTTCATTTGGTAGGCTGTGGTGGACGAATGGTATCGGAGATGGGAACAATTCGTTATCCTTTAAACCATGGAGAACAGTATCCTCATTCGGTCGACTGTCCTTGGGTAATTTACACTCAACCTGGAAAGGTAAACATTTAAAAATGTAATCAAATTACTAAGCGTTTCATTTAAGCTACTTTAACATGTCATAAATGTAGAATAGTAATTTTCGTGCCACAACAGTAGATATTAAATAAGGCCCTATACTCAGCACAATCGCTGGTCTATTACTTGTACGTCACCAAATGCGTTGAGAACAAAGTGGTTGGATGCTTTTGTAATTTGACGTTTCTTTAAAAAAAAGAATAAATTACCAAATTCTGTGAAATATTATTACACATTTTTTCAAATCAATTGTTATATCTTGTTTAAAATAAGTTAATTTAGTATTAAATTCATAAATATCTTTAATATCTGGTCAAAAGGCTTTTAAAGTGTATTTTGAAATCTCCAGGCGAGATGTGTCTTAATAGGTTTTAAACGGTCCGCAGAATATTTAAAAACCTCTCTTCTTCAAGCATTCTCTCTTCACACAACCTGACCCAAAACTCAAATGATTATGTAGCCGATTAAGCTTGTCACGTAAAACAATGAAATAACGGAATATTATTCTTGTTTCTGTTCTGATAAGGTCCTCAACATAACCTTTACGTCCTTCAACGTGGAAGCGTCTCCCAATTGCCAGTTTGACTATCTGGCGTTCCACGACGGCGAAAATGCTGCTTCTCCTCGAATCCACCAATTCTGCGACACCGAAAAGCCCGTTCCATTCCTAATTAGCACTCACAACGTGCTTTACATTTTGTTCCATTCCGACTCGAGCGTCAACAACGACGGATTCGAACTGCATTGGAACACCACTGATCCCGTTTGCGGAGGGAACGTCACCAGTACCCACGGCTCCGTCACTTCTCCCGGATATCCCGGAATTTATCCCAGTAATCGGGATTGCTATTGGTTCATCCAGGTCCAACCCGGAAAGAGATTGCACTTTCAATTTGCACACGTTGCCATAGAAACGCATGACAATTGCAGTTTTGATTTTCTAAGGGTATGTTTTTCCTAAGGCCAAAGCCACAGGTCTTTTTAATACTTGGGTAAAATATTCAATGGAATTTTGATTTGTAGATTTACGATGGAGGATCTACCACAAGTCCAGTGCTGGACACCATTTGTAATACGAGCACTCCGTCACCGAAACACACTTCGGGATCTCACGCTGTGGTTCACTTTCACACGGATCAGTCACGAACAGATAGAGGGTTCAGTTTGACATATTCCTCGTTACCAAGTATGGTTACATTATATGGAAATTAGATTTAAATACATTTGAAAGTAGAAAATATAAAATTATATTTTATCGATATTAAAATGTAGGTATTCCCGGTTGCGGGGGGGTTTTTACCCGAGATCAAGGCCTCATCGTTTCCCCGAACTATCCCGATCGATACGAAGACGACTTGAACTGCGAGTGGCTAATCAGAGTACACCCCGACGAGAAAATTCAACTGGAATTCGAAGAGTTCAATTTAGAGAGTCACAGGAATTGCAATTTCGATTACTTGAAGGTAGGACTCGTGAAGCAAACCAAATGAAATTTAAACCTAATTTTGAATAAAAAGGGCACCTTTTTTATCTTACTTTCTTTAAAAAATAAACACTATATTAGTTAAATGTGTTCCGTATGTTTTAAAAATATAAATTATTTTTATCTTTTCTGGAAGATTTTTGATGGTAGGGATGAGAACGCTGATTTTTTTGGAAAGTTTTGTGGAGTAAATGCTCCTCAAAATATCATATCATCCGGCAACACTCTGTTCATCCAGTTTAATTCCGACTACAGCCGTACCAGGGACGGTTTTAAGGCTCGATACAAAACAGGTATGAGTTCTTAAATATTGAAGAACGGTAACTTACGTAAAACGTTATTGAAAGAAATTAAAAACCACTTTATTTACATTAGTAATATTTTAATTTTAAATAAAAAAAGTATTTTGCACTCTGTATATTAATTATTAGCAGTGGCCCTATGACATTTGGGTTAGCTAGGCCAGGTATAGGATTATTATTTGAACCCTTAAAAATAATTTAGGGCTCTATTTCATTTCCTAAAATTTACAAAATATAGTAATTCATCCGAAAATTTCAAATTATATGGTATTAATTTGACTAGAATCTTAAGTTAACTACCAAAAGTTTCAACTATTTAAAATTCATCGGGCTTTTTTGACAAGATTTGGGGACTCTTTTTTAAAATTCAGGGTAGGCCAACACTTACTTGGCCTACCTCCTGAAATTCCCGTAATCAAAGATAACTGTTTCATATTTAATGAATTATAATTATCCACATAAATTAAGTGGCAAACTTAAGAGTATAAATTGTAGTAGATATTGAGTAAAGATAGTTATTTTTAAAGTTGAACCGAAAATAGAAACATCGGTGATTGTTAGCTCAAAAATAATAAATAAATTCAACTGGGTATTATTGAACTAATCAAATATACCATAGAAATATTCTAAAACAAACATATTTCAATTTTTAAGTATTAACTAAAAGTTTTGATTTTTTTGACTGACAGATCTGAACACACAAATTTTAGTTTGAACTTCTTCAAGTAAAAATAGGTTGTTATTTTTAAATCTAATATGACCAAGTTTGAGATTTATTAGAAAACGCTATACTCCGACATTGACTTGGTTATTTATTACATTAGCGCCTCAATGATTTAATTTTCATAAGATTAACTAATTAAAATTGAGGTACAAAAACCAGAATTTGGGGTTAGCGGTAGCTTTACCAATCTTGCTCAAAATCAGGCCGTTTACCTAAAAAAGTGTCAATTTTTATTAAAAATATGAAGTTAATAATAATAATAATAATAATAATAATAATAATAATAATAATAATAATAATAATAATAATAATAATAATAATAATAATAATAATAATAAAAATAATAAGGAGTGGTTATCACTTTCGCCTCGCAGCAAGAGTAGCCGTGTTTGATCCCAGCTTGTGGCACTGGGTGAAAACTCGGAACAACTCCTTCTGCGTTGACTTTGCAAGTTCTTTCCCCACTGGTTTAAGGGGTTTCCCCCGAGCTATTTGGTTTCCCCTTCCATAAAAATTTGTAGAGGTTAACGGTAATAGTTAGTGTAGGGAGCTGTTGGCTTGCGTGGCATACAGGGCTTGCAACCACCCTCCTACGCATTGTAACCCGGCCACCTGAAAGTCGCTTGATGACTTAGACCTAAGGTGGTGCCTTGGGTATTAGCCTAGCTGATTATTATTAATATGAAGTTAAAAATCTGAAAATCCTGGTCCTGCCCCTGAATTTCTATATATTTTACCAAACCAAATTCTTTATTCCCGCCTAAGATTTAGAAAATTAACGCTGTATCATTTAAGTGTATAAATATAGGTTGTTTATTTATTTTTTATTTTACCATTTGGGTTCAGCTTGCGGAGGCCTGTTCACTTCCCTGACTGGAGTTTTAAAATCACCGTATTATCCGGATAGTTATCCTTCCGATAGGACCTGCAACTATCAAATTGAACTACCTGTTGGGAAACTTGTTCAATTACAGTTTTTGGATTTTGACGTTGAAGGAGATGAAGACTGTCAATTCGATTGTGTTGAGGTAAAAATTTTAAATTCATCTTATTGTTTACTCGCGTTTGTGTTTATGTTAAATTTAACTTTACTGTTTGTACAGTTAAGCATATTATAGACTTCAGATGACATGCTTAAACTATAAACTTTAACACTTTTAAATTTAACCTAATCTAATTTGACGTAAAAAACCAGTGTAGTAGCTAGGATTTTAGTTCTGGGTGGGAGTGGGAGAACACAATTGAAAAGTATAAGAAATAAAATATTTCTACATAGAACCATACTTTTCTGGGGGCTTTGCACATTTTTCCCCATGGATACGCTTTTGACCAACAAAAACTTAAGATCTTGACGTTTACTAGCCCAACCTAACAGTCGAAGTTTATAAGATGATCTGCCGCCTATGTTACGAGAAATCAATAATTTTCATAAATAGGATTTTTATACCGTTTGCTAGTCTGTATTTTAATCTGAATTTTATAAGTACTCTAGCTGCAGCTAACCAAAAATTATTTTTAAAGAAATCGGCCAGTTAGATTCTTTATTATCTTTTACAAAAGTGAAATGAAAGATTTTGTGAATAGGCCGTTATCGAGAAAATCGAATATACCCTGTCCTTTTTACAGCTATGTTTTACAGTACTGAAATGTTTTTTCTGTAAAACAGATAATCAGTAAAGTCGTTGTAACTATACACAGTGTCCGTCTGCCACTTTTATCAGTGGGACTATTGCTCTTACTATTTTCTGTAAGACTTGCAGAACTATTTCTGAATTTAAAATTAACGATTGTATACTGCTAATATCGCCGAAATTCTTTATGGACGAACTGTAGTTTTCATAACACACTGCAAACATTCTGTTACTAAATTACAGAACTATTATTGTATTCTGTGATATACGGTTTTACGCTCTTAATTTCTCAGAAATGCTTTACTGATGAACTTTGTTTGAAACACAACCGCCAGGGCCGGACTGGCTAGTAGTTGGCCCCACTTCCCATTAATGCCAAATTTTTCCACTTTGGCCCCCAATTTGAGTTGGCCCCGATCTGACCGGCGATTGCCGGCTAGCCGCCCGGGCCAGTCCGGGCCTGACAACCGCAAATTTTACAGATTAACTACAGAAATCTGTTGTAAAGAGTTTTTCGTTGAAATTTCTTAGTGCTTTTCAGTTACATTCTAATGTAACATATACTCATATTGGTACACGTAGAAAATAATTTAAGAAATGAAAATATTTCCCAAAGATCCTTGAAATATTTCTACCGATGAATTATTTATGTTGTTTAATCTGAAATATCGATAACTAATCTTTCAATTCTCGTTGCGTATGAGAAACGCCGTGCAGGAAAAAAATTATTTTGGAAAATTAAAATCCATTTTACTGTCATTTAAGCTTAACATTTTTTGTGTAATTTTAAATATTGTCATCAATATATGTAGAACAAATATATACTTGTGGGTCCCCGCAGTAATAGCACCGGCCGGTGCAACCAATCAAATTGTATTTAATTCTTTTATATAATTATGTCGCAAATTTAGTAAATTCTTGTCGTATTTGAAGGAAAATGATTCCATGTGAGCTTGGGAGAAAAACCTTAGGGAAATAGGGAATGAGTTATGAAAATCCTAATTTCACATACATTTTATATTACTCGCCTTTTTCCATATATGTTTGTTGTTTATTTCGCGTGAGTATTATTTAGTTATCACATTTTGTTACTTTTCTCATAAAAATAATGATTATCAAAGGCTTATGGTCCGTCGTTATTATTTACAAAATGTGGTGTAAGTGAGTTCGTGACTAAACAATTGAGTGATCATAAAGACTATAAATTATCTTAGAATGTCATTATTTTTTTATTTCTGAAATTTTCATATTTTAGAATGATGTTAATAACAACTGCGAACCGGTTCGATTGCAGTGATACAACCAAACCTAGGCTCAAACCGGCTCAAACCCGGTTTCTACCCTACGTGGAACGTAGCTTTTGTTTCTTGGTATGCGCGTCGCTCCTTTTAATTTCTTTGTATAGTATTGCTAGCTTGGGAAAAAGCTCGCGCCCTTCTCTCTCTAATCTTCGGTAAACTTCCCGTCACGAACGATCATAAGAAATGGCTTTGTTCTTTTGGATACGATTATGCCTTTATAAATAATTTTTAAATACTTAAGCATGTCTTCTTAATAACGAAAATTGAACCATACAACGTTTACGAATGCTCGTACCATACTTTATCCAAAGTTTCCCAAATTTGATTTTAATCTAGCTTCTCGCATGCTTTCTCGAGCTCTAATTAATTGTCGGGAGTGATGCATTTCGGATTATTGGTTTTAGTTGACCAATCTTTGTTCCATGTTTACCGATGTCGCTTAAGTCATAAGCAAATTATTGTAATTCATTTGTTTTGAATGTTTTACTCTGTGGAACAATATTATAGATATATGTCAGTCTTCAACTTTTAAAATTACTCCAACCACCTCGAAATAGTAGTCTACATTCTATAAGGTAATGGGCTAACTGCGCAGTTCCCATTACACCATTTCCCATTACCGCATATGCAATTTCGCGGTTTGCCATTTGCGCAGTATCCGATTTCCGCAGCTTCCCATTAACGCGTTTTCCACTTGCGCAGATATTTTTAAGCTCGCATGGAATCATTTTCCTTCAAATTCGACGAGAATTTACTAAATTTGGGACAGAATTATACTAGAGAACTAAAGACAATTTGATTGGTTGCACTGGCCGGTGCTATTACTGCGGGGACCCGTAAGTAAATATATAACTATGTTGCCCTTTATGTGAGCGGTCCATTTCAATTTATAGTGAAATTTTTCAAAATGATTGCATGGCGTTTCGATTTTCAATAAACATATTTTATGCTCTGGCATTCGTCGAAATCCAACGTTTGGATAAATAAACAAAAGTCAAAATTCCAACAGTAAGCGGTACTTTGTTGGAATTTATCACGAATTACTTTTAATACAACAAAATACAATTTCGTAATTCAAATATTTAAAAATAGTTAATTAATGTACTTAGTTACGTTTAAAAGAACCTTTTGTAAACACGAATTCATCCAATTGTTAAACATAAATTCCAGATTAGATGGTGTATGTATGATTAGTAATACTCTTGTCACATATCGGAAATGTATTTTATCAAATTTAAAAAGGGATTTTAGTAGTATTTTCTACCTATATTTTCATATTGGAAATGTATTTTAACGTATTAAAAGCAGAATAAAAGATGCATAAGAATTCATCTTTCTGACAAGAGTCTTACCAGTCATAAATACACCAACTAATCTGGAAATAATGTTTAACAATTGGAGGAATTCGTGTTTACAAAAAGTTCTTTTAAACGTAACTCAGTACATTAATTAAGTATTTTTAAATATTTGAATTACGAAATTGTATTTTGTTGTATTAAAAGTAGAGTTTAGATATTTTTATAGTATTTATCTATGTATTTGCATATCTGAAATATATTTTATACGATTTAAAGTAGAGCTATATTTACGTATCGGAAAAGTATTTTAACGTATTGAACGACAAGTTAAGGTGTTTTTGTAGTATTTTTCCACCTATATTTGCGTATTGAAATCTATTTTAACGTATTGAACGTAGAGTATGAGGTTTTTTTTTAGTATTTTACTACCTATATTTACATTTTGGAAATCTATTTAAACGCATTGACCGTCAAGTATATATATTTGTATATTGGAATGTTATTTAACGTATTCGTAAACTTGAGATATTTATTTTAATAAAATGCTTGTGATGTTGGATCAAGCGCCACTTTGGTATATTAAATGGAGTTCATAATTAATTTAATTCTCTTTAACAAAATACGTGTGACGTAGTTTACTATAAACTATCAAATATTCCATGACGTCTCTTTTTAAAACACTCAAATCCATGTTTTCATTTAAATTTAAATTAGCCGCGTCCCCAGATAATCCGCGCACGCGTGAGGGTATCGCGCGCACTATATCCCACCTAGGTTATCAAGAACATATCAATCTTTACAACTTACACTATTTCAATACATTCTCAACTTATTCCGTACGATATTTAAAACGCGAGATAAAGAGAAAGAAGCCGAACCTGAACATATACTCGAGATAAGCGGAGATAAAGATAACGTTAAACAAGCCGGTCCTGAAAAACATATTTTGATATGAGAAAAAACACATCTTCGCGATAAATACCCTAAATACATTGACTTTTCTACGATTGTACCCCTATTCCCTCCCTAAAATCCCGAATCCCGATCTCGAACCCGAACCCGGGTACGGGTTCGGAGTGTCGACCTTACTTTCCTTCTACTACCGTGATTAAAAATAATGTGCTGATTCATTCGATTGCTATTTATTGGGGTTGTATAATCAAATATTCAAATTTGCAAAACCGAGTTCATTTTGTTATTTGGGTTTAAATATTTAAAATCTTAAAGGTGTTAATAGTTGATAAGGGAACGAAAATATTTCGAATAATTGTTGCAAATTAAAAAACATACAGTATATTTTTCGTCTGGTATATTTTGTACCACATTCTGTACAAACTGAACACGTGAGAACATACATAACGTATGAAATAAATTTGTGAAAAATAAAGTATAAAAAATCTCATATAATAAATAACGTAATTTAAATCGGTTAATATGTAATTCTGATTTTATATGTATTATCGATACATTTAGATTCTAGATAGTGGTTCACCCAATGGAACGTCTCTTGGACATCTCTGCGGAACAAGTCTTCCTGAACCAATTACTTCGACATACAATCATCTTTTGGTCGTTTTCAGAACGGACTCGTCTCTAAACAATAAAGGATTCCTGGCCAATTACTCGGCAATCGACACTGGTATATTGATAATCATTTATTTATTCACATTATCTTACTAACTAGTGGCATACCGAAACGTATTTTGGATAACAAATTTCCCATTAATTGTTTTATATCTATATTTGAAAATTATACTTTAAAAATCTTTTTGCATAAAAATCGTTTTATAGCCACAATTACTATCCACAAATTAACAAATAACCGAAATTTGTATGATGCTTTGAAATTTTGGCGGTTAATATCTTTTTCCCTGAGTTCTACTGAAATCGTTTCTATTTAAAGACAATCCGAATTTGTCAATTTTATCCATTTATTTTTTAGACCTTCACACCTGTTAAAATTATTAGTTTTTGAATATAATGTTCTTAATTGTTAATTTTGGCAGCTTTCATAAAATTAAAGGGGAGGTTTTTTTAATGAAGATTTTGCATACTTTTGTGGATAAAGTATATCTGACGTACTTTCAATCTTATTCAGGTTGCGGAGGTGTGTTGACTGAGACCAATGGTGCCTTTTCAACTCCGAGTCATCCTGTAAACTACCCTCACGGCGCTGAATGCAATTGGTTGATCCGTGGCCCACCAGGGTTTGTCGTAGATCTGACTTTCCGATTTTTCGATCTTGAAAATCACAGCAATTGCTCGTTCGATTTCGTCGAAATAAGAGATTCCGATTTCCATTTTCTGGGAAGGTACAGTTAATTTTACTCTGTTTCTGAACACTTAAGTTTTGATCGGAAAAGCACGAAATTTAAGGTTTTTTTTGCCTTTTTCTGAAAGCGACGACGTTATCGCTTACACCAAATTTTTCTCAAACTTACATGAAATCTAAAAACATAAGCTTTTACGAAGGATACTGTATTAAGAGGATAAGAGGCAAAAGAGAAAAACTGTCGAAACTTGATTCCGGCCATGCGCATTAGATCCTAGCTATTTTCTATTCTCTCAAGGCCAAATTTTATAGCTCTTTTTTTGAGAAATTTGCTGGGCGCGTTCATGTTGAGTTTACCCCCTTAACCCCCATTCTCCATATCCTGGGACCAAAGACCGGAGCGTAGACCCCCCACCGGTGGTTCCAGGTAATGGCCGACTAGCGGGCGGCCAAAAAGAGGGGTCGAAAAGACCGCGAAAAAGATTGTATATGGCGCCATTGGAATTCTGTCCTTGACGGAAAAGAAACAAGCCGGCGCATCTTTTGGTTTATTTTAAACGCGCCAATTCTGCCGGCGTTTTTATAATACAGGAGATACGGCGGGCTACCTATCCTCTTATACAGTATCCTTGCTTTTACATTAGAATTGAAGTTTGAAAATTAAGTTTTAAATACTACAACGTAATACAATATCTTAATGTATAAACATTTTGTCCATATGAAGTAAGATACGCGACAAAAGGAAAATAAATTTTAGAGTTAGCCGATTATTTATCATTCAGTGTTTTTTATAGAATCAACCGTGATAAACAAATCTAGTTACTTAAATGGTTGTCTTGGATCGAACCACCAGACCAAAAATGTTTTTTAGATTTATTTTTAATCCGTAGCATTCATCGAAAGAGGTTTTCGAGTTTACCTCCCTCGTTTCGTTGGTTTTAGCTTTAACTGTACTTAAGTTTAACCGCAATGAATTTTTAACAGGGCTGATCATCCTGACAAAAAATAATGAATTGATTAACTTTAGGTATTGCGGGACGCAGAAACCACCGGAATTAACGTCCACCGATCGGGAGCTTTATGTGAAATTTGTGGCAGACGAGAGTATTAATCGCCAAGGATTTTCAGCTCGATATGAACTGAGGGATTACAGCCGTCGTAAGTTCAAACCAACCAAATTGCGTATGCGCTAGTCTGCTAGGCTTTACAGATATTTAATAAATGCAAAATAGTTATATATAATTCTTAAATTATTTAACTTCAATATTACTGTAGAGTCTTCGAGCTTAGGAAATATAGCACCATTAGTCACAATATTCGAATACTAAATATGTGAAGAAATATAAGACAACTTTTGAATTTCTGTTTTTCGGTGAAACTTTTAGCTGTGCTGCAGAGATAATTTGGAACAAGAAAACATCTTTTATATTTAATTTAAAACTCGGTCGGTAGGCGGTGGATCTGGTAACCAAAATTTAAACCTTAAGGATCTGTCAATTTGCTCTAACATTTTTTCTCACCAATATTGCTAGTATAAGCCGGAGTGGGAAATAAAAATCGTTAATTTGGTTCGCTTTACACATTCCAAGTCAATAGCATTGTCCTTTATATCAAATGAAAGACTTTAGAACTTCCTTTACAAACGTACAAATAAAATATAATTTGAACCACAATGTCAACCGTCCATCCTGTTTCGTCACCTTCATTTGGATGTTATATTCGTTATGCTTTACCATTTCAGACTGCGGTGGAAACTTCAAGCGAGATGCTGGGGTCATTATGTCTCCTGGTTTCCCGGATCATTATCCGCACAGCAAAGAATGTATTTGGACTATTCAAGTGGCCGTTGGCAAACAGATACGTCTACAGTTCGAAAACTTTACTATTGAAAATCACGATAACTGCCGATATGATTACTTAGAAATAAGGTGATAATTATTTCCGAAAACCGTTCTATCCACGAGAATAAGCCTATGTTTCTAAAATAATTCTTCAACTTTTTTAAATAAAGTCTTTTTTTAACTCTTTAAAGCTGTAGTTTTCCACATCATTTGCTTAAGCAAACCAAGTTAAATTACAGCTTATGTTTAAAATTTGTTCAGTCAAACTTACAATATTTGTGCTTAAGGACATGTTCAACATTTGTCGAAAACTCTCCAATATTCTTAAAAATATACGTTTAGTTTTTTTAATTCGCAATTTACTTATAAATTTAAAAGAAAAGCTTAATTAACAGGTCATTAAATAAACACCTTTTCAGTATTTTAAAACAGCCTATATATTAAATTAGACGTTAGTTATCCGCATTTTAATTATCACTATTTAAAAATTATTTTTGAACGAAAAAAATTAAATTCGGTTTTAAGTGACCAATAAACTTACTAGCAATATGCAAATTTATTTTCGTCTTTTTCAAATTTTCTCTCAATTAACTGACGTTGCTAGCTGTTAACACAAGTTGAATAGTAACAAAAAATATTTTGTTATAGAAATGGAAGGCAGCCAAACTCTCCTTTGATGGGACAATTTTGTGGAACACGAATTCTAAATCCTCTAATATCGCATCACCACGAACTGTTCTTGAAATTCAAATCTGATAACTCTCAATCGGCACCTGGTTTTAAAATTTACTATGATTCGGCAACAACTGGTATTATGAACTTTATAAGTGTACTTGGCATAATTTGCTGTAGGTTATTAAGATAAGTTTTATAATAACTTGCACTCGTTTTTAACTTAAAAAGCATACATATTAATAAAATGTAAATTTAAATTTTTTTTAATGTTATAGCTAAATGGACCAAGGCTTACAATATATTTAACTCTTATCTAGATCGCCCATTAGTTAAAGGGAATATAACCTCAGGTATTTGGTGTGGAACACCAACGTTTGCAGCTCTGGCCACTCTTGCCTTTGACTTAAGAAATGTTTGGCGCCACTGTACAGGGAAATTTTAAAAATTGAAGGGGTCTTCCATAAAGATTGCTTTGCGGGTTATATTCCCTTTAAATGATATATATATATATATATATATATAATATATGATATATCATATATGATATATAATATATGATATATATTATATGATTATAATATATGATATATATTATATGATATATATGATATATGTAATTATATTATATTATTTATATGATATATTATATATATATGATATATTATATATATTCTCACCAAATAGCCAAGGTTCAATCCCATTTAAAAATCACACTATACGTGAATATCCACCCCATTAACCCTCATTTTACTTTTCCACGTTCTTATGATCTCAAAAGTTCACATTCATTTATCAGTTACTGACATAGTTTTTTTTAATCTACCAGGATGTGGAGGAACGTTGACTGCACCAACTGGAATTGTTCAGTCCCCGAGCTACCCAAACCCTTACGGCAACAGCGCCGAATGCAAGTGGACCCTCAGAGTGGCCCATGGCTCCGTCATTTCGGCGGTTCTCGTTGATATTGACGTTGAACACAATACTAACTGCGAGCTGGACTACTTAAGGGTGAGATCGTTTTCTAAAAATATTGTCTACGACTTGGAAAACAGTCGTGTAATAGTTCAATAGAGTACGAAGAGCTTGTATTAGAGAAATATTACCCAAGTTTCCAAAATTAAAAATATACTCGATTCCTCGCTTGTCACCATATATATTCGTGAAACCGAATATTAAGCGAGAAAATTCTATGAATCGGTTAAGTAAAATATTATTTAAATATAAATTTAATTAATTTAATTAAATAAAAATAATACCAATTAAATTAAATTTTATAAAATCAATTTATTTAATTTAATTTATTAAAAATAATACCAATTAAATTAAATTTTATATATATATATATATAGTGTCCACCTGGCCGCTATTTTTAACCACCGGGTCAATGTAGTTACAAAAGCTGACGAGGTTGGTGTCTTTAGATCGAACTTTAGCAAAACCGTGTTGAGTTTCTGGAATGCTCAACTTAAACCAGTTATAAAAGTACTTATGAGCGACGAAATCAAACACCGTACTAGAGCCATTTAGTACGGAATATATATATATATATATATATATATATATATATATATATATATATATATATATATATATATACTGGGATTTATCTGATTTGCAACTTTTGAAAAACAAATAACCTTTTAATTATATATTTGACTTCGATAATTTCACAACCGAAAAGCTCAGTTCTAAGGAATGTAATGTTTTGCAGTTATTTGATGGAGACTCCGAGAAAGCGCTTCCTCTTTCTCGGAAACTTTGCAGCAGCACCCAAAATCCGGGCACAATCACGTCGTCCACTAATGTTATGCACGTCATATTCAGAACTGATCCATCGGTTACCGGACGAGGATTTAGTCTAGCCTACCACGCAAGTGAGTACCTTCTTTTGTTTTTCGAATGTTCATCTGTCCAAAAACAAAGACACTTCATTGAAGAATTTGAGAGCTGTCTCAGTTACTTCTACGTTACCATTATTTTCTAATTTGTCATTTGCGTTGGAAATTACTCCGCAAGGTTGTTTATATTTGTAAAGAAATATCTTTCAACTATTCCATTGATAAATTTACTTTTTAAGTTCCTTTATATCTAAAGAAAAGCATATTTTCACCACCACATTGAAAGCTTCGTTGCCATGATAATCAGTTTCAAAATAAGCCAATCAAAACAATTTTTTTGTATAATTTGAATAAGCTTTTTAAAAAAGGTTGTTACCAAGATTGAAATTTAAAATTGACGTCATTGTTACATCGTTTGAGTCTGTGGGAATTTTTGACCTTGAGGAAATAATGTTATCCTTTAATGTTTTGAATTAATCGTTTAACATAAAGTAGAAATAGCTTCTCAATCGGTGAGAAGCTAATCTTTTTAAATTTTATGAAATGAAATATTTCTTTTGAATGTTCCCCTGGATGACTTTACCATATTTAATTATAGATAAATCATAGAACAGTCATCTTTCAAACCCAAATTTGAAATTTGTATTTTCTAAATATTTAATTTAAAGTTTGAAAGCAGTCATATTGCTCAATATCATGCTCTTCTGCATTATGGACTGACCAGGGACAAATTAACTAAATGGTTAATATTGTTTGTTTCTCAATTAGATTGCAATAATGTCGTGAAAGGAATTCTGGGGGTCATCGAGAGTCCAAATTTCCCTAATTTCTACCCTCACAATTACAATTGCACTTGGGAAATTCAGGCTCCTCAAGGAAACAACATTTCGCTGGCGTTTTCTACTCTAGCACTGGAGAACGATACCAACTGCCAGTTTGATCGAATTGAGGTAAGGTTCATACGTAACTAAAATGCCAAATGTTTAAAAAATTGCCGTACATTATACAGGATGTCGATCTTAAAAGATCTCGAGGAAATAAATGAATATTTTTCCAATAATAAAAGTATTTTCTAATAGTATAGCACGTGCATGGGGTCATTAGATGATACAAAACTTAATAACCTTGAACCATGTCCCCAAAGTCATTACTAATCTATCTCGTGGACCGTTTGTCTTAGAGAATTGGTTCCAAATAGAGAGGTATGCTCCATAGCATTTTATGTCCAAGTGGCTCTGAACCTATTTAATGTGTTCAATAGGAAGTCAAGAAAATAAACACCAAAAACAAGAAGGTCATAGATAAAAATGTTCAATGACTAATTAAAAACATTTATTTTAATTAAACTCAGATAAGGGTAGTTGAAATCAATTTAGATTACATAGAGATACAAGGACGTTGAAGACAATGTTCCAGGTCAGCCGAATTTTAATAGTCTAAGAAAACTTACCAAAATTAATTTGTCCTGAAAATGTCGATGCCGTAGCACAAGTACTTTTTAAATTATTAACACCTTAGAATTACCTCTTAGACATTTTTATTTACGACCTTCTGGTTTTTGGTATTATTTTCTGTGTTTCCTATTGACTACTTTTCATCGGTTTAGAGCCACTCGGACATAAAATGCGATGGCGCACACCTTTCTTATTGAAACCGAGACTCAAATTCCAATGGTTCTCGTCGTAGATTTTGAATAGCCTTGAGGACATGGATCAAGGTCATTGAGTTTTGTATTATCTAATGACCTTGTCCACGTGCTTTGCGATATTTAATTTCTTGGAGAAATAGTTTTTTAATTATTAGCCCGGGATCATTTTTTAGTGGACACCGTCTGTATTGTTTTGTAAAGAAGTTAAAGATATAGTGTTAAAATTAACCGTCCAATTATTAGTTAAATCTTATTTTTTTAATTGAATGCAGATTCTGAGAGCGGATGAAAACCAAAGAGCGGCTCGATCACCGTCGCTTTTCTCTGTTGCGCGATTTTGCGGGACTCCAACTCCTCTACCACCACCGATTTTAATAAATGCGTCCAAAGTATTCGTTAGATTTGTTAGTGATGATTCGATCTCTATTCATGGCTTTCGGCTGGAGTACTCCGTGCAAGGTAAAACCATACAGTATCGTGATTTCTTATATCGTCCTTTAACATATATTTCAACGATAGTCCTCCCATTAAATAGGTGTTACTATAAAATACGGGCAACACGTGTAAAGGTTTTTTTCTACGTCATTAGCTATAGTTATTGAAGATATAGAGCGCGCACTCGAGTCGATAAAGATTTTGTAATTTGAAGTCCACGTGCGAAACGCGCGTGCCAATACAGTACCATAAAGCTTAAGAGAAAATCATTTTAAACTTTAATTTTTAATTGTTTTATTTTATGGAAACCTATACTTAATTCGAAATAATTTGCTTATATTAGCTTATTAATGTAAATCAATAAGGACCTTCAATAAAACATATTCAAGGAAATCGCAATAAAATTATGTTTCGGAGAACAAGGACCTGAAAGTTACTGTTTATATAGCGCTTGTTGAAATAATGAACACTTTTCCCCTGCATGGTAAACATTATGCAATCATTGTTTGCTTTAAAACATGAAACCTTTTTTTTGCTAATTAATGCTTAGCAAAAGCACGATGTCCTGTTTTCAGGTGAAAAGTTTACATTATTTCAACAAGCACCAAATAAACAGTAACTTCTTGGTGATTTCCTTGAAGACGTTTAATTTAAGGGCCTATTAACGCCGATCGTTTTTCAAAAAGGAAATCTCTTAGGAATTACACGAGATATGTCAATAACGTTGCTTGGCTAGATATTTTGCACGTTAAGATTACTTATTAAATTGTCTTTCTACTTAAAAGTTTTAAATCATCTAGTGATCATAATTGTTTGTGTACATTTTTATTTTTTATTTAACCTCTTTTCTCGCAATCATTGAATTGGGAATAGTACCGCTAGAATGGCAATTTCAATCTGCCTTCCGCGAAACAATTTTTGCAAAATTGAGAACTCTATCATTTGTTGGTAGCGCCATCCACTGTTAGCGGCGGGAACTATATCCCATACAATTGAATGAATAGAACTAGTGTACTTTGAAAGTGATAGATGGCGCCACCCGTATAATGATAGAGTTGACGGCTGAATGCGCCGACTCGAAATTTCAGAATTTGTTTTGTGAAACCACGGCTCCCGAACGCGCCTTTGTCATTCTAGCGGTACTATTCCCAATTAAATGATCGCAATCTTCTCTGTTTTTCAAATATTTTGAGGCTATTCAATTGGATAATTTTCAAATTCCTTATTTCAGGTTGCGTCGGTGAATTCAGAAAGGATTACGGAGAGATATTATCTCCGAATTTCCCGTTCGGTTACCCTCCCAATTTGCACTGCGAATGGCACATCACCACGAAATTTGGAACCATAGTGAGACTCGTTATCAGAGAGGCCGATTTCGAATCTTCCCAAAACTGCGTTTTCGACGCTTTGTATGTCTATGACGGCGCAAATGACAAGGCACCTCGATTGACCCGCGTGTGCAAGACGTTAACATCACCTCAGATTGTCACCTCAACGGGGAACAAAATAACTTTGAAGTTCGAAAGTGACAGCAGCCTCATTGGAAAAGGATTCCGCGTTCACTACCAATACGAAACAAGTAAATCATTTTTATTTTAAGACTTTCCAACGTGTAGGATAACTTATCTTTATCGTTTTATGTTCTGGAGGACAACTGCGTATTTCTCAGACCCGTGCTTCCTCTGTTGACCAGATAGGAATCTAGTTAGCAAGGGTTATTCCAAAGAATCATTTCAGATTTTTTTACTTAGTTTCGTTCTAGATTTAATTGAAATTTTTCTCGAGTTAATTGAGAGATTCGAGTGAAGAATTTGTTGTTAGCGTAATGGGATCATGTTCTATTTTTTATTAATATACATCACTTAAGGTTTTATGGTTGATTTAGTTTTTTATCTTCTCTAGGCTAACTTTAGAGTAGCAGAGCCTTTAGCGTAAAAGAAATTTCTAATAGTGAGACCACCGTTTAACCCTAATTAGCTTAACCACGGGAAAGGTCCAAGGATAGAACCCTACAAATTTGCTGATGTCAAGCTGTCGGCTTCACTGAAAAGTAGGCTTTAGTTTAGGTAGCCTATCTGTTGCCTGGCTATTGTTGCGGGAACAAAACGCTTGATGAAGTTATGTTTAATCAATCTGTGGAATAATTGTGTGAATATAAAGGAAAGTAAATTTATATTTCGCCCCTAAAATATTAGACATTTGTAATTTCCTAACTAAAGCAAAGGGTGACATTTTAGTTCCCAAAATAAACAATGATTTGATTTTTAATCTTTGGTACCGTGTTTAGTAAGGAGATAATTTTATTTTATCGGATTTGAAGTCTAGCTCACCGTCCCTTAAAGGGCAAAATCATAAATTGATCTTCTTTTTTTTGTCTGTTCTTAAAGGGTGCTTTCATGTATTTTCCGGCTTAAACGAGGGAAACATTACGTCTAAAGATTATCCGAACAGTTATTCTCCTGGTTCTGATTGTACATACAAAATCAGAGTTGCAGAAAACCATCTCGTGAATTTAGAAATTATAGATTTGGACATTCCCTACGATCCTACTTGCGATAATAACTATTTTCAGGTAATAAATAAATTTTCTTTCCAAAACACATTAAGAGTAGCGGGGGAGCTTACTTATAGGACGCGTATTGAAGAAAAATGCCCCGTTTTGTTACAACTTAAAAACTCCCTAAATCCAGGTAACACTAGAACTTAAAATTCAGTTTAAGTGGGTTACAATGTCAGTTTTGACCGATGTAGTTCAGAGAAAATCACGGTGACAACTGATTTCAAAAACCAATGCGGAAACGCGGCGTTAACGACAATAATCGAGAAGTCTGTTTGGTAATTCATACTAGAACTAATTTAATTTGATTTGTGTTTCGAAATCAAGGCTTAGGAAATAACGAAATCTGTTCTACCTAAAGAATGGTGGATAGTTATTAAAATATGAAACAATGTATTATCATCGTCGAGATTCGAAAATACCGAAAGTCTCAGTTTGATCGGCCAAGGCTTCTTGCTGTATACGTATTTAATCTAGAATTTTGAAGCACAAAATACGTGCATTAACCTGACCCGCCCAAATAAGCATAACTAAAATAACATAGCCTATCAATACGCACCAATTATGCACCTTTACGCACCGTTAATTTCAAATTATGCACCAGTGCCGTTTTGACGGAATTTATTTTTTAAATGGGCGGACCAGCTTAACGATAGCCCGCCCAATTTCAAATTTCAAAAAAAACGTCTATAAATACGCACCCATTTTGCACCATTATGCACCACCATTTTTGAAATTTGCACCACACTGGGTTCAGAGATATATTAATTTCATATTGAGCGGGCCAAGTTAATGAATCCCACCCATTTCAAATTTTCAGCCTTAAAAGTAGCCCAACAATTGGCATCCATTATGTACCATTAAGCATCACAATTTTTGAAATTTTAACCATAAGTGTTTCAGAGACAAATCAACTGCTTAAAGTTCATATTTATAGTCTAGAACGGGGTTTTCAAGCTGTGCTCCCGGTGGTTAAGTGAACTATTTAAAAAAAAATGCGAATGGAAGTGGAATCTTGTTAATAATTATAGATTTATTCAGTCTTTACAAAAGAAATTTTCCCTAAATAAATTTCAATTGTAAAATCTAGATTTCTAGTGACAAACTTATTTCGCTTCACAATGAATTCAGTTCTGTATTACTCTGTGAAACAAGCAAGCCGACTTAAACTTCAGGTAAATGTTGCTTATGTCTTGCAAAATAAAAGCTTGAGAAAAATTGTTGAAACATTAAAAAAATGTTGAAAAATTAAAAATATTGTTGAAACATCACTTTGTAAAAAGAGAAAACTCGAATGTGAAAATTTACAGTTTCAATTTCAAAAAATCAGTCTGGTGCTTATTGTGAAAATGGTAGTCCATAATGGGTGCCTATTGATAGACCGTTTTTTTTAATTCGAAATTGGGCGGGCTATTGTTAAGCTGGCCCACCCATTTAAAAAATTAAATTCCGTCAAAACGGCCCTGGTGCATTATTTGAAATTAACGGTGCGAATTGGTGCGTAATGGGTGCGTATTGATAGGCTATGTTATTTTAGTTATGCTTATTTGGGCGGGCCAGGTTATTGGACCCGGAAAAAATGTATAGTAGGGGGACTCTTTAATTAGTAAAAAGCAGAAAAATTGGAAAATATTTTAGGGTTTTGATTTTTCACTGTAGGCGCAGACAAAACGTTTCAATGAGAAAATTTTAAACTTACTAATTACAAAATTTGTATTGATGAAATAAGGTATAAAGTGATAAAAAATTCTACCAAGTAAATTTTCTTAGCAATAACAAAACATTTCGAAATGTGTGTTTGTTCTTTGACTTTGGTAAAACCTTATTTTAAGGCAATTAAAAGCTGAAATTCGTTTTTAAATCACAAAAGTTTACAAGTATCCCATCACTCATCTCAAATGGGAAACGTCAAGCTTTAACCAGTGAAATAGCCCTATAGCCCGTTAAAAAACAAAAATTTAAGGCGAAAGCCGCCTTAAAACATTTTAAGCGTTTAATTTTTAATAAAATAGAGAAGTTTCGTGAAATTTAAAAGCGCGCGTCCGCTGCGACACCTGGTGAGAAATCGGTGAGACACTCCTTGCTTGATTAAAATTCAAAAACAATTTAAAAGTGCGGGTTACTAAAGACGTGAAAGATTTTTTATTTTATTTTGCACGCGTGAAGCGTTCCAGTTATACAAGACCTAAGACTAAATTGTGCGATTTCAAAAGTTAGGCTAGTTGGCAAATCACTCACTGAGGTCGTGCTGGCGACGGCGATACACCCTAAGATGGCGGCGAAAATTCAAACCCAAATACTTGGAGTTATTTTGTGTTTCAACTTTATGGGCAAAAAACTATTGTTTCAAGACAAAATAAGGTACGTGTAAGTATATTGAACGTCTTGTTGATCTTTTGATATGCAAATAAGGCGATATTTGGAAAATCCTGGCCGTTCCCCTTTAATGATGGTTTTGTGAGAAAAAGTTGGTTATACATTTAGTATTTAATAGGTAGCAATTATTATTAAAATCTTTGATATTAATCAATGATATCCAGTATGTCTCTTATTCCTCTGAATAGGGCAATTTTGTACAAGAATTGAAAATGAATGTTATCAGAAGTTGCCAATAGTTTGGTATTTGTTTTGACTGCAACATTGTAATAGTAGATCCACACCAAATTTCGTTCTTCGTAACTCATCTGAATCTTATTTTACTTTGACGGCGACGGCTCGTAACGACTCTTTCTGCATCGAGTTTTCCATTTCTTTTGCACTGATTAAAGAGTTTTCACTAGAGCTCTTCGGTTAACCCCTTTCCATAATAGCTTATTGATGTTAACGGTGATAGATAATGTAGGCTGGCTCGCTTATCATGAGGGGTTTTCCACGACCCACTAACGCATTGTAACAGTCGCACCTGATTTAATGGTATTTAAAAACGCTAACTTATGTTGGCCTAAGCTGTTGCCTTTGGTATAAGCCTAGCTGAGTAGTATTTTTAAACGGCCTGAGTTTGGCAGCAGCCTATTTCAGGAGGTTTTCGAAAGTCACAATTTTCATCGATACAGACGTCCATACGTCAAGAACTTGATGATAGGGGCGGCCACGTAGAAATAACGTTTGAAACTGCCGACAAAACCAGGAATCCATACTTCTACTTGGAATGCTTATCGCTGCAGGTTTTCTTTTCGATGTGGCTGACGGTTTCTTTGACGTCACTATATAAACTTAACAACCAACAACGTGAGAGGGGAGCGTGCGGAGAGGGGATTTTTTCTCTCGTAGGCGGTGCCAAAGCCGTCAGAGTGATCTTACCATACGCGATACGGCACGATAAGCATTCCAAGTAGAGGTATGGATTCCTGACACAACTTAATTAAAATAAAATCCATATTTATTGGGATTAGGGTTAATATTTTTCATTTCAAAACAATGAATAATAATAGTTTTAATAATAATAATAATCATAATAATATTCAACTAGGCTAATACACAAGGCACCACCTTAAGCCTAAGTCATCGAGCGACTTTTATGCCTTTAAACAAGTGGCCGGGTTTCTTTTCAAGCCCTTCATGAAATCTGGCATGCTTTCCATTGGTACTGAGCATTTCCTCATTACCAGCAACTGCAATTTAGACTTGATTTACTCTACACGGGGATTGTATAATTGGTTCTATTTTATTACAAAAACGTTAGAGTCTCATCCTTAAGAACGCGTTGAACGAATTTTTTTCCCGATTTTAAGGTTTCTTTCCGTTCTTACGTGTCGGTCTACCAGCATTTCAAAGCCGTATTGCTGTGGATAACCAATAATGTTGTAATAAATTTAAAGGATAAAGATAAACTTTTACTTGAATATTTCGGTGTCGTTACGGTTAAATTAAATCATTAATTAATATCTTACTTGAAAATAGGCCTATTTCAACCAAATATTTTTTTGTAAGTATCAGATTATTCACTACGACTTTATCACTGAAACATTCCGTATACCGTAAAAAAATAAATCTGTAAATATGTTTTTTATTATTTACAATTTAAAAAATCTCTTGCTAATAAACAAACACACAGAACATTCAGAAAGCGGTATTACATGGCTTTTAAGAAAAATGCATCGACATGATCATTTCACAACACCCTTCTCCAAAATTATCGATATCCGCTTTTTTAAACACGATTGAGACGTCAATTGCATTGAAATAAATAAGCCATCCTCTAATCAATCTGAGAAACAAGAAAACTATTCAATGAAATAAATATTTAGACTCTGCACGAATATTTACAATAAATTGTAAATACCCTTGATTAAAAAGAATTCTTCTATCACATAGAATTAAAGTAACTAATAGAAACATTTTTTCATTGGTGTAAGGTCTCCGAGGACCCGTGGAACTATGACAGTGATCCGTTGTTTAAAATCTGTGGGAAAACTGTCCCAGCAAACTATAGCTCTATCACGAGTTCTGGAAGAAACCTTATTCTTACACTTCACACAAGCGGAAATATTACCGGAAAAGGATTTAGTGTCAGTTTTAAATCTGGTTGGTATTAAGAATTTTTTTCAATAATAAAGGAATTCGGTAGAGCAAGGGTTCTTAAAGCAAGTGTCAGCTCAACGTCAAGTAGCTGTTTTTTCAACAAATGTCGCTAGTGTCGAAATTCAAACAAGATACTTAAGCTACGTGATGACCCTAAAGGCGGCACATTTGTAAATTAGACAACAACGGAAATTATAGTCATTTTAACAAAATGTTAGACATGGGGGATATTGAATGAGGGTTAAAGTCTTTTGACATTGTAAGTGAAGTATAAGTTGTCTAATAATAATTATTATTATTGCTTCGTTTTTTTAAATTTTAGCTTGCTTAGCAATTAAATGATGTAAACACGCTCTCTAGTAAAGTATTTTTCTCGAAGAATCGAATAGATACATTGCCAACTCTAAAAACAAAGGTCTATTCATAATAATACAAGAGGTAATGATAGAGCCGACAGTTGCTTTAAATGTATGCTCGCTGTATTTTTCCGAATTCTTGGAACGAGGTTTTCAGTCACGCATAAATATATCCATTACTTATATTTAAGTTAGAAATCTGAACAGATTAAAGTTCAAAGTAACATTTATTAGTTTGAAAGTTAAAACTTAAATTAGTAAATTTACAATCAGCAAATTGTTAAATTTACACCCTTTGTAAACGCAACTAAACGTTACTAAATCTAACAATTCGTTTTCGCAAAGTGTGTGGCGCTCGAATAACTTTAAGTGACTACGACGACGGCGAAGGTGTTCTGACTTCGCCGAATTACCCGCACGGATCTTACAGTCATTACAACTGCAGTTGGATCCTGGACGCGACTGAAGGTGAGCATTTATATTAGTTTCAGTTTGTTTAAGTGAGTTCATCTTTCTTAATTTCTAGCTGTTATAAATACGCAGATTTAAAAGACTTTGGCGGTATTAGACAATTCATATATGGTGCACATTTGGTCAATGGGTTTAGTAAAGTCTTGCAAGATAAATTATTATTGAAATGTCTAACCGCATTTGACACTTTGTAATTAATAACAACTGACTTTACCAACGTTTAACGTATACGAATGTGCTGGTTTGCGTTTTCAAGCAAAACCAAACCTGTAAGTCTAGAAGGTGGATCAAAATCCCATTATTAAGTATTGTAAATATTAAGCAATATTTGATGTAGAGACGTGAAAGGTTAGCTATAAACAAATCTTCCTGGCGTGCTTAAAATTATTCCATTTTATATCGGCTCAGGCCTTTTGTAATGGAGTTTCTACGTATAACTTCTAATAGTATTAATAATATTTTAAACTTTCTGTTGAAATTTTGGAACTATTTAGGGAAACAAGTAACTCTGACGTTCACCAACATCGTAATCTTCAACTCTGAGAATTGCACGGCCGCTTTTATGGAAATTCGTGACGGTGACAGCCAAGATTCCCCCCTGATCCTTCGCTTCTGCGGGAACACCATTCCTCATCCCATCACATCCCGGGGAAGTGAACTCCACGTATTTCTTTACAGTTTCGGTCTCTTCCGAGCCACCTATTCCACATCGACGTCTGGTGAGTTAAAAGGCATTTTCCCTATGATTTCTTATTTAGATATTGTAGCATTATCCGCATAACTCAACTGTATATTGAACTTTCTTTGCTTAAAGCCAAAACAGTGGTTTAGCCATCGAAAAACGTTATGTGCTTATGCAACTGTCGAAATTAGGACCAGTTCATTGTTGACAGTTTTAAAAGAAGATTGTCCATCTTTAGTTGTTTATTCACTTACTAGACTAGATCGATCAGGAGATACTTTGTAGGTGACTCTTCTGATAAAAATCAAGGAGTTTTTTTTATTATATAATATTATTTTCTTCAATAATATTACACATGAGAGACTGAGATACTCTCTGAAGGGGTCCCTGGCTCCTTTAAACAGTTACGCCAAATTGTAATTTTTTGAAGAACCTAATCAGGCATTTAAGTCCGGAGGATGTTGTATAAAAAAAATTCGAAAGCGACAAAGAATGAACTAATTTTCTCAGAAGTCCGACTCTTCGAAGCTAACATTTCTCTTTGTAGATTGTTATTTGATTTTTGGCGAATTTACTAATGTTAATCGTACCATTAGATTTGAAAAAAAATAAATGATGTTCGGATTCCCAAAAATCCTGATCATGTTTTTTAACATACTATCAACGTTACTGACAATTTTCTTCAGAGTTCTTTGAAGAGGCATTTATTGATTACATTATAACATTGTTTAATCGAGTTATAATTATATAGCTTGTGGTGGAGATTTAACTGCCATTGAAGGAACGTTCAATAGCCCATCTTACCCGTCTTCGTATTCGCCAAGTACAAGTTGTGAATGGACAATTTCATCTGCAGTTGGAAATCTCGTGGAGATCACCTTTTCGTGAGTTTAGCTTAAATCAATATAAATTAGGTAACCATGGATAAAATGAATGTTTATGACCGTATTATAAGTATAAATAAGCAAATGAGAAGTATCCATGGGCGTATATCTAATATATGTAGGAAATAAACTAGTACGCTAAAAGTCAACTCTCAAATGCGTAACAATTCGTGTTCTGGAGGGGAAATTAACCTTTTCTGAAGTTTAATTCGAGCATGGTTTAAAAGCTCAACGTGCTCACTAAAACAGTCTAATTCATGACAAAGCTTTATTTTAATATTTGACTTCTGACACGTGGTAATTCCGGTCAAAGAATACCCCAAACCAAATCTATCAGATAATTTAATAGGATATTATAAAACTGATAATTATTTTTATTATTATTATTAGTATTATTATTATTTAACTTGCTACCTTAAATAGTTAAAATTCATCTGTCGACTTTAAATACTTTTATGGAAAAGGAAAACTGTTTAAACAGTCCGAGAACTTGACAAACTCCACGCCGAAGGAGTCGCTTCAAGTTTTCACAGATTGTTACTAGCTGGGATCATACGCTGCTTCTCTCGCGGCAATACGAAAGTGTATGGGGTGCCAAACCAGAATAAACTGAATATAAAAACACAAATATATGGTAGGGATTCGGGAACGCAAAAATATGGCAGGGAACACATATAGAACGAGATTTTCACGCATATATAGAACGAGATTTTTACGCAAATATAGAAAGATATTTTTACGGATAAATTGAACAAGATTTTTTATACTAAGAACTCCAAATGTGTTGTAACTAGGAATTTAAAATTTTCAGGACGCTTAGATCATGCTGGGGGCACTTGTCAATATTAATTTCCATGACCTTAGCCAGGTCTTCAAGGTCATTCAAAATATAATATCGAAAACCATTAGTGCTACCAAGCTAGATTCAATAAGATTAGTGTTCCCCGTCACATTTTAGGACTAAATAGCCTTGGGTCCACCTAATTTGATCAATAACGTAAAATCTCGTTCTATATATGCGAAAAAATATCGTTCTATATATGCGTAAAGATCTATACCATATATTTGCGTTCCCTACCATATATTTGCGTTCCCTACTATATATTCGCGTTCCCTACCATATATTTGCGTTCTCTACCATATATTCGCGTTCCCTACTATATATTCGCGTTCCCTACTATATATTCGCGTTCCCTACCATATTTTCGCGTTCCCTATCATATATTCGCGTTCCCTACCATATATTCGCATTCCCTATCATATATTTGCATTATCGGGTGATCCTAATTTTCTCACTTGCTCACTTTTCTCACTTTGCTCACTCATATAGAAATAAACAAGTGCGTCGAGAGAGGGCAAAGGAATTTCAATTTTTCTCACTGAATTTTAAAGGTGGTGTAGCATGGAAAATTGAACTTCACTCACTGGGCTATGAGAGATAGCTACCTTACGGGGGAAGTGAGCAAAATCGAATTTTTCTCACTGGAATTTAAACTTGAAATATCATTTTAATGGGAAATTGGATTTTACTCATTGGGCTATGAGAGATAGCTACCTTACGGGGGAAGTGAGCAAAATCGAATTTTTCTCTCTGGGCTATGAGAGATAGCTACCTTACGGGGGAAGTGAGCAATATCGATTTTTTCTCACTGGGCTATGAGAGATAGCTACCTTACGGGGGAAGTGAGCAATATCGAATTTTTCTCACTGGGCTATGAGAGATAGCTACCTTACGGGGGAAGTGAGCAATATCGAATTTTTCTCACTGGGCTATGAGAGATAGCTACCTTACGGGGGAAGTGTGCAAAATCGAATTTTTCTCACTGGATTTTAAAGTTGATATATCATTATAATGGGAAATTGGATTTTACTCACAATGTGTCGAAAGAGGATTCTTCGGCATCATATACCGAGACGATTGAGCGTAACAGCGACAAGTCACGACATGAAATAATAAGAGGTCCTTTCAGAACTGATGTTAGCGTTCCCCTTAAACAAGACGCGATTTTATCGATTTTGAACTCGATTGAAGAAAATAAATTTAATGGTGCTGTTTTTTCTACCCCTCTTCCGGAGTCCATTCGTATACGAGGCGGAGATATGTTCGCTTTCAGTGTTGACAAGCGTACAATTGACGACATTATTAGCGATAGATTTTAGTGGAAAGCCACGAAAAATACCACAAAAGACACAGATGAAAACCAAAATCATCCACTTATTCAAAGGTATTTTTACCTGAGAATTGACACCACTTCTAAAGAAACCTCCAAATTCAAGAAGTACGTTTACCGAATGCGACATCCCTAGGTCAATGAACCTATAGTCATTATTGTTCATTACATCGGTGACGAAACGCTTTGGAAACCGCGACCACATGGAAATGCCAATAATGAACGACCATTTGTATCAACGATGTCTTCCGTAAAAGCCCAAATTGTAGAAGTAAAGAAAAGAAAATGCCCTCAAGATATTTACAATTATACCCAACATATCATGGAAAAGTCAATTTTAAATAGAGAACTTGATGAAAACCTTAAAGTAGCTTGTGAAGAAATTGAAGATATTTCCGCTCGTAATTTAAAACAATCCCAAAACTTCAAACATAATTACGATAAAACTTTAAAAATATCTAACGATCCGTTGTCAAGCCTATTTTTGTTGGGACAACAAGCCCTAAAAGGAGTAATAAAGTTTATTTCCTATTAGATAGATTATGCGTCATATGGGGAGCTGAAGAAGCTATAGAGCTTGGCAAGCACCTTTTGCAAGATTCGATTCGCGATAGAAAGCTTTAACAAATACTAACGTATGACACAACATATGAATTAGGCAATTTCTATTTTTCTTTCGTCGTAATGCGAAATACAGGCCTCGAAGGCGATCCATCCTTTCCCGTTTTATTTTTCATTCACGAAAAACGTTATTTAGAAGATCATTCACTATTTTGGGCATTATTTGTAGTTAAATTGTTGGAATACGCCAAATGGGGTAAATTTGTCCTATATGTGGTGACAGAGAGAAAGGGATCATAGTGGGAGTCTCGGAAAGCTGCGATTATGCGAGAGAAAATTTAAGATTTTGCCTAAACCATATTTTTAGAAATGTTAAATTGTTCCTCGAAAAAGCGAGTGCAACTATTTGGACAAAAAAGCGTATAGTCAATTCATCAAAGATGTTATTAAGTCGGAAACTGATGAAGAGTTTGTAAGACGCTACGAGGGTTTCAAACGTAACTGGGCGAAACCCTTTTCAGATTACGTGGACGCCAATCTAAAGAATGATTTGAAAATAGGCGCGATTAGGGCAGTAACGAAAGAGTTCGCATATTTTGAAGATACAGCAGCAACAAACAACACGAGTGAAAGCTGGAACCAGAAGAAAGCTTCCCATGATGAAATCATCATATCAACCTACTTCAGACAACTAAACATTTTGAAAGAGTTTAATCGAGGCTATAAGAATTTAGGGAACTACAATCTTAAACCACACCTATCAGGAGTTGAACTAATTTTAAAATTAAATCGTTTACAAAATTTAAACATAGAAGCATTTCTTTCAGAAAATCGAAAGACATATTTGAAAAAAGAAATATGTCAACAAACAACCAATGTGGTCAATTTTTTGGCGTCTCTTTGTCTCAACAACAATTGCGTTAGCTTTGAACGACGAAAAACATGTAGTAACTGTTAAAGAAAAGAAATATTCTTATGGAATTTTAAACTGTGAACATTTTCTCGCTGTTAAGAAACTTCTATGCGAAATATCATTAAAATTAGAGGGACAAAAAACGGGTTGTAATATATATCAAACATTCTGAAACCAAAATAAAAATCTGGTACGAAAAAACACCATTATCAAGTTGATTACGACGAATACGTGGTAACAGGTTTAAACCAAGATACCATAGGCATTTCTATAATTAAACAAAATGACAATATTATTTTCTTAGACGAAAGCTCTTCGGAAAATAATAACTTGAATGATACCAGCTCTGACATTTGGAATGAAGATTCTTCAGACAATGTAAAGGTAACATGTGAAGAAATATCAAATCTTCCTTTAGTTTTGCCAAGTAACGAAGAAACTGTCGAAGATGACATTGGAAATGAATTAATTGATAACTTGAATGATACCAACTATGACATTCTAAATTACGATTCCTCAGACATTCTAAAGAAAACATGTGACGAAATATTAAATCTTTGTTTTTTTGCCAAACCAGAACGTAAAGGACAAATACGAAAAAAATGTCGGAGAAGATTTTGGAAATGAAGTATTTGAAAATGCCAAAGATACTCTTGCGATGTCAAATGAAAACTTGTGGTGCGTCGATTTTGCTCAATCTAAGCGCATGTCCGCTAGTGATTTCTTGCGAAACGAACATACTGAAACGATATCAAAATCAAGGTTGGAAACACGATGGGCAAATAATGTTTTAGTAGAAAATACTATAAATTGCTTAATTAAACGGTTTCAACTAAAGAATCATGTTCTTTTTATTCACGCTGATGCGTTCTCTAGATTATACGTGGCAATGAAATACTATAAGAAGCTTGACACTATTATTAACAAATATGGGTATTGTTACAACGTGCTTAAAGATGGCGATGTGACAAATAAAGATATTTTGGCAGTTTTAATGTCCGATGATTGTGAGTTTTCTAAGCAAACACACAGGTCTGGATCACACTGGCTCTAATTTTAAAGGAAATAAAATGACCCAGTGACTGCGGACCCTTCGTGATTTACTACATGCTGTCCATACTTAAAGCCAAGCGCACAGAACTACCAAAAGATTCCATTAGTGGGAGAAAATGGATTTTGTACGTTTTCTCACACCTCTCCGATGAAAAAATACAAACTATACCCCAAGTTCTTTGTTATAAAAACAAAGAAACTAGAAAAAAAGGAAAGTATTGAAAAGTGTAATTATTGGCTTGCTGAAGCGAGTAAACTAAATTTAGATTGTCGAAATAAAAAAAATGAAGATGAAACAAACAAGTTGTTGGAACAATACTCGTATAAATGGAGAAATACCCTTCTAGTCTCAATTAGAAAATAAAACTGGATTTGTAACCCCTATCTAACCATCTTCGGTTTTGTGACATTTTCGTGTGTTGTGCCCAAAAATTTCCTTTCAATATATATATTAAAATAAATTTCAAATTCATTTAATAATTACGTTCTTAAGTTTCAATTTAGATAATTATTAAATATTTACACACATCATATAACCTTGGAAAATAATTGGCATTCTGAAAACCTACAAAAAAAAACAATTTTGCTCACTTCCCCCGTAAGGTAGCTATCTCTCATAGCCCAGTGAGTAAAATCCAATTTCCCATTAAAATGATATTTCAATTTTAAAATCCAGTGACAAAAATTCGATTTTGCTCACTTCCCCCGCAAGTTAGCTATCTCTCATAGCCCAGTGAGTAAAATCCAATTTCCCATTAAAATGATATTTCAATTTTAAAATCCAGTGACAAAAATTCGATTTTGCTCACTTCCCCCGCAAGTTAGCTATCTCTCATAGCCCAGTGAGTAAAATCCAATTTCCCATTAAAATGATATTTCAATTTTAAAATCCAGTGACAAAAATTCGATTTTGCTCACTTCCCCCGCAAGTTAGCTATCTCTCATAGCCCAGTGAGTAAAATCCAATTTCCCATTAAAATGATATATCAACTTTAAACTCGAGTGAGAACAATTCAATTTTGCTCACTTCCCCCGTAAGGTAGCTATCTCTCATAGCCCAGTGAGTAAAATCCAATTTCCCATTAAAATGATATTTCAATTTTAAAATCCAGTGACAAAAATTCGATTTTGCTCACTTCCCCCGTAAGGTAGCTATCTCTCATAGCCCAGTGAGTAAAATCCAATTTCCCATTAAAATGATATTTCAATTTTAAAATCCAGTGACAAAAATTCGATTTTGCTCACTTCCCCCGTAAGGTAGCTATCTCTCATAGCCCAGTGAGTGAAGTTCAATTTTCCATGATACACCACCTTTAAAATTCAGTGAGAAAAATTGAATTTTGCTCACTGAAATTCCTTTGCCCCCTCTCGACGCACTTGTTTATTACTATATGAGCGAGCAAAGTGAGAAAAGTGAGCAAGTGAGAAAATTAGGATCACCCGCATTATCTACCATATATTTGCGTTATCTACCATATATTCGCGTTCCCTATCATATATTTGCCTTCCCTAGTACCCTATATTTGCATTATCTACCATTTATTTAGGTTCTCTACTATATATTTGCTACTGACCACGCTGAATTACTGAATTTATCTGATTTATTGAGGCAGATAAATTTGATCTACAACTCAAAGTTCTAATACCAATATTTTCAGCTATTTCGATTTGGAGGACAGTGACAATTGCAACGGAGACTACTTGGAGATACACGAACGAGACTCTTCTGGAAAATCACTCGGCAGATATTGCGGAACCAATGCCCCTACCAATATCAGTGCTGCCAACGTCATTTGGCTCAAGTTCCGTTCTGACGATTCGGGATCTGCGGGTGGCTTTCGAGCCAATTTCATTCTAAGTAATTTCATTTATTTTCTACTTCTACCTATAACATGACTTTTGTATTCGGTGCCTGTCTATAAAATTTCATAAAAAGTGTCTTTGTGACTAAAATTTAATTTTTTTTTAAATTTACAAAATTTGTCTCAATTGATAATGAATAATTTGGTTTTAGAAAAGGGATTGATGTATTTTTATGTGAACTCGACTAGTCATATGAGGATCTCTGAATGACACACCGTAAAAACTAATTTTCAAAAAAATAAAATTAAAATTGAGACGTATTTGTAGATAGCTCCAAAAAACCTTAACCTAGAGCACCTTATTTACATGGGCTTCTAAGTTAGGAAAAAAATCCCTTCGTGTTTTATAAACGGTTTTTTAATTTATTGAGAATGAAGCCTATTAAATTTTGAAGAAAGAATTGTGTTTGTGTCATTTGAAGGACACGGAATGGACTTGGTTGGAAACACGGGTGAAGTAGCCTCACCGACTTACCCTTTGAGGACATTGAACGGAGGCGTCTACAAATGGACCATCACGGTGGATCCTCTGCTCTATGTTTCAGTGACGTTTTTAGTGTTCGAAATTAACGACGGTCCCGGAACAGGAGAAAACTGCAAATTTTTCTTGGAGGTAATCCACTTTAATTTTTAACAGTAAAAAAGTGCTATACCACGATTTTAATATGGCTTCTGCAATCGACTAGCGATAGTGGCGCCACCAGGTTAAACAGAAATGCTTTTAATGAAAACCTTAAAACTGAAATTTTCCGCTCCAGATTAACTATCGGAAGTTAAGCTTATTGATAATTGGAAAATCGTATGCATACCCTACATTTTCGAAACGCTGACAAGACTTAATCATATTCTTAACCAACAACTATTTTCTTTTTTATTAATATCTTTGCTGAAAAATATTCTGACTTTGGCTTAAGCAGCACGAAGAACTGTGAGAGACTAACTGCGCCTTACTTTATTTGAAAATGAAATTAATTAAATTCTTGTTTTACACATTTTGTGGTACCGTGTAGCGCCACCGTTGCAAATCCACAGCCATATTTGATGGGTGGGATAAGTCTATTCTTCAGCTGATATTAGATGAAAGGTTACGGTGGTAAGTCCGAATAAGTCAATTTAATTTAAAACTAAATTTAGCAACTAGAAGAGTACTTTAATTGGAGATTTGAAAAAAAACTTCCAATTGACACAAACATTTGTAATAATAAATATTAGGATCCTGGTTTCTCTACGAAACGTTTGAAATAACCATGAAATCATATGAAATGGTTTCCTGTATCTATATGGAAATGCGACATGTTTGAAAAAAAAACCTGTGGCCATTTTAAAACATTGCATCATATACACGTAGATTGAATCTGTCAATCTCAACAAAGTCTTGTAAGAGTAGACTCTTAGCTTGGTTGCAGGCTCTTTCAAACGCTTTTCCCGTGTAGGCCGTGCCTTGATCTGTGATGATGCGTTTTGGTGCTCCAAAAATTTCAATTAATTCGTCCAAAAATTGTTTCGTAGGATTCATGCCAGCATTTCTGACAGGTTTCATGATCGTGAACTTCGTAAACGCGTCAATCGCTACAATTAAAAACGTGTTTCCTTTTACGCTGCGTACAAACGGTCCGAGGTGGTCGAGATGGAGCGTGTGAAAAGGTATACCGATCTTATCGATCGAGTGTAGCACGCCTGGTCGTTTACTGGAAGGCCGTTTGTGATATAGACATTCGAGGCAAGACGAAATGTATCGACGAACGTAACGTTTTAGAGCGGGAAACCAAAAGTTATCCCTAATCTTAGCACACGTTTTGTCTATACCAAAGTGACCAATGTCATCGTGACTGCTTTTCACTACTCGCCAACGAACGCTATCCGGTACTACCCAAAGAACTTTTGCCACTTGATTATCGTCGGCGAATTGAACTTTCTTAAAAAGCTTTCCGTCTCGTAGTTCATACTTTTTTTATTCGGTTTACCTGGTTTCATTTATTGTTCCTTAATCAGTTTGATCTTAGGATCCACGTTCTGAGCTGCGACGAGGAGATCTTCGCGCGTGACTTCCACATGAAAAATTTTGAGACCTTCCGTCGCGTCAGTTTCTTCTTTTTCGTACCAAGGCGCTCTGTTTAAGTCATCTACGTGTGCCATTTGTTTACCTGGACGATGCGTCACCGAGAACGTGAATTCTTGCAATCGTAGCCACCAACGGGCGATTCGTGGGACGAGGTGTTTCTTCGAGAGCGTACAACGCACAGAGTCACAATCTGTTACAACGGTGAATTCGATTCCAATTAAAGAAACTCTGAATTTTTCAAGACTCCAGACGACAGCTAAAGTTTCCAGTTCGCTGGACTGATAGCGTGCTTCTTCGTTGGTGGTTTTTCTGCTAGCATAGCAAATCGGATGCCACCATCCATTCCAAGCTCGTTGCGGAAGAATCGAAGCCAATCCAATTGAACTAGCGTCAGTATGTACTTCAGTCTCGGCGTTCACGTCGTACAACCCGAGTATGGGCTTCTCTGTAAGCTTTTGTTTAAGGTAGTTGAATGCGCCCTCTTGTTCAGAGCTCCAACTCCACTCGACGTCCTTCCGTAATAGCGTAGTGAGAGCCCTGAGAGGCTCCGCTTCCTAAGCGAATCCCTTAACAAAACGTCGAAAGTAGCTGGCGAGACCGAGAAAACGTCGTAGATCCTGGACATTTTTCGGTGTCGGAAAGTTTTTGACGCAATCAACTTTCCGCGATCCTGGTCTTATGCCATGCCGGTTAATTTCAAATCCGAGATAGTCGATGTCACTCATTAAAAAATCTTCAAGTTAAGAGTTAGTTTCGCATTTCGTAAAACATCCGAAACTTGACGCAGGTTGTCGAGTCCTTCGTTGTCGTCAACTGACGGAATAAATATGTCATCCATATAGGTCAGAGCTATGGAGTATCTCAATGATCCTGGAATACTCCGCACGCGTTGCAGAGGCGAAACGGCATTGTTATAAAGTGATAATGCCCGTCCGGGGTCACAAAAGTCGTTTTATCCTTAGAGTCTTCGTGAAGCGGAATTTGATAATAGCCTGACATCATATCTAAACTGGTAAACAGCTTGTTTCCGCTTAATTGCTCGAGCTGACTTTCTATCAACGGCAAAGGATAGGCATTTTTCTTAGTGATTTTGTTGAGAGCGCGGTAATCTACGCATAGACGCTCTTCTCCATTTTTCTATTTAACGATTATTATGGGGCTCGAATACGATGAATCGGATTCTTCTATAATTCCCGCTTTTAGAAGTTCACAAATCTGCTTTCGGACCCTGCCTCTCTCCGCGAAAGACAATCGATAGGGTCGGTAAGAAATGGGCTTGTTTGACGAAAGTTCTATTTCCATTTCCGCTTGATCTGTTCTACCGAGTTCCATCAAATCGTTGGAAAAACAATCCCGATAGGAGTTTAAAAGTTCGTGTCCGGACCAGTAGTGACGTCTTCCATGGGAAGTGGACTGCGCGCGGTAGGTTCCGAGTGCAACACTTCGACAGCTGACTCAGTTTCCTTGACACAAACTTGTCCTCGTGCGAACTTCTGACCTGCCTCTAAAATGCGGTCCTTATCAGACACGTTGATAACTGGTAGAGACGTTAATCCATCCTCAGCGACTGAACAGACTGTACGGGGTAAACCATATTCGTTTCCCGGTTTCAATCTCATACTAGTTTCTATATATATTTCCTGCGCGTAAGTTTTCGGTTCTAGCGTAATGAAGTCGAAAAATCCAATGTAATTCGGCGGAATAACAGTTGCTTACTAGCCCATAGATTCACTACTGGTTCTGGTAAGGTTGGAATGTCCAGGTTAAGTAGGTAAGCGTCGCCTTCTCGTTCGTCTGGGCGTTCCTCGAAAATACGTTAGTTGTTCTTTCGTTTAACAACTACGACATGAGATTGTTCAGTAAAAGGATGTCCAATTAGTATAGGAATATCTTGAGCTGAATCTGGCACCACGTGGACGTTAACTTCGTCAGTTGCCTGATCCACTCTTAGCTCAACCGCAGTGTTCAGCGATTTTTTTATCTAGGTACAAGATACAGATAGTAGATACATTTATCCTTTTATTTGAGTAAAAGTATCTAACAGTATATACATTTTTTATTTGAATATACATTTTCGCAGATGCCTATTGAAGTATCTTAAAGTAGATCCTTGTTTTATTTAGATACATATTTATAATAGTGACATCTACTATATCTGTTATTTTAGTTACCATACATAGTAAAATAATCTTAAAGTGTATACTAATGTATTTAAATTAACTGCTGTGCCTTCTAGTAATGCCGAAATAATTAAGTTACGAGATAAAATAAAACGCTGCGCTGCCTGACATGTAGCTCAGCGTGTCAGAATGCTCTTTTTGAAATATTAGGTAATTTACGAGTGCCTGACGACTAACTTATCTCGTAAACAAACTAATTTTCATTGGTCGTTCTTACATAACTGTGTTTTAAACCTAAACTGCAATTATATTACATGCCCGTTTTATTAAGTATGTATAATATACTAGTCTTTTGCAGTGGCGCACACCGATTCATTTCTGGAGGGGGCCCAAGGAGATAAAATATTTTTTGACTGCTTTAAAGGTAATCATAAGCAAAAAAAAACGTGTTATGAGAGATCGGTCCTCATTTTATTATTCGTCCTGGAGGGGGCCCGGGCTCCCTGCTCCCCCCTCGGGTAATTTCAATAAGTGTTTTTAAATAAAGAATACTAACCAAAAATATACTAAAAATATCTACTGCGTCTGTAGTAATGACCCAAGGGTAGCACGGTGGTGTTCAAAGAAAAGTATTCCGTCAGGCGCGACAAAATGTTTTCCACCAAAAGGTGCTGGCAGCCTAGGCACGGAAGGTCACAGCTAGTTCAAAATAGTTGCATTGAGCTAGAAAAAGTAAGTTGTGCACGTAGCGCAAATTTAAGCATACTACTGAGCGGCGATTTAAAGTTATTAATGGGACAGATATACATATCATACATAAATAAGGACAAACATTGCGAAATATATTATATATTTCTCAATTTTTGTCCTACTGTATGTATGTATGTATGTCCCATAAATAACTTTTAACCGCCGCTAGGTAGAATGCTGAAATTTGTGCCACATGCACGGTTTTCTTTTTCTAGCTCAACGCCACTTCAGTTGTCGCAATGGACCGAACAAAATAATAGTGGAATAAAGTATATTAATGCTTCCAAAACCGATTGGAGAAACCACAGTAATCAATTCTCAGAACGACTTTCCATCTCTTCGACAATCGTTGGCACTCGGTCACAACATAAATTGGTACCGCAGTCAACTACTGAACTTGATACGCATCTGTTAACCATGGATGAATTTAATACACGGGTTAAAGTGACTGCAGTTCAAGATAGCGAATCTATTATTTTATTCGATGATATTTACATCAGCCAACATGTTTCAGCTGTTTACGACAAAGAGTGGTTTGTGGCATTTGTTGAAGAATAAAACTATGGTGAAAATGATTATTTACTAAATTTCATGAAATATGCATAAGAAGGTTGCGTTTTTACGTGGCCAAACCAAATCGAAAAATGTTACGTGCCCAAGTTTAAAGGTCCCAAAATATATTTAGAAAAATATTTCAATAATATATATCTTTTAAATTTCGCCCAATATTCCTGATATAAAAATATAGCTTTAAAATTAAATTATTTTTCAAAAAACATAATGCGCTGGTTTATTCAAATATTAAAAACAAATTAAATTTGCATACTAATTAAAATCTTTTTAAAATGTCAGATATTAACTTTCTGTGGCAATTTTAAGAAGTTTTTATTAACAATCTTTAAATTCTATAGAATCTCAGATTTGGTTTTTCCGTCTGCAGGTAACAAAAATTGGGTTTTATAAATATTTAAAAGTTGCACCACATGACGAAATATACCCATATGGTTCAAGATTAAATTATTTTTAAAATCGAATGCATGGTTTTTTTTCAAATATTTACAAAATTAAAATTTTGCATATTTATATAAATTTATTAAAAGTGTTATAAATTTAAAAAATGGGCAAATTTGAAGTTTTTATTAAAAATCCAATAAATTCTATAGAATATAAAAATAACGTTTTTCGAGCAATATCACAGATTATGTTTTTCTGGCTGCCAGTGGAAACAAAACAAATATACGAAACGATACTTATACCGTTAGAAATATAAGGTCTAGAGGTAACGAAAAATGTGTTTTATACATATTTAAAAGTTGCACCACATGACGAAATACCCATTAGAATCAGACCCCCGAAATGTTTATATAATTTTTTTTTAATTTTTAAAAATCAACTAAAATGTGTAAATTGTTTTGGAGATTTTATCCAGATTCCGTACTATACACTTCATAATTAAGGAATATTTCAAGTTGATATGTTAAAAAAATAAAAAGTTATTAACACTTTAATCTTGGGGTATAGATTTCCCAAAAAACATGACTAAATTTCAGGGGTCTAGATTAATACTCTGTAACAACATAATTTTTTAAAATATTGCCCTAAAAATCGGTTAATGTTCCTCAATTGACGAAAGGAATAAGTCTACCAAATTTCATAAAAATCGCAGGAACCATGGTGGCATGATTGACTGAAACCATATGGAATGGCCCAGTTACCAGTCGGTAGTGATTTGTCGTTTAAGTTACAATTATCAACCGGTAAAAAAAACTCGCCATCCAGAAGATACGGAAGATTAGGTTTCCATAATGTACCATTTTCGACTGTCACTTGTCTTGGTTTGCTTTGGCCGGCTACACCTATTTCGTCAACAACAATAATTGATTCCGACATTTTTATAATATGACCTAAGTTACTTCGCGTATCAACTGGAGCATCGTCTTAAATGTATTGATTGTTGGTACAACTTAATCATGAGATACTAAGGTAACTTCGCAAAAACTATGACGTAATAATATCTACCCGTAAAATCTAAGAGTTACACAACAGATAATGAGTAAACCAACGTTTGCTCAAAAAGCCTGAGTCAGATTGAAATTCATAATGAAAAGTAAGTTACTGAAATTAAACAATCTAGAAAAATATTTTTATCTCTAAAAATATCTGGAACTAAAAAGATTGCAATTTATTTTTTTATCTAACTCTTTCTTTTAGGTTAGTTTAGATGGTACTCGAATTTTGGAGCTATTATTTTATGTAAAGAAAAAATATCTATACACGTATCTAAATACGTTTTATCTAGGATATTTGTATCTATCGCTGAACACTGCTCATGGCTACTCCTAAAACCTTGGTTTTCCCTGAACCATAGCCTCCAATGAACGAATCTCATTTAATCTTCTCGATTTGCAACTGTAATCGTTGCGCATCGCTGTTACGTAAAGCGACACACTTACTTCCCAAATCGACGTTGGATTGAATGGGAACTCCATTAATTTCTGCGTTCATAAAATATTTCGAATTTCCATTCAAATTGGTTATTTCGCTTTAACATTAAGGGCCTCTTTCGTTTGGTCTGGGGTCAATTTGGCAGAACAGTACTTTGTTTCGTGGCCAACTTTCTGACACGTCAAACACCGTGGTTTTCGTTGCGGTTTCTGGTAGTCTCTCGATATGTGTCCATAAGAGTTACAGTTATAGCAAAGGGGTTCTCCTTTTTCATTAACCCTAGGCTTCCTTCGCGAAGTAGAACTGGCTTTGTTCGCCGAGTCGCTTCCGAATGCCGATGGTTGCGTTTCGTGAGACTTGAATTCCTGAGATTGGCACTTTACGTTTCGTCCATGAAAGTCCTTGCTCGTTTCGTTGAAATATTTCGTTTTCATTCGTTTAGAAGTTTGCAGTCTTTCTTCTAACTGTCGCATAGCCTAAAGAAGTTCCGGAAGTGTATTTTAATCGCGCACACTCAAAGACTATATCATCTGATCATCGTTCAAACCAGTGACAATGTTCTCCACCTTGGCATCGTTGGATAGTCCGCAAAGCTTGGCCTTGGCTACCTTATCGTGATAATAGACTTTAATGGATTCTACTGGACGACGAATCCTCTGTTCCATCTCACGGTATAGTTTTTGCGAGCTTTTAACTGGTGGAAACCATTCTTCGAGTAACACCTTCCATTCATCCCTCGTATGGACTACGGTATCTTGACTTTCGTACCATACCTTCGCGGTACCCTTGAGCTTTGGTAGTGCCGTGTTGATTACAATTCGCTCAGACCATCCATAAGCTAAAGCTGCATCGTCGATTTTCCTAATCCACTGGTTGATGGTTTGATGTGGGGCGGCAATCGGATCGAAGTTGGGTATAAGGTGACTAGCGTCCTTGCCAATTGTAGCGGCGTTCACATTCAGGTGTCTTCCTGCAGAAGCCAACGCTTGCTCGACTGCGGCGCTTACCGCTAAATTCATGGCTTGTTCGAAATTCGTGAGAGGTATCATTCCTGGTGGTATCCGTGCTGCGTTAGACTCGTTATCTCTTTCGCCAGAGTCGTGTGTAAAAGGCATTTGTTCGTTAAGATTTATGGAACCAACTTGAAAAGATAAATCTTCGTTGAGCGTGTCGTGACTCTCTATTGGTTCCTGTGATTCGAAGTTTTCGTAGAAAGGTTCAAGATATTCGTTGGAGCCTTCGAGGTCCTCAGCTTCAGTGTCGTTGGGAACTGTGTTTCAATCTCGTCCTTTCGTTGAAACAATATTCCGACATAAATTGCACTTCGTGGGTCTAGAATTCTTTATTCTAGTGCTTCTTCTTACGTGGATGCAATTCTCCGATTTAACTTCTTGCATAAATTGTTGGAACCCGCCCCAATTTTTTGTTGCCCAGCTTAGCCCTTGTTCGTCTCGCGACGGCTTCGTTTTGAATTTTCCAAGCGCGCGACTTCTCGAAGATTCTTGAAGTTTTCTGTGTCCGATTGCTAAACCTGACGTCGTTCCAGCGGCGATTTTGGATAAAAATCCCACTTCTAATATGTAAGAGTAGACTCTTCGTTGTTCATGGTCGATGGCTGACGTTTATAATTACAGTAAACGACGCATTTTATTTAAATGGTTTAATGTTAACTACAATTTTAACAGCTAGAAAATAATACAAGTTGCCGCGACTTCGTCCTTTTGAAAAATCTCTCGCGCTCCACGTTACGCAGCTCGCGTTTTTACTCGCGTGTCATTAAAACCGAACTTTTCAATTAGTTCGGTAGATAGGTATAGGTTTAACATGTACAGTGAAAAGGGCACTAACAGTCTAAAATTGACACATGAAGTTTAATTTAAGGTCGTCGTACCGCTAGGAAACATTTTAAAAAAAACTCTGATTAAGGAAAAAGTGGCAGCTTTATTCGATTGGTTTCTGAAGGCTAGCCTTTAGATTTATTTTGTGCGTATTGATAGTGTGAAGAATAGACGCTAGCATAAATTCTTTTTATGTCTTATTCAACTTGTTAAAAAGTTCCACGCGCGTCTTGATATTTTAGCGTAAACGGGCTCGAACGATTTTGCGCGTGCCCCCTGAAGTATAAAAAAAAGCATTTTATCAAGTTGAATAAGACATGAATAATTTATGCTAGCGTCTATTTTTGGTCAAAAGTATTTTTAAGTGAAATTGGCGATAGTAAATTATAATACTTTTTTAACCGATTGATACAAACATTTAAAAAAGAGGAGTTTCTTAAAATTTTAAATATTATTAAACCTACCATCCACTATCTACGCCTTCATGATATTTGTTTGAGTTCATACGCGTCTGAACGAAAACCATTTAGGGCTTTAGAAAGATTTCATATTTTTCCAAAGATAATGAATTGTCGTTCATTTAACCTTAAACCTAGAAATGCTAAAACCTGAACCTAATATACTGTGAAATTCATATTCGGAGTACATTTGGATTTGGATCGCAGACTTTTACCAGTGAAATTTTCCCAATTTAAAAATTGACAACTTGTTTCCAAATAGTTTTCAAAACATTTTGCTAAATGAAATATTACACAGTGAATGACACTCAAATAAAGGAATTATATTTCAGATACTCGATGGGCCAAACGAGCAAGGCCCGACGCTTGGAAGGTTTTGCGGTTTGCGCGTTCCGGATCCCGTCGTGTCGTCTTCCAACGTAGTGACTTTGAAATTCCAAACAAGCACCTTTCAACGGGCTCGATGGCACCTTCGGTGGCAAGCCGTCAACTCCACTTTCATCGCGACAGTTCCTCCACCGACTGCCGCACCAGGTACATTTTGTCAAAATTAACGTTCTACATTTAAAAAATAAAATATTGAAAACTGTCACGAACAAGGTGACTACCCGAGGTGGTTATCACCGATTTCGTTTAAACTCGGGGGTCAGGTAGACCTTATATTAGAATGAAAATTGCCAAAGGGAAAAGTTGCAATGGGCTTTAGTTTTCCCATGGCATCCAAAATGTTTTTGATCTCTTACTTAAAAATTTGAAAAAATTAAATTTTCAAAACTTTCTCAAAAATATGATTTTCACTCATTTTGGGTTACATTGATCAAGGATTTTGGGTAAAATTGATAAATTTGGGTAACCGAGACAATCCAATGCTTTTTTAAATGCCATAGGAATAATAAAGCAAATTTCAACTTTTCCCTTTGGAAATTTTCAAACTACCATAAGGTCTACCTAACCCCCGAGTTTAAACAAAATCGGTGATAACCACCTCGAGTAGGCTACTTGTAAGTTGCACAGCCAGGATTTTCTGGGGTACATATTTAACTAAAATATATATTTAAAAAATATGGTCAAACAACTCTTTATATCTTACCTACACGAATGTTGCCGTGTGCCTTATAACATAGAGCATTAAGCGATTATATTTGGACTATTCAATGATGGTTTTTAAAGCAAACACATAACCTCACAAAAATGGTTTTAAGCATATGTTAAATTTTAAAAAAGGTGAAATCCAAATTGAAATAGAACTTATCATGTACCGCTTTGCTTAGAGAAGGTCCTCATCAGACTACGACTCGAGTAGCGCTATCGTCATGTTAATTTGCTTTAACCTAATGCTTTAAATTTTTTGAGAAGACTTAATCGAAGTTTAGTCTTTTGCTGCACTTGCTCTACCTATCGTGGAATGATAAAACTACATGTATATTGAGTAAAGTACGCTATTAAAATTAATAGAACAGTAATTAGAAAAAACAGAACACTTCACTAAAGTTAACACTGATGGATCTTTAGTATCATCTACTATCACATCTTATTTGTTTGAAATAAAATATATCGGCGTTGTTTTGTGTTTCCAAACGAGTATCTGATAGACGAAATTCAAAATAGAATATTTCAAAATTGAGATACAACGCATTAAAAGAAACATAATTTTGAACTTGGCCCAATTGTTAAATAAGCAAGACATTTTTTACTATTTGATTTGTAATGGTTGTATTTTGTTTAAGGATCTCAATGTGGTGAAGAAATATTCCTTAATCGAAGCACCAACGCTACTGTGACTTCACCTGGATATCCGCAGTCGTACTTTGGAAACAACAACTGCACCTGGATATTCACGACAGTTCCTGCTCGTCATGTCGCCTTGAAAATTAACATGACTCTTGCTAGCAGCTCACGAAATGCCCCATGTTCCGACTACATTTCGGTTTACGACGGTATGTGCTAAGTTTTAGATATTTTCTCGGCCGTGAGAATATTGCGATACAGTACTTTTTAAGAGCGCTGTCCTTAAATACGTAGTATTTTCCCCGGCGTTTTCCCTAAGAAGACATATTATCCAAAACTCTAGTCTGGGTTTCGGTCAACGGTTAAGGCTTTAAATAAATCAGAATCAATTAACGGTTTGTAACACCTACGCGGTCGGCTATTTCAGGACTTAAATCCCAATTGAAATCTGTTTGAATATCAGGTTTGACCAAAATATTTCTGGAAACTGGCCATGATATTTGGTTTTAAACGATTGTGTGACAATGGCTTTAAGTACAAACATAGACGGTGGGAGTAAGTTATTTTAATTTTTGTAGATTTAAATAAATGATCAATAAAGATCTTAAGCGAATACAATTAGAGGCAGCTACAATCTATAAGGCACTCATGAAAAAGTACGTTGCTTGAAGAGGGTCAATTTCGAAATGATTTCAGTACTCAGCTCCTTGATGCCTTTTCGCAGCAAAGGCTAGACCGGCTCCACTCTTTGGTTCAGTGAAGCCTATAATAGCACAGTGACGGACTGACGTTGCAACAATTGTCGCGTGTTTAGTTGTTGTAGATTTCCCGTTTCATTTGGTTCTTTTTCTGAGTATGTTTTTTCCAATCACCAATTTCGCAACGAGAAATTTTTTCAAGGGGTGAAGGTGCTGGTAGAAGGCTTTTAAACAATTCAGAAAAAAAATGGTAGATTCGAACTTTCCGGAGGCGAACCCTAGCACCGTCGGTTAGCAACTGCCATACGCAACCTATGTTCGACGAAAACTGTGTTAAGAGGTCGTTATTATTAACAGTCGGGTGAATAGGCGCTGCTTTAAAACAATCAGCGACTGTCTTGGCTCCTTCGTGTTTACGCTGCCCGAGCATTCATTGGAAAATCTCAATGTGAAGAAAAATAAAAGAATGTCATGTCTAAGCAGGGCCGTAGGAAGGTATTTTTTACCTCAGATCTAATATATTAATTACTTTTAAATTATTTCACTTTTTGGGTAACAATTTCCTCGTGAAATCATAATTTCAAAATTTTAGTTAATTTTTAAAAAAATATTTAAATCTTCCAGTTTCAATATTCAAGACACTGAATTTAATAAAACGTTTTTATTTTATTATTTTACTATTTTAAGATCAAAAAATTGCAATGCTGTTTTCATATAGGACTTTCTCAGTGTCCATGTTATCAACATGTTCTTTGTAGACTGTGAGAAGTCACAAGTGATTTAATCGAGCCCGAGTCATGGTACTACGTAAATATGTTAAAACTCTCCTCAATACTGAAAACGACCGTTCAGAAGTTGCTGGAATTACTAAAAGCAACTTTAACAATTTGGCAACTTGGGGGAAAAAGTAACCGCGTTTCTGGGTGTAAAGTTTTGAATTTAGTCACAATTTGTTTAATTGTTTCAGGTAATCGTTTTTCCCTGAAAAGACCAGTCAACATTTTCAGTTCGTTTTCCAAATTACTAGCGGAAAAGTCATAACTTTCCAATTGTTTCGCTATAGCTTCATCACCTTCGAGATAGATTGCAACTCAGACATAAGAACCTTCTCGAAAATGCTATACTTATCAAAACAGGGTTGCTTAAATCTTCTGGTTATTTCATTAATTAGTAAATCTAGAATTTCGAAGTAAATTGCACGCATTTTCTCTTTTGGCGAATTTGGTTTGTATGGATCGCTGGATTTTGCTGTCTGTTCTAATCGCTTGGGTCGTCGTCTAACTCTTGGTATAGGTATTGGGACCAAATTAAACATTTCCTCGCCTTTCTCCACTTTTTCCCAAATTTCGTTAAATTTATTTTCGGACCTCATGTTTTGCAAGTATTCCAGCGTTATCCTTACTGCTTCTGTCACTCCTGCTACAGTTTGAGTTGGGCCTTCCAACACCAAACTTAATTTTTCGGTTGGCGCAAATAAAAAAAACACTGACAAATCAAAATACCGAAGTAATTTACTGTTGTCTCCAATTGATCATGTAAGCCTTTTGCTGCAGGAGAAATATTTTCTTTTTCATTTGCAAATTTTTGAAGCATTTGAAGTACTGCAGAATATGTTTCTAATACGCTGTTGATGGAAGCTGTCCTTACTGACCACCTTGTTGGGCATAGAGTTTTAGGACACTTATTGCTTGGTAGAGTCTCGTCATCCGAAAGAATGTCAAAAAATTGGTGTTTTCGTTTTGGTGTTTTAATCATTAGCGCCGCGTCGTGTATCCATTGCATACAGTTCCGCATCAACGTAATTTCTTTCGTAGCATCTTGCAACGCTAAATTCAAACTATGATTGCTACAATGAACCTAAAGCTCGAGTGGTTGTAGCTCACTTATTATGGCTTGTACACCTTTAGCTCTACCTGACATGTTTGCAGCGCCATCGTAGCATTGGCCACGGAGATTTTCCAACTATATGTTAAATCTTAAAAGAACGTCCAAAATAATTTGGGTGAGAGCTTCACCAGATGTTGACTTGGTGTCGTAGAGGCCAAGGAAATATCCTTTTGGGTCAAGATCTTCTTTAACTATACGAATACTTATGGAAACCTGTTCGGTTCCAGCTACATCTTGCGTTTCGTCCACTCTAAGGCTAAACTCATCAACTTCTCTTATTTCACCGATTACTTTACGCAATATTGTATGAGTTATTTCTTGCAATATTTAATTTGTAATAATCGGACTAGTATAGGTCTTTGATCTTTTCAACCATGCTTTTAATTCAGTTACATCTTCGGCCCTTTGCAAAACAAGTTGAAAAAGTTTATATTTATTAAAATATTTATATTTATATTTATGAAAATATTTATATTTATGAAAATATTTATATTTATGTTTATAAAAATATTTATATTTATGTTTATAAAAATATTTATATTTATATTTATTAAAATATTTATATTTATATTTATGAAAATATTTATATTTATGTTTATAAAAATATTTATATTTATGTTTATAAAAATATTTATATTTATATTTATTAAAATATTTATATTTATATTTATATTTATTAAAATATTTAGATATGTAATTTTATTATATTTTTATATTTTTTATTATTATTTTAAATTTTTATTATAGTCTAGGTAATTTTTAAATATGTAAATTATAATATTTTAGAATGTCCAGAATTAGAAGAGGGCGGTCGGACAATTCGAAGCCGGTGGTTGACAATTAGAAGCCAGTGGTCGGAAATTAGAAGCCAGTGGTCGGAATTAAAACCCACTAGGTCGGAATTGGAAGCGGCTGTCCGGAATTAGAAGCGGGTACTAGCTTCAGGAAAAAGTTCATAGAAATATAAATATCAGTTGATTTTCACTCGAAATAGGTTTAAAAAATGCGCGAAAGTTCAAACTATGGAACACGCTATAAAGTATTCATTTCAAATCAATTATTGGGTTATGTTTCTATCGATTTTTAAAAATGTCCGGAATTACAAGCCACCACCCTACGTTCTAATATTTTATTGAAACAATAATAATTTCTCGTGTCTTTTTTTCCAAATGTTTTCAAACAAAATGAAGTGAATGTGGTAACATATTCATGATATTTCCGTGATTATTTTTCTTCTTCCGCAGCCGTTTCTCCCGGCGGGAAATGGGAACTCTCTCCGGAACGAGAAATGTGTGGCGCCGCGCCAGCACTCAATGTGACCTCGTTTTATTCTACTGGAACCAGTGTTAGGAAGATGGCTTACATCGTACCTCATCGCAACAGATATTACTACTACTCAACGAAGTTCCAAGCCTTTGCCTATGACGGTGAGTATCATTTCAATTTCGCCATCAACCATTAAATTCAAATTAGAAGTTCACCAAGATAGGAGTATTCACCCTTTGAAAGGACCGGCGTATGCAGATTCGAGGAGGTTCGTGGTGGTGAATCAAAAGGGATTAGTTAATGTTTCATTGGTTTCTGTCAATGAACTTAAATGTCGCTAACAAATGGACGAAAAATATGTCAATTAGGAATGATTATTACCGAACTGATTTTCCTAGCTATTGTTAATCTAGGTTTATTTCTTAGCACAGAGCCCCCTAGTGTCTTTATATGCTCATGGCGAAATTTTCTACTAGAAAGGATGATAAAACGCTTTTCAAATTGGACCTGGGCGAGAGTGACCGTGTCGAAAAAAGGTTCGGCCAGGAAGTTAGCAGACCATAGGAAGTGGCTTACTTTTTCTATTATGCTTCTTAATGCTTTCACATACGTTTTCCTGCGATAATTAAGCGTGATAGGAGGGGCCCTGGTAAAGGTGGGTATTAAAGAAATTCAATGAACTGATTTCACTTCAAACGCTACAATTTTTATGGCTTGTTCTTCAACGAAGGGAGAACAATACTCTTATATTGATGAGCTCCAGTCAAAATGAATTTCGGTGGAATCTAATATCGTATTTCAAACTAGAATGTGGAGGATACTTGACTGCGCCAAATGGAATGATCGATAGCATGGACGGCATTCGCAGCAACGGATCTGGCTCGTGTCATTGGATCATTCAGGTCCGCCGAGGAAGGACCATTCAAATACATTTCGACGAATTTAATGTTATCTCCGAATTGACTTCTTGTTCATCGACAAATTTGGAGGTAAAAATTCGTGTTTAATAGGCGCGTTCACTTTCTCATCGTATTTGTATCGCGTGGGTGAAAGCTAGATTGACTAGTAACAACGGTCCCTTAATAAATCTCTCGTTATGAGTCTTAAGGTAATATTTTGGAAATCAATTTAATAAATATAATACAAAATATTTAAACACCACATCATCAAGAAATCTGAAAAAAGTTATCGTTTTCTTTACATTTATACTTTAATTATGGCGACCAGAATTCACAATTTTTTCTTACATTATCATTGTTTTTCTATAAATTTTTTTAAATTTTTATTTAATCTTACCGTTTACTTAATGTACAAGACAATTCATATTTCGATATTCTATTTTATTTTGAAAATCTGGAAAATATAAAAATATTTTTATATTTATAATGTTATGTAATTGATGACACTACTAACTACAATGCGTTTTTGCTACCTTTCTTCATTGGCTGATCTCCACTTAAGCTCGAAAAATGTTTGAGCTAATTTCCCTTCGTTATCTTTATATTCTTATAATTAGCCTACAAATTTTCTATTGTTCCAATTCAATTTTTTATGGCATTTTGCCGGTCACCCCAAATTTATCTATTTTTCAAGGGTTTAAAAATTAGTGAAATATTAACGTTTTGTGTGTCGTTCTTTTACAAACTATATTTGAACAAGTTGGCAAGCTTGCCAAAATATACCTCTCCTCGGAAGAATTTGCCCTTGGGCGTATTCACTACTGGACACGGCACTCAACGATATTTCGCCATATTCATAGCGTCCTCCAGAAAAACCCAATCCCGTTCTATCCCAACCAGTAGAATATTTTTATTATAATTATAATAAATATTACAAATGTTATTGCCTTAAGCAAATTTCCAATATCAATAGAACAAAAACCAACTTTAGACCCAAAACGTTAATAAATTAACAAAGCAACAAAATGAGAAATAGAAAATACAAATTTTTAAATTATTAGAACGCTCACGAAACGAAACATATACTATTTTATAGCCAAAAACCAATCAATTGTATTATAGGTCTTAGACAACAAATGTATATGGAAAATAAAAGCTAAAGCGAAAACCAAAACTATAAATTAAAGCACTAACAACAAGATTAAGTCTTCATAATTTAATTCTATTCGTAAAAAAACCACATTAGGCCTTCATAATTTCATTCGTTAAAAAACCAGATTAGGCCTTCATAATTTCATTCGTAAAAAAACCAGATTAGGCCTTTATAATTTCATTCGTAAAAAAACCAGATTAGGCCTTCATAATTTCATTCGTAAAAAAAACAGATTAGGCCTTCATAATTTCATTCGTAAAAAAACCAGATTAGGCCTTCATAATTTCATTCGTAAAAAAAAACAGATTAGGCCTTCATAATTTTATTATTAAAAAAATTCAAGACTTTATTAACTATTATGCTTACGATAAGTGTCTTATTTGCAATATCGCTGAGGAGTTATCGTTGGTTCTATGGTAGAGCGCTCGATTGCCTGACTAAACGGCCCGGGTTCAAAACCTGGGTGGCGCATTTGTTTTTAATCAATAGAGAAATCGCTAAATTAGAAATTCTTCGATGCAATATTTTAAATCTTACACGAAATCTTGTTCTATATCAATTAAAACCAAATTTCATACTCTATTAAATACGCTTCCGATAAAGCTGAAGGTCTAATTTTCGATGAAGCGTAATGAGTGACGGTGGTTCTGTGGTAGACCGTCCGCCTGTCAATCAGGTGGTCTCGGGTTCGAAACCCGCCCGCAAATTGATATTAAGACGAATGCCGTGGACAATTGGTGGAAACGCTGCCATTGGACGTTGAGAGGTTGCCATAACACTCAGCACTCGGTCCGTCCCAAAAGTCAATAAGAAGGAGTTGGAAAAAACACACCGAAAAAAAGACCAAACAACCAACCAAACTCAACGCAATCGCAAATTTATCCGTTAACGCTTACCGTCACACGGTGGTTTTGCCAACCTTTAAACTGTTAAAACGGTTATTCGACTGCGTACGCAGTGAGCCAAGAAAATGCGTACGCAGTGATTACCCTTTGCCCCGAAAATGCGAACGCGTTCGCAGGCTAGACCCACGGACAGACCGACAGACAGACACGGTGGTTGTATAACCCCTCCTAGGGTACAAAGTCACCTCGGAGAGGTAAAAATCATGTTAATACTTCAGTTATAATATACATTAAAAATGGTTCCTAATTCTACATAATTAAATCTACGGAAATAATGCCTCGTTAAAGGTGTTTTTTTGATTTCGAGAAATGGAATTGATATTTCATTTTAAATGAAAATGTTGTAGATCCGAAATGGTGGACATCATGATTCGCCTCCTTTGGGAAGAGGGCAATTCTGTGGAGACCAAATCCCCGTGGTTCCTGAATCGTCGTCAAACAAAGTCCACATCTCACTTAAAAGAACATCTTTGAATATTATTTTCACGGTTCCGGTGAGTATAACTTCCGCTTTTTGTTGAAGCAAACCTGTTTAGCCAGCGACGTGAACTTCTCCCAGACGAAAATGAGGAAATGGTCGGTTTTCACGTTGGCGCAGTTAAACTTTAACCAGTTTCGTTGATATTTTAAACACACGTAGTAGAACTTACTCCAACTCTGGCATAACGAGGCCCGATTTTAAACGGAAACTTAGGACCATATCATAAAGAAACACTATCTTTCAGAGCGCATGATATAAAGCTTTATTCGTCAATTATGAGTAATCTCAATTGAAATATTTAAAAAACATTTAATTTTTTTAAATTTAAGATATATATCCGGAAATTAAACATTTAAAAGGTTTCTTTATTGTCACGCGAAGTGTTAGTCGACTTCAAAACCTTGCGTTAGTCACGTTTTTTATTTTGTTATTAATTCATGAATAACTTTCGAAGAATGCGTTCTTCTTCAACTAGTCTTTCTTTTCAGTTCTTTTAAAATTTATTGAAATCTGGTGTTTATTTAAATCCGGCCACCTGTTTAACGGTATTATAAGTTGTTAGATGACTTAGGCCTTGGGTAATAGGCTAGCTAATTATTATTATTATTATTATTACAAAGGTAAAATAGTTTTAATGAAATTGTAATTAAGTTAAATTTTATTTAATGTAATTGGATTCTACATACACATTTAGAGCTAACAATTACACTACATAGGGTAAAATATTACTTTTCCTATGACTTGAAACATTTTTTATGTCAGTTTAGTTAATTTTTTCATGTGGAAAAACATTTCATTGGAAGTCGCTACCGAATCAAGAAACGTGCATTATTTATAATGCTTTTGATGTCTTATTTTAATAACTCATATATATTTTTTCTTAACAAAGCCACAAGGCAACGATATTCAGACCCGGGCACCCGGTACTGCTTTGGCTGATGATAACAGAAATTAATTTCCTCAGAAAGCTGGTCTACTAAAACTAGCCGGCGGGACCGTAATTAAGAAAAGTCCGTTTCGATGATACTCGTGGTTCTAAACAATTATGTTGGTTCAATATTTGTTCAACGATATTGAGAGACGTAGCTAACCATTTCGGCCCATGGTCCATTGTGAAGTCCCAAAGCTAAAACTCAGAGTCTAAAATCCAACACGAAACAGAGAATCCGTTTGGCCAAGACTTTAGATAAATCTAAGGTTTCTAATTGGATCATACAATGACCCTCCTCTTAAGTCGGACAGGCCTTGCAAGGGGTATCACCACTTATATCAAACCGATGTAAAATAGCATTGGTATCAGTAATGATATTGGTTCATAAGTAGGAGTCTAGTCTATATTTGATCGTAAAAGAAACCATCTTCCATTGCAGATTTTTAAACTACGATACGAAGAACGTTCTGAGGGCTGCGGGGGAAGGCTGTTCCTTACGAGTGAGCAAAAGAAAGTAAATGTCTCTTCTCCAAATTATCCGAATGACCCATCTCACGACGTGGAATGCGAGTGGATTGTCTCCTCGCCTCTGGGGACTAGTATCAGAGTCGATTTGCAAAATATGTTTGTTGATAGCGAGAAGTAAGTCAATTTTTATCCATGACTTTTGAATAATTTTTAGGTTATTACAGAAGCAGTTTTCAGAACCAAAACGTAACTACGAGTTCTTAAGAGCTAGGGCTTCCAAAATAAATTAATCCCTTGCAATGAATCGGCTACGGAGCACGTGAAAATGAGTTTTACGGGAACGACGTTACTCTGATAAATTAGTTTTTTCACTTACCCAACTTATTGACACCATGCAAATTTTACATTGATTACTCACTGTAGCACCTACTTTTGTTAGTGTCTCGGAAAATCACTTATAATTTATTTCCAAATAATTTTCCATTTTATGATGGTGAAAGCGATTGTACAGAAAGAAAGTTTATATTTACTTTTCTTAACGTTATTTTGGCATTTCGTTTTCAATTTTACAAATATATATAATTCAAAACATTTATACCTAGACAAAATTTTACAAAACCACCTGGTTTTATACCAAATTATAACGTTCACTCAACTATCGCGATCATCGAAATATCGAAAGATAACTACAAATTACCAGGAAACAATAAATGTACACTTGGAATGTCTAAGGATGAATATGGTGGCTCTCATGAAAACGGGCTTGGCTTACAACGTAGATTTTCGATCGCGACTGGCGACTCGGCGCGTAGTAAAGATTAAGTCTTGTCTGGAATATAAGTTCACTTTAATACCTTCTGTGCTTTAACCATCTAAATGCGGAACTAATCAGTTTCGTTGCTAACATGAGAAATTCACAAGATATTAATTGAATTTTCTGGTAATTCTGTTTTCCGAGTAAGTGTCTTTCATTTTTTTTAAAGCTGTGCGTCTTTTGAGCGACGGCAGCCAGCCAGTTAATTCGAATAGAACGTGTAACATCTTCCATTCGACGTATTTAAAACCCCGCCCATTTCTCGATCCGCTTTTGAACCACGGGGTTCATGGATACTTAGACATTCCAAGTACTGAAAATAGTTGATAACACAATATAATGCAAATATACGTTTTTATTATTTGGCTTGTGAGAATCTGAAACATGACAGTTGCTTTATATTTTGCTTACAGTTTTCTAAATCGTTTCTGCCGTTGTCGAACTACGTATATAGTTTTGTTAAAGATAAAATATTTCCTGTACAAGAAAACACTACTTTTTGAAACATGAGCCAATTATGTTTCAATTTAGCACACAATCCGTAAAACGTCGACTTAATGTATTTTTAAATTAATGTGCTTTTCAGATGCCAAAGGTATTATACGGAAAGCAACGACACAACGAACTATTTGGATGTGTACGATGGCGGAACTTTAAACAGTCACAGAATCCAGCGAATTTGTTCGCACTTGGACCACTCCAGCATTCATTCTACCAGCAATATTATCCTCCTACGATTTGTCAGCACTATTGACGTGACACACGCTCATTTCACAGCTAATGTTGTTATCGGTGAGTGGTTAAAGTTAACAATTAGTGTATTACTCCGATAGCTGCAAACCTTGTTCTGAATTATATCTCTTGTCATCGTTTTTTAGGCTTGTCCTAATCTCATTTTTGCTGGTTTTTCTCAGCCTTTCCAATTTCAATGAAATTCAAATTTATACTCTTCTCAGGTTTATAATCAGGTGCACGTTTTAGAAATTTTAGCTTCAGAAATACAATTTTTGATCTCTCCCTGGACTTGCCTTAAAGCATCAATGTTATATTGTTGGCGTTCAAATTGGTCTTAACAATGATTATTTAATTTATCAATGGAATTGACTCTTTCGTCATAGGAAATATAAAATTGGTGGCGCCAAGTTAACGCCAGACACCATAAAATCACCTTACATTGAAATAGTCAGTACTTGAAAGCTTTTTTTTCTTTAAATCTTAACTTTCGGTGGGTACATTTTCATAGCTTCGGCTTATCTTAGGAATCTGACTAACTAATTTTATCACTTAAAGGTTTATTTCTCATAAATTGTTAAAACCTTTGCATCGTCTAAACGTCCTCTCTAAAGTCTTGACTATACTGTTAAATTAGTAGGCTCAGCTCTAGTACATGATTTAAATTAAACTAAGGCATCTGTAGGCACGGTGCCATGTCCCAAAGGGGCTAAAAATGTTTTATTTAAATTGCAGTGTGCTGCGGGAAGCCCATTTCAAAAAAGGCAATAATTCTAATTGTTTCTGTAAGCTGTTAAATTTATTTTACACCACTTAATAAGTGTAAGCTACTACACTTTCTCAATTGTCATAAGTGTTTCCGATTTTATTAGCAAAAAAGAGAAAATTCGTGATAAAGGTAGGGGCTAAACCACTACCGGACACCAACCTGGCTCCGGAATTATTTTTTTTTAAATTTGACTTTCGTCTGGAAAAATAAATAACTTAAATCTAACTTCTACGAACGTGCTATCATAAATAATAAGCTAAACTAAGATTTTTAAGCGGTTCCGAACTTAAGAGTATCTACAGCATTACACACTTCCAAGCTATTTCAAAATTAATAAAAAATTCAACACGCTTTAAGCGTTTTTGTTGGTACTGTCGTCTCAAAAATATTTGGAGGATATAATTGAAATTTAAATTGTTTAAAAGTTGTCAATTATTGTCATGAAATTAACAATTTTCGGTAAAAACGTAGTTCTCTTTTTGCCACCAACTTCTCTTAGCATTTAAAATTTTTTGTTATTTCCCGCTAATTTATTATAAATAAAGATTTATACTAAAAATAAACTAAATATTTCGTTAATGAGCTTATATCTCCGAAAGTGGTCACGAACGTTCGAATCACGGAATCTTAAGATTGACCAAAGCTTTAAATTATCAAACAAAGTGAATAAATAAGTAATTAATCTTATTTAATTTATTTTAAACTGATTAAAAATGGAAAGTATTTCATTGACCCGAGATGGCATTTAAGCAGGACGGCACTGCCCGTGGGGGAAATAATTTGAGTACACTCGTTAGGTAATCCCTCGGGTTATCCCAGGAGAAAATAGTAATCCCAGGAAATTTGTGTAATCTCATGTAATATCCGTAATTTGAAAATAATCTCATGTAATATCCGTAATTTGAAAATAATCTCAAGTAGTATACGTAATTCCAAAATAATCTCTAGTAATATCCGTAATTCCAAAATAATCTCAAGTAATATCCGTAATTCGAAAATAATCTCAAGTAATATCCGTAATTCCAAAATAATCTCAAGTAATATCCGTAAATCCAAAATAATCTCCACTGCCTTTTGGTGAAACCAATTCTGCCTTGAACAATCAAATGTGGCACGTATTCCCAATATTTTGAAGGAAATTGAAATATTGGGGGTAAATTAGGTACGTGACGATAAAAATAAACGTAATATCAGAAAGCTAAATGAATTTCACGTAATATCAGTAATAGTTAGTGTTGGGAGCTGTTCGCTCGCGTGGCATCAAGTTATTTTATTTAAATTGTATTACTATCATTACATCAATTTTCGTAAAGTCACTAAATTCTACCACAAACATAGTCTACTTGTATGTCCCTATCTAGTGGTGTGATGGGGTCACTGGAGCCTGTGGGGGGCTCCATACCCGGCTCTCAAGGTCATGTGATCGGGGCGCTGGGTCACTGGAACCTCATGGGTGTTCCACACTCGTCATTCTGTGACCTACTAAGGAGGGTAGTTTGCAGTGGAAGAGGAAGCCACTCTAGTCCTCAGCTGTGCGAGGGTGGGTCTCGGGCAGCCCATGGTGTCGCCTTTTGTTGGGCCGTGATGAGGGCGTTTGTTTGCTATATGTGAGGCGGTCAAAATCGCTGTCTCACTGGCCGAACGTTGTTTCGCAAAGCGCACTTTTGTCCAGGGCTGGTTGTTTAAGGTGGCCGCTGTAGTGCTTAAGGCGGAGCAGCGGGGTACAAATACATATACTTATGTATGTCCCCATGAATTTAGAAAGTACGTAAATCTTTTTATATGAAGCTAAAAATAACGCTGTCCAATTCCTCGAGAATAGCCTACGGTATCTTCACCGTTTACTAGCCACAGCTGGTCTGAGTTATCATTCGCTGCTCTGGGTCCATTGGAGAGCCACAATTACTGTTTAATCTCCCCTATAAAATTCTGAAAATGCCGCGGGCTGATGCTGTGAATGTTATAGTGAAATCTATATTTATGGGTGGATATGAATAGATTCGTAGGCAAAATGTATATTCATGGGTGGATTATATATAATATACGAGGGGACAAGCTTCCAATACATTGGTGTAGAACTAGCTTCGGTTGACCTTTGTTATTAAAAAAATTATCAGCTAGGCTAATACCCAAGGCACCACCATAGGCCTAAGTCATGCAGCGACTTGTAAAACCATTAATTCAGGTGGTCGGGTTACAATGCGTAGGAGGGTGGTGGCTGCAGAGCTACTTCTGGAGAGGTATCACATTTTCTCTAATTCTCCTTTCACTTAAGGATTCACTCTCTTAGTGATTCTAACGTATTCATGAATCGTATTTGTTTAATTAATTGGATGGTTTCGTCTAAAATGTTCACTCAAATTTGACACCTTTTTCATTTGGTTTTGAAACTGGAAATTATTATTATTTCACTGCAGCGAAATGTGGCGGAGTTTTGCGCAGAGTGAACGAACTGACAAGTCCAAATTATCCTGAGAATTACGAGAACAACTTGGACTGCGAGTGGATAATTAGTTCCCCCTACGAAAACAAGGGCGTACGCGGAGTTTTCTCAGAACTGAATCTTCCTTTCAACGAGAACTGTTCAGCGACTGACTACGTGGAAGTAAGGGAGGAGTCCGCCACAGGTAGGTCATCATCAAGTCACTCTGTATAGTCTAGTATATTCTGCTTTGTGTATTAATTCAACTTTTACATTGTTGTTATGAAGATTAGGAAATTAAAGTGAGTAACATAATTCTTAAAGTTTTTCTTTAGATGACGATGCTTCTGGTCTCGGCTTTCAATTTTTTTCTCGACTTCCATCCCTTTGCTTCCCGTATCTCCTCTTTTGAGTTCTTTGCGCCCGTCCCTACCTTTAAACTTTTTTATCAGGTTAGTGTGAAATTCGTAGAAGGGGGTTAGTGTGAAAGAAAGGGACTTCGTAGAAGAGGAGGTTTAGTTGGGATTTTAAAGTAGTTCAGGACATTTTGCTACGCGTGTTACGTGTGTTACGTTTTTGCTACGCGTGTTGTGTATTTGCTACGCGTGTTGCGTTTTTGCTACGTGTGTTGCGTTTTTGCTACGTGTGTTGCGTTTTTGCTACGCGTGTTGGGTTTTTACTACGCGTGTTGCGTTTTTACTACGCGTGTTGCGTTTTTGCTACGCGTGTTGCGTTTTTGCTACGCGTGTTGGGTTTTTACTACGCGTGTTGGGTTTTTGCTACGCGTGTTGCGTTTTTGCTACGTGTGTTGCGTTTTTGCTACGCGTGTTGGGTTTTTGCTACGCGTGTTGCGTTTTTGCTACGCGTGTTGCGTTTTTGCTACGCGTGTTGCGTTTTTGCTACGCGTGTTGCGTTTTTGCTACGCGTGTTGGGTTTTTACTACGCGTGTTGGGTTTTTACTACGCGTGCAGTGCCGGCCTTAGGCACGTGCCACACGTGCAACCGCACGTGGCCTCGCGCTAACCAGGGGCCTCGCGCGAGGTCTCTGGTCATCGTTAGTGGTCTTCTAGTTTTTCCTCTTCCCTCTTGCCGCTTGGCAGCCAAAATTATGGTTTCGTTTACCTCTAGTATCTCATTTTCTAAGCCGATAAAAGTACAACAAGCAATTTCAAAATTTTCAAAGTATAACAATAACCATCGCATAAATAATCAAATAACATACATAGTGATATTCAGTAGCCTAGCCGCCCACACGATTGACGAAACCGAATCGGTCGTGCATTTTTTGTTACAGCGAGATACATGACGACGGCATTATCGTCATATTAAGCATGGACTGTAGTTCAATGGGGTTTTTTTCAATAACGTTTTCTTCTTCATGTATCCTGCTTTATCACAAAAAGTAGTAAGGGAGTGCTCTTTATTTCTAAAACCATATTACACAATTTTTGTACTTTTGACTCCAACTTCGCGGCCTTCAATATATTTCAGGTCGAGCCCTAGCGCACCCGGGTTTATTGATACACACGCATATGAACTAAAAAGTGCTTTGAGTATTGTCAAAATAAAAATGTGTGTTTTCGTCGTATCGCGTATCCGCTATATCCGCCATTGTATATTCGTAACGATTTCTAATTAAAATTTACCCGGCTTAATCCCGTTTCAATTTAGAACAGTATTTACGCTTTTCCGAAAATCGTTCTGCTAGAAAAAATACCTTGCCATGACTCACTATTGATTCTTTCGGCTGAATAATTATAATACAATATAATATAATTATAATATTAGTATTAGTATTTTTATTGAAATACTTTAAGTATTACACAACGTGCCAGGTAAAAAAGGTGGCTTCGTCTTCAAGTTTTAAAATATTGGACGTAACGTAGTCTCCCATTAATTTCAAAACAGGATAATTCGAGTTACATGAAAAGTACTCATAATACAAACAGCAGTAATTTTTAACAATTAATTTACTATGAGTCATCGAGAACGTGATTCTGGTCGGACTTGGGAGTCCGGAGCATCAAAATTAAAGAAGCGTAAAAAGTTCGAAGATGATCTAAAAAAAACAAAACCCCTTAGTAATTATTTTGCCAAAAAGATCGATTCATCTGCTGCAGGGATTTCTGCAGAAAGCTCTAGTTCCTTTAACGAAGCAGAAATCGAACTATTTCCGTCAGACCATGATGAATCTGGATTATCTGGGCAACAAAATTCGTCATTAGTAGAGACAGTAGCCCCAAGGACGATGACGCTTTCGGTTTGGCCCAGTGACCCTGCTATGTGGCCGACTAATTTAAGGGATGACCAGAGGACTGAATTGGTGAAAACAGGACCCGTGCAAATCACTGATCATGATTTTCCGGAAGATACCAATGGTAGAAAATTTTCAAAGCAGCATTTTTATCGAAGAATTAGCAATGGTGAAAAGATATTACGTAGTTGGTTGCTATATTCAATTAGTAATGACTCTCTGTTCTGTTTCTGCTGCAAGTTGTTTTCCAACCGTGATATTAAACTTACAAGTACCGGATATAATGATTGGCGTCATTTATCTCAATCCTTATGTGAACATGACAGCGCTTCTGATCATATTCAGAGCTTACAGAAATGGAAAACTTTGGCTGTGGCATTAAATAAAGAGTCTACACTAGATGATCATCATCAACGAATTATAGACATTGAAAAACGACATTGGCGATCTGTTATGGAGCGTTTGTTTGCTATTGTCCAGACCTTGGCAGAGAGGTCATTGGCATTTCGGGGGCAGTCGGATAAATTATTTTCACCACATAACGGAAATTTTTTGGCGCTAGTAGAGTTGATCAGCAAGTTTGATCCGGTTATTTCAGAACACGTACGCCGTATACAAAACAAAGAAGCAATGGATCATTACTTGGGGAAAAGAATTCAGAATGAAATAATTGATTCGTTAGCTAACGCGATTCTAAAAAAGATCGTGTCAAACGTAAAAGATTCAAAATATATTGCAGTTATAATGGATTGTACGCCAGATTTGAGCCACAAAGAACAACTTTCCATATTCCTACGATGTGTGATAATTCAAAACGACTCTGTTGCAATTAAAGAACATTTTCTTGGCTATTTACATATTACCGACAGCACTGGACTGGGACTTGCTAACGTTTTCCTTGATTTTCTTAAAACTATGAGTTTGGACATTGAAAAAGGTCGTGGTCAATCCTATGACAACGGATCCAATATGCGAGGGCAGTACAAAGGCGTTCAAGCTAGGTTAAAGGAAATCAACAATCGTGCTTTTTTGTTCCTTGTGCTAACCATACATTAAATCTCATGGTTTGTGATGCAGCGAAATATTCTACACAGGCAATTTCATATTTTGGATTAGTACAACGTATTTTTACATTTTTTGCGGCGTCTACAGTTCGTTGGGAAATATTGCGTCAAAGCTGTGACGTTACACTAAAATACTTGTCGGAAACGAGATGGGAGAGCCGAATAAAAAGCATAAAAGTACTCAAAGAAAACCTGATTAACGTTCAAAAAGCACTTCAGGATGTTGCTGATAGTAGTAATGACAGTGTTGCTGTTTCTGAGGCAACAATTCTTGCTAAGGAAATTTCTTCATTTCAGTTTATTCTATCAACGATTATATGGTATAAAATATTGTTCGAAATTAATAAAGTTAGCAAGCTTGTTCAAAATCCATCAATGGTCGTAAGTTAAGTCACCAAATTAATTTCCGCAACAAAATTGTTTCTGCAAGATATGCGTTGTGATTCATCATTTGATTATATTATTGCAGAGGCTCAAGTCGTAGCATCCACACTAAACACAACTAATACATTTCCTGAAAAACGAATTCGCCGAAAACGTAGACAATTCGATTATGAGGCTGTAGACATGCCTCTTAGTGGAGAACAGCAATTTAAAATCGAATTTTTAAATGTTTTAATTGATGTGGCCGTTAAATCCCTTGAAGAACGTTTCCAACTTTTGAAAACATTTTGTGATATCTTTGGTTTCCTGTGCAGCACTAAGCAAATGGAACAATTTAAAGACGAAGAATTAAAAATATCCTGTGATAAGTTAGAGCTTGTTTTAACAGATTCTGCCACCAATGAAGCTGATATTACTGCGGATGAGTTATATTCAGAAATTAAAACTCTTATTAGAATGCGATCAGCCCAAAATTCAATGAAAGCTTTAGAACTTGTGCAATATATACATAAAAATTCGTTGACTGAAATTTTCCCAAATCTGATGGTAGCTCTTCGAATTATGCTAACACTGCCTGTTTCAGTTTCTAGTGCAGAAAGAAGCTTTTCTAAGCTTAAGCTGAACAAAACTTACCTTCGAACCACCATGACTCAAGAAACACTATCTGGATTAGCAATGATTTCAATTGAAAATGAAATAAGTCATTCCTTAGATTTTTCAACCTTAATTGACGATTTTACCGCCAGAAAAGTGAGAAAGATTGCATTTTAGTTGTATTTGTATACTTCAATATAAATAAAAATGTATACTGATAAAAAGTGTTAATAATTAATAGAATAAAACGTCATTTAACGAAACAATTTAAAAAATGCGCCAAAAATATTGGCCAAAACTAAGGCCTCGCAAGGTGACTTTGCACGTGGCCTCGCAAAGCGTAAGGCCGGCACTGTACGCGTGTTGGGTTTTTGCTACGCGTGTTGGGTTTTTGCTACGCGTGTTGCGTTTTTGCTACGCGTGTTGCGTTTTTGCTACGTGTGTTGTGTTTTTGCTACAGCGATTACCTTTCTTACGTACAAATCAGATCTAATTCATTAAAACTAAGACCCCGGGCGAAGCCGGGCATTAAAGCTAGTTTTAAATTAAACATTAACTAAAATACGGACTTCCAATTTCGCGCTCTGTTCCGAGGCATCATCAGGTCCGTTGTCTGTGTTAATTAATGTTAAGAATTATATCAAGTATTGTACGCAAATAAATTAGTTTTAGTTAAATTTTACTCATTGTTGCTGGATTTAAAATATCATACTCAGATTAGATAATTGTCTATAGCGACAGGGAATTTTGTATTAGTGTCAGGGTCTACAGGATGTTGGAGGGTAATCGGTAAGGGCATTTTTCTAAAACTATTTAAGTTTTAGTTTTAAGCTCTCGCTTTTCCATAGACTAACGAGCCATACTTAACTTAAATTATGAAATGATAAGAATGATTTTAAATACAGAAGACCCGGCTCTAAATACTAAATGAAAAATGTTCTTTGAACAAAACATAAAAACTTGCCAATAACATGTTTTGTTGTATCTAGTAGGTGTTAAATGTCTAATTGCTTGATTGAATAAAAATATCTTTGGCATATTTAACAATATTATGCTTATCACGTAATTTAGAAATGCCTCCTCAAAAACTATTTTAGGAAGTACTAACAAATTTTGAAAGTAGATTTGAGAAGACGCTCAACAACTTTCTCATTCAAACGTTTCTTCTGACACCTATCGGTGAAAAAATTATTTATAACAAACAATGAAATATTTTCCAATTTGTCTGCAATTTATAAATTAACAATTTCCCTTGCCTCTTTATTAAATAATTTTTTTTAAAGCCCAAGCCGATCACTCTGAGACACCCTATATTTAAACTATATTTCCAGTTGTTTCAATGATTGATCTTATTTTTCTATTCATACAGGAAAATTGGTCGGGAGATACTGTGGACAACTGAACGATAGTCACGAAATTGAATTCAATGTGGATCTGCCCGCTATTTACATTAAATTCCATTCTAACGGGAATGAGACTAGACTTGGATTTAAGTTGTCAATAAACTATCCAACACGTAAGTTTTTAAACTTATTTATATTAACTTATTATATGGGATATTAATCGTTTCTAGAATTATTTCAATCTCTGACAAACTTTGAAGTCACCAAGCATGATGTTCCAACAGCTTTCCTTTTTTTAAAAAATGTTAAAATGTTATATTTTACTTTCGTTAATTGAGTTTAATAATAACACTAATTATTTGTTGCCATAGTTGGTAATCCTGGTCGAAATGTGAACGTTTGTTAGTATCAGTCGCGTAAACTTAATCAATATTGAATATCTAGGAATAGAAGAATATTTATAAATTTCATTTTAATTACGTCCAAAAGATTTTAATGCTAAAATGCCTTTTTCTGAAATATTTATTTTATTTAATGAAGGGTTTTTGAAGTATGAGACATTAAACAATTTCAGAAAATGATAAAGGAGAGTTGACACGGTGGAAGTGATTGGATATAGCATGGGTGAAGTATTATCTACGTCATGCTGCCAAGAGCCTATTGGTTGGTACTTAAGATAAATATTTAAACTGGATCGCTTAAGATTACATATTATGGGCACCAGTCTTGTCCTTTAAAAGAAAAAAGTATATTTAATGTTATGGGGCTTATCATATTAATCATATCTTCTGAACCTAAAAATATTTTATTAGAAATAAGTTTTAAAAAATCACAGCTGGGTATTTTTTCAATGTCTGATATTTCAAAAACCAATGATGGAAACATCACGTAAAATAACCTTTAACAAAATTAGAAAACTAATATGGCAAGGTTAACACAGTGTGACCGTTTTTCACGCAATAAACCATTATTTTTTTTTAAATCCACTCTCTGCCACTTCTCGAGAGGTAATTAAAAACTTACATTTGAAAAGTGTTGACATTCCACTGCATAGCTTACGTTAAATATACCTTGTCAATGATATCAATTCGTTTTGCTGTACTTGTTTCAAATTAAACATGACATTTATAAACCTATATTCTATATTCTAAACGGTTTTCTTCCAACTTTAGTCTGCTACAACCACCTGAACGCACCATCTGGTATCTTCAGCAGTCCAAACTTCCCAGCAGCCTATCCTTATGTCAAAAAGTGCTTTTTTAGAATTTATTCGTCACGGAACAAAAGAATTTCAATAACTTTCAACCACTTCAATTTTCCAAGAAATGCCGTCACTGGAGAATGCCAAAAATACCTCCAAGCAAGTTATCATAATTATTTTAATATCTTTTGTAGGAATTATAGGAGGTTATTTTACGTTTGTTTTCACTTATAGGCCGAAAATTAACTGGAGGGGGCCACCTCCTCCTGTTGATATGAAAAATAAGTAATATATAGGGGGCCCCACAATTTAGGAACAGGATGCCTACAATTGAGAAAAATCTCCTGGCTCCGCCCATTCAAACGAAAGTCTTAAACTATTACTAATTATAACTTACTATGCTTTTATGAAGAGTAGCGATACACGAGAAAATTTTCAATTGCTATACCAACATAATGATTTCAAACAACTTAATGGGATAAATAAGCAATAGTTAAAATCCTAATAATTGGTCTTTTGAATTTTTAAGTGAATTTATAGATGTTCAAAGGTTGAGATTAACGTGCAACCGCAACGTAAAAGCTACGTTAATTACATTATATCTTCGATGTAGCACACGCAAATGCCCTTAGTATTAATTTTAAATTTTTTGCATCAAAAAGTTTATCTGTCTGGAGCTGAATCGAACCACCAACCAAATGAATTCAATTTTCCCTACAAATAAGCAAATAATTTATAAAAATTACCATATCAATAGATAATCTCAGACCTGATTTAAATGTTAAGTTAATATCGTGAAAAGGTCGAAAATCCATAGTAAAATGGTTGCAAAAAAGCAGGCTTTACAAATTTAAGGTTAAGATAAAACTTACGAACTACTCGGACCAATAGGTCTTTAAGATTAAAATTAAAACTTGACACTCGGACCAAATAGAGCCTCGAGGCAAAAACAAATTAAAATGGAATTCAATTAGACACTCGGACCAAATAGAGCCTCGAGGCAAAAACAAATTAAAATGGAATTCAATTAACTAGAATTTCCAGCTGTTGACCGTTTTTGCCCTAGTTGGAGGTTATCAGTACAAAGCACAAAAGCAAAGCACAAAAGCATTAACGACCAAATTTTTGATTTACAGATTTTGGTTTAATTTCACCTTATTTTGTACGTTAAATTCAATTTTGAATGAATTTTCGAATTTAAAATTTTTGTTCTTAGAGAAATGACTTGTTGCAAAACGCATTATTTTAGTTTTTTCAATATTGTCAAACCAAAAACGCATTAATGTGTCTATTTTCTTTAAAAATCAAATCAAAACGCATTTGTTTTTCGCGTTTTAAGACATGGTTTTAATGATATTTCTGAAATACCGTTTGGCCTGTAAATTGTTTAGTACCAGAATATAATTTGAGTTGAAAAATCCAAGTCTACTATATAAACTTGAAAGAAGTAAGTTGGGGTATCTTAAGGCAAAGAAAGTTTGAATTTCGCGGGTTTTCTCCATATTTTGGTTTTGGTCGTTAATGCTTTTGTGCTTTGCACGGCAGTACTGCGCAGGGAATCAGGCTGGTGACTATAACACCAAAAAGAGAAGCTATCCCAAAACACGTTGAGTAGAAACGGAAACCCATTTTAACTGCATTATGGTCCATAGGTGTGTTTTATTAACTTTAACTTATCGTACCTTTCATTATCTTTAGCTTTTTGGTTATTTTAATTCTATTTTAATTCGTTTTTGACTCGAGGCTCTATTTGGTCCGTGTTTCACGTTTTAATTTTAATCTTAAAGACCTATTGGTCCGAGTATTTTGTAAGTTCTATATTTGCTTTAAATTGGTTAGCATTTACCTATTTTGCTCCCTTTTTATAATGAAATTTTCTACCTTTTCGCGTAATTAAACCTGATATAAATAGTTTTCTTTGAAATGATACGGCACATAAATTGAGAAAACAACATTAACCGCAGGTCCTACTGTACACTGAACCTCCAAAGCATCGGTTTATCGAAAGGTAATGGCGTGGGATGGTAACCAAATCTGTAGTGTATATTGTGATTTCTATCCGTCACCTTTCAGCCATATATATGCATTATGTGCTTATACTTATGTCTAGCCATCAGTTATTAATTTATTGTGTCCTGTGTATCTGAAAATGAAGAAACAGATTATATTGGAAATTTTACTCGAAAATGCGTCACTCAATCTGTGCATGTATAAAAACAGGAAAACCTTTTTTGCGTCTACTGTCTTTTAAACACGACCGTTCCTTGTGATACCGCTAGGTAAAGAACCTAACTGGCAAGGAAAACGTGGTATATGCATAAGTTCCAGAATTCAGCGTCAATGGGGAAGTGTCGGCTATAGTTACAGTTCTCAGTGAGATGGTTAGTTTAGTCCCTCTTATTGTCTTAGAATTCTGCCGTTCTTCTAATGGGCTTAGGATTTTTCAAGTTAGCGTAATTTGCATTTATTCAAAAGTGTGGGTTTTCGTTAAGTTAAAATGAATATTGACTCACTGTACTCTAGTACCGCAAATGATCTAAAGACGGCTTTAACATAAAGTAAATTTAAAATGCCACATGGGAGGGGCGTAACATTTGGACTCCACCCCGGACGCCCATAAGTCCTTATCTAATTTTTTAGACCGTTTTCCTTGCTCAAGCTCTGCAATTGCGAACTCTGCTCTGCAATTATCGTCTTATATAAACCACAAGCGAGTGTACCACCAGAGATAAATTCTAATTTAAATCTAACTTCTGAGTTGTGTAACTGTTGAGCCTAGTAGTTTTTTGGTAATTGCGACACTTAATTTATCGTTCTATTTTCCAAAACTCTTCTGTACAAATGTTTTAAGCGCCTTTTGCTCCGTGGTATTGACAGGATAATCTTTAATTTTACCTAAAATGTATTTAAAAATAAGTTTTCTTCTTTACTAAATAAGTCATTAAATAAAAAACAATAAAGCCCAAGAAGTTGTCTTTAAAAAAATTCTATAATTCATTATTGCAATATTTGAAGCTAAGTGAGCTACACCTAAATCTTGGTTAATTGCTTTAAAGACTTTCTTGAATGATTGGTGCATGTGATGCAACCAAAGCGGAAAAGTTTAAATTTACCCTTATCGTAAAAACGATGGCTCTATCGATTTAAAACCGCATATTATTGAATCCGGATCCAGAGAACAGTTTACAATGCTCCAATCGAGGTTTGATTATAACACGCTTTATTCCTAAAAAAATAGAAACCAAACTTGAATTTATAGTTTATAGTATTTTTCTTATTATTCCAGAAAGGTTGCTTCCCGAAATGTATTTACCTGAAAACCTGAAAGTTAAAAAATTTTTACAGGAATTACATACTTTTCACTGTAATACGTTTATTAAAATCTATTATGAATTCAGACTCCATTCCAGTGGCAAAACCACAGTCTTTTTAACACAAATATTCTAGAAGATATCAACATTTTATCAAGCACATAGCCTGACACGGCACTATAATTTTTCAAATATTTATGACTATATTTTAGCTAGCTTTCATTGTCCAAACCTTTTTGGTCAATCAGTTAACCGTTACAATAAAATGTGCAAGACCATGTGTGCTAACACTATTTCTCTAAAATTTATATTGAGTACTCTGTTGGGTATTTTGATTTTTCTTTTCTCAATTAAAGCCTAAACGAAACTTTTCCTTTTTAATATCTTAAAATTTATCCTTGTGTTTTGATGGTAATTAACTCTTCAAGATTTTTAAAAAATTTTATAATTTGTGCAATATCTTTAAAATTTTCTATGACAAATAAAACTGTACATTTTGTTTTAGGTGACTTACGGATCTCTGTATAGGAACGTAACTGATATTCCTCTGTGTGGAAGTTCTCTTTCAAACATCGAGTCTATTAATGAAGCCATTGTGATAGTTTTGGTAACCACATCGGGGCTGGCGGCTGGCGAAGGATTCCAAGCCTCGTACACAACCACCCTAGATTCTCGTAAGTCATTGAATTACGCGAATTTAATTTCTAGTGGCCGGTGAGAAATAAATGTGCCTGTGTTTCCCAATTTCAAATGGAAGGAATGAGGTGGATGATGCACTATTCGCGGCCGAAAACTATCGCTACGCCTAGATATGACGCTTTTAGTTTTTGTTTATAGTTGGACGAAATTTGGACTTTACAAATAATAAGACTTGTATTTTAATATAGTTTTGGCTTCATTTTCTTTTATTTGGATTATCTGCCCCTTCATCTTTATTAGTTTTTTAAACTTCTATTAGTTGAAATTTCATTTTGGACCACTTGTCTTTGTCTAAGGTTTAGATCGTTATTTAAAGGTAACTATTTCTTAATAAAACACAAGTTGTAGAATGGTCTGCTTCAGAAAGCAAGGTTTTTTTCTGTTGAACACCACAAACATATCACGGCGTCACTTATGTTAATTTTCGAAATTAGGTAACGAAAATAATGTGCACCCTCACAAAAAGCTACTGCCCCCTTATCGCAATTTTTCTGGCCGCGGGCATCATTGTGGCAGATGCTAGATCATAGGCGCTTCCTCGGAGAGACTAGTGCCGTTACGCCACCTAGACGCGGTTTCGAAAGCGTATAGTGCATTTGAGTGTCTCTGAGTGTGGTGGGTCATTTGATGTGTTGTACACTACCGTACATATTGTTTCGCAGGCGTCAGAAACTCTAATTTAGACTATATAAATCTCTTAAGCGCTTTCAACATAAATTTAACGTAACTTTGTACCTCATAACTTTTGAACTTTTCTCAAAATCGATAATCCGTTGAACATTATACCGGTAAAATTGTTACTTATAACTAGCTAACTTTGAACAGAATATTTTCAAAAATTTAGCAAAATATTTTCCAAGTATAAACAGAAACCAAATAATTTATAATAAAAGGCGTCTAATAAGCAGCATCCAATCTCAAAAATTTTGATCAAAGTGCCATCAACTATCAACGATACATTTCCTCGAGTTGTTGAATATATTGACCAAGTTTTGATCACTCTTTTAAAATTGAGAAGTCAATCTAAAATTTCGGCACAATACATTCATAACGAAATGGTCAAAAGAGACAAGAGCTTATCCAAATTTCAATAGTGGTCATTCATCTGAACTATGTTAAAATATCCGTTACATCATGCGACTTCACATTCTTGTATTACATGAAAAATAGCCAAACCGAATTGCTTTATTACTTTTCCAGGTGTTTTTATTAATTTTCAAGATTTTAACAAGTTCTTTCCAACTTGTATAACATATCTTTCGATTTCAATTAGAAACTTGCGCACCTGACACGCCAACCTGTGCAACGTTGATCAGTAGCCAGAAAACTGGGCATGTCATTTCACGATGTTTGAATATTTGGCCAATAGCGTGTAAACATATAAGGCCATCATTTTCAACTTTTTCAGTAGCAAGGAAAATTGGAAAATAATTTTATGATCCGTAGCGACCACACCTCATATGTGATTTTCTAATCAACATACCAACCCAGAAGGATTTCGTATGATTTGGGGCAGAACCATGTGAATGTTCCACGGTACTTTCGCAACTTCAGTCAGTAGTGTAAAATTTTGGCATATAATTTTATGATCTGTGCAGTTTTGATAAGAAGCGAGTAAGATTGTGAGCTTTAGCCGTACTCATTGAGTATTGTTAACTTTCAATGTATAGAATGTATTTTTTATGTTGATCGTGATTCTTCGTTATCAAATCTCAAACTTTTAATAAGATGATTTATTTTAAAAACCATCTGCAGGCTACGCTAGGGACGCTCCCCGTTAGAATTTGTTAGGGTAACGAGGAATTTTACAACAATACCAAGAGTAAATCAATATAAGGATTACTAATTGTTTAAAAATGAAAGTAATTGTATATGCAGGATTAATTGAATTATTGAGAATTAAAGAATGAAATATGTAACAATAAAATAAAGAGGATATAAGAAAACACTATTTTCAGTTAGGAAATTTAACTCACCAAATACATTTTTTTTAGTGTGTGGGAGCGAAAAATTAACTGAAGAAAGTGGATACATTTCATCATTAGTCCTTGAACCAAGAGAAGCATATTCTATTTACACTAACTGTCAACATGATGTTGAGACCCCCGACAGAAGAAGCAATGTGACGTTTGCCTTTAAATTCCTTGAGCTTGACCATGGAAACCATTCTGAGTGTGTAAATTCGACTCTAGAAATTTATCCCTACTACGATTACAGTGGTGAGTATATCTGGTTGTTTTTATCATTTATCCCTACTACGATTACAGTAGATAGTATATCTGGTTGTTTTTATCATTTATCCCTACTACGATTACAGTAGATAGTATATCTGGTTGTTTTTATCATTTATCCCTACTACGATTACAGTAGATAGTATATCTGGTTGTTTTTATCATTTATCCCTACTACGATTACAGTTGTGAGTATATCTGGTTGTTTTTATCATTTTATGCTTCAGAAAATAAAACTTAATAGCATACCAACGAAAGTGTTTCAAATTACTAAAGCTAAGAAAAGTTTTATAATTGTAAACTGTTTTTTATCGAATCATTTCAGATCAGCATCATCAGATATGCAGAATGCCACCAACAGAGTTATTAGTAACGGCTTTCAATGTGGTAGTGATTGATAGCATTCACCATGGCACACTTCGCTACAACATCAGCTACAAAACATACGGTAATTTATTTAAAAAGAAAAGTGTTGCCAACGAGTCCTTGTGACTTAGTTATTTAAATTAAATTTATTTTTTCCGAAAATGGACATTTCATTTTTATCACACTGGGTCATTAGAATAAAATAACCTGTAGTTGGAGACCTCTCGCAAACCGATGTCTACGAAAATATTAATTTGCATTTGAAATTTGCTCCAAAAGAAAGGATCTAACTGAAACTGTTTTTTATATGTTTGGCGTAATTACCATTGATTTATCTACTGTTTGATAGCTTATATTCTGAATATTTTATTTCTAATTAAAGTCGTACTCTGGTAATGAAGTCGGAATTGAAAATGTTAAAATATCTCCAAAATAATATGTGTAACGGCTTGAAATATCGCCAGACTACTACTGAAATATAATTAGCCCTAATTAGACATTTTGCCTCGTTGGCCACAATGTTCATAAATTAATTCAGAGCTTAGAGCATATACAGTTATTTTTGTTTTTAATTAGACTGCGGAGGAACGCTCGATGTTCCTAGTACAATTTTCTATAATAACTTTCCAAACAACACTAGATGCGTTTGGTTGGTAAGAGCCAGTAACAGAGATCAAATTGAGGTAACGATACAGAACTTGATATTTAACCTTCCAAACATATCGTAACCCTTTTCCTGGAAAACAGAATTACTTAATAATAATCCTTCTATCGACATGCGAAACAAAGACCATAATAATATTTATCTAATACTCTTTCAAAACTAGATTACCTTCAACGGGACCCCGGAGTTAGGATCCACATGCGAGCACAACAATTTGACAATTAGAAACGGTGTCGAAGTTCGGTCACCGGTTTTCGGGAAATACTGCACCGGACAAAACTCGAATCTGACATTGCATTCCATGTCCAACGGCGTAAAAGTAGTTTTCTTCGCTGATGGAACGGCGTCAGGTCGAGGGTTCAACATCTCTTTTGCGAAAATCAGTCGTGGCTGTGGGGGATATTACCAAGGCAACCGAGAAATCATACAATCTCCGAAATACCCTCAACCGTACGAGAATAACATTCAGTGCGAATGGATCATCGACATGAACCCATCCTACAGGGTTAACGTTTCATTCCGTGGACGATTTGATGTCGAATTGACAGAGAATTGCACGAAGGATTATCTATTGGTATGATATTGTTTTACCATTCAAATCACGATGGGTACAGCCATCTTGCTAAGACATATCATTATTTACGGATTTTTGGCTAGCCATCGTTATGTTGGCCCGCGTGGCATGGAAGACATTGCAACCCGCCTACCTGATTTCAAATTACAAAAGTCTCTAGATGACTTAAGCTTAAAGTCATACCATGAATATTAGACCAAGCTGATTAATTTTATTATCGTTATATTCAAATATATAGTTAGAAACAAAAGCTTTAAAAGAAAATGGAATTCTAACATTTTTACGATTACTAGAAGACGCTCTGTAATTGAGTAATCGGCCATTATAATATCGTCATATTGTTTTTTCATTATAGTTAACTCGATTAGGTGCAAAGCTGATTATGTATCTCACAATTTTCATAAAAAAGGCAAAAATTAAATTTAATGAAATTTAATTTCTACTAAATTTTGATTTTATCTAAAATAATTTAGCTGATATAATAATTTTGGCCGTAATTTTCAATCGAAAAATTTGAATCTTAATTAGTATTTATTATGTATACTTCAGATTGAAGAAGAAACCCTAGATGATGACCAGATCAAACACTGGAAACCATTGACGCGGCTTTGCGGACATGAAACTCCGAAACCAGTTGTCGGAAATTCACACAGATTACGAATCACGTTCACGACGGATGCAAATATCGTTGGAGACGGTTTTACGTTAACTTATAACAGAGGTATGCAAAAAAATTAAAATTAATTAAAGTTTGTGCACGTTGAAATTGCTATGAATTTTTCGAACGGTAAATTTCCGTCCTTTTCAAAAGCTCACCTTAAAAAAATTTAATGATTAGAAGTTCCATTTAAATCAAGGAATACCTCTGCGTATTTTTGCATATCAGAGTGACTGAGAAAAATCATATCACCTCGGGCAGGAATCGAACCTACGACCTTTGGGTTACCGTCGCAACGCCACTACCATTGGACAACCGAGGCCACGAATAATCAGACCTAGGACATCCAATTTAAGAATGATTCGATCTGGTTCACATTATTGACGGTATACATTTAACCCGTTGTTGACGTCCAATAGTAGTGGCGTTGGAACGGCAACCCAAAGGTCGTAGGTTCGATTCCTACCCGAGGTGATATGATTTTTCTCAGTCATTCTGGTATTTAACAATACGCAGAGGTAATCCTTGATTTAAATGTAACTCCTAATTGTGTTAATTCCTGATATTAGGAAAAATTAGAAAAATGCCAATTTCCTACAAACAATGAAAATAGCTTTAGCATTCTTACAATTGTGTCAGGCAACTTTTAAATGTTTACCATGAAATGTACTTCAAGTTTAAAGGTTTAAATTGTTCCTTTAATCTAAGAATTGTTTTGTTGCAACTAAAAGTAAAACGCTATTGAAGAATTTTATGTTTTTATAAATCATCTTCCTCTTTGATAGCTTGCGGTGGTGCATACACAGATGCTTCCGGGACATTCACTTCACCCAACTATCCCGAAAACTACGGTTCGTACTTGGAGTGCTCTTACCTGATTGGGCGCCCTGGTGATTACGTATCTCTTGCTTTCGAGGAAGACTTCCGTATTGAATGTAAGATATTATTCGAGATTATTATTGGGCACTGAATAAATAAATAATATTGTTACCCTTTTCAGATAATGAAAATTGTATTTACGACAACGTGAAAGTATTCTCCGGAAATACCAGTAGCAGCAGTCCACTGGCAGTTTACTGTAGTAAAGAGGACGAAGTTCCTCGTTTGCGGTCTTTCAGGCACCAAGGACAACTTCTGGTTGTTTTGAAGACAGATAGCAACACCGAAGCCCGTGGATTTTTGGCGCGTTATGCAATATCCAGTAAATATTTAATTAACCTGAATATTTTAATGTGATCGAATTGGGTAATTTGGGAAAAGCTTATTTGGGAAATAAAATATCCGGATGATAATTAGCCCCCACTCTAAAAAACGTATTACAAATATATTTTTACTGACAACACTCATTTTTCTAGTTTTTAATGCTTTTCTGTGTATTTAATCTCGCAATGTATTGTAAGGAATATCAGAAGTTACTGAACTAACCTTTCCTTTAAAAACTCTTTTCCGAAAAAAAAATTAATATTAACCTTTATTTTTTTAATTATAACCTTTATTTGACGAAACCAAAAATTCGGACATATCAATGCTTTCTAAAACCAACGGTGCGTTAAAAGCTAGAAATGTTCACCAAAAGTCATAATCAATACTCCACAAACCTTTTCATATAGCCCACGAAGGCCTAATATTCCATATCCACTTAGGTATTAAGTTTACTTCTAAGCTTTAAGGATTCAAAAATGTTAAATTTATAATTTTCTGCCCCGTCGATTGCCAAATTTAGAAAAGGGTTCACAAACGATCTGTAGGATTTAAGCATTTTCACGTAACCTACTGGATCTTTGACAAGCACGTTTGAGGTTCTATTTTTATAACTTCGCTTTTGGGCTAAATCCTACTCTGATACTTAAAAAAAAACATAAGTTTGAGATTTTTTTACTGCAGGAGTATTTTTTTTTCAATTTCAAACGATGTCACTACAACTTAAATTTAAACGGATAATTATTTACTATCATTCGTTTGATATTAAGATTTCCGTGATCGGGGTCTTTCCAAAATCGGGATTTCGAGCTTCAATCGCGTAAAACTATTATACTAACTCGTTCAACCATTTTCAATTATTAACTGAAATTCGTAAATCGTTTGTTGTACCATCAACAAATTTTTAATTCTATGCTTTGCACTTAAATGGAAAGAACGTTGAAGTACTGAAAAACTGACAAGCTTAAAGTTGTGAACAAGAACTTCCTTTCGTAGCGAAATATCGAGCGATAAATATACCTTTCTATTTCTAATACAAACAATCGCGAGAAATCAATCGGGTACGACAATTAATCATTTTTACTTAGTGAGTTCGGAAATAAATTGCTTTTTTAACCGTTAAAATCTGGTATTTTCTTTCAAAGGGAGCTTCTCAAATATACAACCAGAACCTCAAGCGAAATTCTGCTGGCTTGAAGAATTTGTATTCTTCCAATTCGGTATTGATTTATTTCTGTCTTTCTTTCAGATTGCGGAGGCAATTTAACAGATCTAAATGGAGTCATTTCATCGCCGTTTTATCCGAACCTGTACAATGCGGGCATGCGATGCGTTTGGTATATCACTGTGGCACCGGACAGAGCAATAGACCTAACGGTCGTAGATATTAAACTGGAAGGTTCCACCAATTACTGCAATGATTATTTGTCGGTGTTTGATGGAAACAGTACCTCTTTCAACAAAAGAATCGGTTCTTTTTGCTACGATAAAAAAAATACAATCGTAAAATCAAGTTTAAACCAAATGGTTGTGTTGTTCTACTCAGATAGCAGCGTTCAAAGGAATGGTTTCCGAGCTATATACAGAACGACTTACGGTAATGTTACCTTAATTCTCAAATTAACGTACAATTCAGCGCCCCGAACGCTTGATACTGATTGTACGTCATATCTTAAAAATGAGAGCGGTGCAGTGAAAACTAACTGGAGTGCATAGTATTGCAGTGAAAACTAACTGCAGTGCACAGTAGTGCATTGAGGGTGCAATCGGTTGGGACAGTTATACTGTCAATATCAGATGTGGGGGGCTCCCGTTAACCTTGCCCTTACGTTATTGTAATATTGGACGCCCCGAACGCTTGATATCTCCAAAGGAGGGCGGTGCAGTGAAAACTAACTGCGGTGCACAGTAGTGCATTGATGGTGCAATCGAATAGGCGCGTGAATTACCAAATTCGGATACGAGATAGCTGTCGTTAAGTTAGCTCCCCCCCTAAAAAATATCTGATTATTTTAACTGTTACCCTTCATATTTCCTTAACGAGTGCGTTGCAATGATACATATCTGTGGTGCATGGCAGTGCGTCGTTGGTGCATTCGTTTAGTCACGTTTTAATTATCGAAATCGAATGTGGGGGGGGGCTGTCGTTAACTTCCCCCCAGCCCAATATTTTATTTCTTTAAAGCTTAAAAAGAGCAATTTCAATTATATCTCCTAAATGAGAAATCTATGTGATGCATGGTAGTGCATCGTTGGTGCTATCTTTTAGGCGTGTTTCTATCGATGTCGAATATAACGGCACGTTTTTGAGGGTGCAATAAAATGTTTTGCCAGTGCACTTTAGTGCAATCGATTAGGCATGTTATTATTATCGATATCGAATATAGGAGGCGGTCGTTAACTTATCCCCCAGTTTGATTTTTGAATTTCCCGCCTTGCCCCGATGGCGCATAAAATATTTTGGGTGGTGTACTACAGCGCACGATGGGTGCCATAAGGTGCACAAACTAATTTGAAAATTGTATTCTTGGGGCGGGGAGGGCGCTATCATAATGGAGCCAAATTGGCTAATCGTTGGTCACAACCAAAAGATGAAATTCAAATGTTATCGGTTCAAATCTTGGGCAGTCTAAAGCAATATTAAATACCATATATGTAAACGCTATAACCTTTTACCGATTTTTTATATTCTTAAAACTTTGGGCAAATAAATGCAGATTTACCTTAATCTTAAATTATATCAAACCCATTTTAGGAGAAAGAGCTGGCTGTGGCGGATTGCGACAAACTGCGACAGGAACTCTCAATTCTCTTGATACTGATTCCGATGGTCAATACGAAGAGGGACTTAACTGTGTCTGGAGGATTGAAGGTGAACCAAACAAGGTGTTGAAGTTAACATTTCAAAACAATTTCGACATTGAAAAAGTTTCCGGATTAAATAATCGTAATGAATCCGAACCATGTATGGCAGATTTCCTCGAGGTAACTCTCCACCATTCTATCCAAACTTCTCGATTTAATTTATAACCACATTTCATTAATTTTCTTGTACAAGGAGCCTATTATATTCCATATTAATTATATAAAATTGAATTGCAGCTTAGAGATGGTCTTTCGGGAAGCTCTCCATTAGTTGGGATATTTTGTGGTTCCGTGAGTCCAGATGAAATAATAATTTCATCGAATCGACTGTGGGTTCATTTCTTTTCCGACTTTTCTGGTGTTCAAGGAAAGGGATTTAGTTTCACGTACACCTCGGAAGCACGTAAGTTTTTATTTTTCGTCTTTCGTTATCTTATATATTTAGAACAAGCTAAAGCACCCGGGCTCCGGCCTGTCGTGCAACTAGTTGACCAGTTTGATTTGGCTAGACGCTAAAGAAAAATTGGCGGACAGAAAAAAACCAGAATAGAATAAGCGTTTGCCCTCTCCCCACAGTTTACTGACAGCGTAGGATATACTGAACAAACGCTGTGGAGACGGGCTCCATAAAAAACGTATATGTAAATGAAATATATTTTATTGTAGAAAGACAGCCAGAACTGGCAGCGAAAGAGATTTTAGGCAGAGAACCGTCGTGGCACTCCGAAACCACCCAAACCTCCTTTAATCAGCTACAAACTCAAACCATCGATACCCCCTTAAAACAGCTCCAAACTCAAACCATCCATACCACCTTAAAACCGCTCCAAAGTTAAACCATCCATACCACCTACCAACTATATTCCTCGGGCTGTCCCGGTGCTGAAATTTTATCTAATCGCTTAAAAATTGACGCCGTTACAACAAAAAAACAGGTGCAAGAAGCAGAAACCACCTTAAAATCCTCCCTCGAGCTATCGCAATATTGGGGAATCACCTTTAAAAACTTTCTCGGGCTTTCGCGATGCTGTTGCGCGAGTTTCATCAAAGTTGGTTAAGAATTGAGGTCATGAATAGCGAACAACAGATAAACACAAACCATTTTTTTTTTATTTATGTAGACTAGGTTAGTATTTTTGTAGGTTTCAAATTAATTTGTAAGGTCACGATTCGTGAACTTCTGATAATAACTTTTTCCTTTATACCTTAGCTTTATGCGGTGGATTACTCAATGTTACGACCACAGCCCAAACTTTGACCACTCCAAACTATCCAGAAAACTACCCGAGAAATCTTCGATGCCAATGGGAGTTCGTCTGGAACAGAACGTTAATCGACCGAGTGCATATGCGGATTGAGCAGTTTAATCTTCCTTGCGAAAACCACGCCTATCTGGAGGTGAACCTCCTCGGAATGGTGAGTTTACAAACGTCTTAAATGAAATTAGAATATTCGTTAAATATTTCAACAGAAACTGAAAAATTTCAAATTCAAAATTCAAAAAATATTCTAACAAATATTTAAACAATTATGATTTATAAATTCGTTAAATATTCGAACAAAAATAGTAAAAATTTCAATTTTAAAATTCGATAAATATTCCAACGAAAAATTCAAATTTATCTTACAGACTTAAGTCCTTTAACAACGGTGTTTGCCACTTGAAATCTCAAAAAGGCGAACACATTTCCACTTAAGTAATATTGTCGTATCCAGGAATCCTTTATTGAGATTCAAGGCATATTCTACAATTTTTTTTCCCAATAAAGGAAAAATAAATAAATATAATAAAGTAATCTGCAAACAGACAACAGCGATAATGTTGTTTTCCATTTAAATATTAGATATATATTCTAAAAAAATGAGAAAACTTTCAAATAATTTTTTTTATAAATATTTCAATAAAAATAGGAGGTTTAAATTTATAAACTTTTTAGTTCTCAGCTTAATCTCAGATATCTTCACGATTTAAAGGTCAACTTACAATTTTCGTGGTTAGAACTAGAAGATTTTAATAAGAGAAAATAATTATTTATCCTATAAAATCGTGAATTCGTTAATCAAAAATTACTCTTTAATAAAACAGCAGTTTTAAATTCCAAAACTCACTAGGTGACGACATAACTATTTTTTTGTTGTCGCGTGTTAACGCCTCGCGTCTTTAATATTTTTTTAAACATTTTCAAATTGTCGGTTAGTCTTAATTAAGTTTTTCGTATTCAAGGCCTATCGGCCGAAGTACCGCATATTTTCCCCCCATAAATTAGCTTAGTTTTCTAACCCACTTCTTGGTCTCTTTACTTGTTCGCGTTTTTACTCTTATTTAGTCTTTGGTCAAGCAGTCCCGAGGTACACTTCCTTTAAGAAATGCGTCACTGACTGTCATATAATAATTGATATTTGGGGTAAATGATTGAATGAAACTTTTTATTACGGTTATTTTAAATTCATAATTTTATTTGAAAAATATATAAGCATAATTATCAAAAATATATAAGCATAATTATCAAAATAAAATGTTTCGGGTTGTCACCAATGTATAGCATTTATATTTAAAAATTATATTCCCTGGCGGTTTAAAGGGCATACAGTCGCTTAATTGCACCAAATTTTATATCTTTCACAAAAGCAAAATAATTGAATTTTTGTAGCCAAACCAAATTTACTTTTCACGGGAACCGTTGTTGTATCGTTTTTGTGGAGATCACTTCTACAACGACACCTACGCTTCCGGGAGTCTCAAACTTTCCTTACACACCGGATCCGGAACACCAGGAAGAGGATTTTCAATTACTTACAAAGCCGCTGGTAACAATTATTTCAAAAGAAATTACAAAATGATTTAAATCTTTGACAAATATAAACCTTTTTTTCAAATTTTAGAATGCAGTCGAAATTTCACCGACGATTTCGGGTCAATATTTAGTCCGTCCTCATCCGCTGCCATTGATTGCAACTACACTGTAACCGCCAGAACTGGAAGAACTATTTCACTTTATTTCGACTCAATTCAATTAAGTAGAAGTGGTGCTATTGCCTGTGCAGATAGGTTTTTAAGGGTAAAACGTATTTTTTTCCCACTATAACTAAAAATAAACCAACAAAACAACTCTTCTTGGCCTTCAACCTTCACTCGCGACTAATAGTCACGGTTTCCAATTTGCATTGGTCTAAATTGATAATTTAGCGAGGTGATCACTATTTTGAGGGTAAAGATCGCGCTTATCAAGCTGGATATCACCCCTCCGGTTTTTAGGATGAGACTTTTGGACATTTTCGAAATAAACCTGGCGAAGGTTGCGAACAACACTTAAGATTGCCGAGTCGGCACCTCGGCACTAAAGTTTCTAACCTAAAACACAAATAATAAATACACTCCAATTCTACCAAAAAACAACGGGACAGTCATGAACAACCGCTATGTTTAGCCTCATTTATTACCACCCAAAATTTTCTTTATGAAACATCGTTTTAATAATTCGAACACATTCCGCGTCAGTCATTAAAATACCACAAAATGGTGTGACATAATCGAATTTTCCACGCTACAGAAATGGGATTAACTGGATCAGTTATAATGAGACACAGAAGGGAATTACGTTCCTGAATTTCAACTCGAATTTTTCGGATGATTTTTTAGGTAAAATAAGGGACTCCATCCCATTTTTAGCCTCATCCTCTCTATACATAGAGGGGAAAGAGGCTGTTATTTTCGATGCTGATGTTGGGGGTGGTGGTGTTGTAAGTTAATCCAGAGCCACGCTAGCTATATGGCGATGTAAAGAATCCGAATTTTAAAATTATTTTCGAGCCTAGATAATATATTTCAATTTAAACTTTTTAGGTTTATTTTATAGATTCCGTGTATTTTGTTATATTATTCCCCTTGGGATAGAGTTTAAACAGTGAACAATTGTTTCTTTCAGGTATACGATGGGTCATCGGTGAATGCGTCCAATTTGCTAGTTCAAGAATGCGGTGGGTTTTCTTATCCTCCAACAGTTCACTCCGCTGCCGAAAGCCTCTTCATTCATTTCAAGAGACCAGCCGGCACGCTGGATCAAATCGATACCTTCTCCATTTCTTATACTTCCACAGATAAAGGTATTGTTAATTTATAATGCCGCATTGCCATTCAATCTTTATGTTTAAAATAGAAATGATTTAATTTAGTTTTATAATGTTTAAATTATCCCGACTAGAGAAGCCGACGAGGCTTTTAAGTTAAATTCGAGCATTAATAACAGCTGAGTTGCCCTTCATTCGGTAATTTGGAATATTTATTTGTTAATTAGTTTTTCTGATATCGGTAGTTCTACGAGGAACGCCAAAAGTGTATAGCGGATGGCTTTAGAATTAAGTAATCGCTGTAACAAGCCGCGATGAGTGAAATCGCGACCTCGCACTTGAAAAGCTATTGCATTTGCGTGGCTCCTAGTTATCGATATTAGGGTTAAATGCGCTAACGTGGTAGTAAACAGAAAATTTCTTAAATTATATATCTAATATTTATTACTTAATAATCGTATTTTTCATCAATTAATTTGAATATTTAAAATATTTGTTATATTTTTAATTAAATTCTAAATATTGTGTCTTCGAGCTATTACTACCGTAGGTTTGAGGCCATTGTGCTTAAATTGATAACTGTAAACAGCCAGCGAGTAGGATCTTATGGTTTTCAATCTTGGAAATTTTTATATCCTATACATAATTAATGCGTAAATGCTTAGCGCTTTTTACGCCTTTTGAGAGTAGGAAAACTCAACAAACCTCATTCAAACCAATAGTTTTATTACAGAATTATCTTCAGGGACGGCGTCAGGGGTAGGCCGAAGTTTGCTTTCTTCTAGGGGTCCATGGCCCACAACGTGAGGGGTCCTCCTCAAGTCGATTTATACAAAATTTAATTTTCAAGTCAATATTCAGGGATCCCACAATTGAGGAACATGGGGCCCACAATTCAGTAAAATATCCCTTTATTTATACATTTTTGTTTGCTTCCCAGGTCAAGGATGTGGAGGAAAGCTTCGTGCTCCTCGCGGTTCATTCACGAGTCCATTTTACCCCAGCGCTTACAACAAAACGGCGACTTGCATTTGGGAAATATCCGTCGCCAGCGGGAAGAATTTAAGACTTAACGTATATGATTTCCGGCTGTCATCCGAAAGCGGATGCGAATCCAATTACATCGAAATATACAACGGAAATACGGAAATTGAAACGGCTAAATACGCTCGGTTTTGCGGAAACGTAAGTTACGCGCAGTTTAAGGTATTATATCAGATAATCTAACAGACTTAAGTCCTTTAACACCGCCACTTGAAATCTCAAAAAGGCGAACACATTTCCTCTTTAGTAATGTGGTCATATCCAAGAATCCCTTATTGAGATACACGGCATGGTCTACAATGTTGTTTTTTCTATAAATGACTGGACAGTCCACTTACATTATCAGTGCTTACCAGACATTATTTAGTATTCTCCAAATAGACAAATTCGAAAAGTTGATTTGTAGTAATAACAATCAGCTAGGCTAATAACCAAGGCTCATACATGAAGCTAAGATATTCTCTAAGAGATTTCAATTACCTAACAATGCCAACCGATTCTAGTCTTTCTAAATATTCAACGTAAATTAACATGGGAAAATTACAAAACTTTAAAACAAAATGAAAATAAAATAATCAAATTTACATTTTTGGATTGCTTTGCACAAATAAGAGGGAATTCGAGCTAAATTTTATAAATACGTCGTAATTTTAAGTGTAACTTATGCTGTGATAACTGCCTAAATATTTTCGCCGATGAATATTAAAATTCTTACATTAAATTATCTGAACGATTAGATTTCGAATATAATAATAAATCATGGTGTGATAAGTTCGGTAATCTGTACCCGATTAATCTGAGATTTTCTGCGAGTGATTGAGTATTATACATAACAATTTAGAGAAATTCAAATGTATACAACATAATATGAATTGCACAACATAATTTAAATTTTCCCAATATTATAGCAATTAACCCAATATTATTCCAATACACAAAATGTCATTTGAATTTCTCCAAATGTATATGAATGTAGACAATGCAATTTGAACTTAATTAATATTATTTCAATTTAACCAAATTATATGAATTTACCCTAAAGAAATTTCCCAATTTAATATTAATTTAACCATAATTTCAGCTAACCAAATAATATAAGATCTTACACAATATTATTTGAATTGGCCGAAATTTATTCAATTTACCCATGTTTTATTAAATTGCCCATAATTTACTAATAACAAAAATAAATCGGAATTTATTGTATCAAGAGATACATTTATACTCGTTTTTTTTGGCAAAAAGGCGCAGAATTTCTTTTAGAAAAAATGGAATTGATTTATTCGGTCAGATAATGAAACGTAGAAAATTTCAGAATAGTTTACGAATAATTACGGAACATGAGATATTTTTATTTTCGCTATTTTGCAAAATGGCTTCGGATTTCTTTTAAAATAAAAAGAACTTATTTATTCAATCATTTAATTAAACAAAAATTTCAGATTAATCGACGGATAATTAGGGAACGTTTATGACCGTGATAAATTTTGACGTCCACCATTTTTATTTAAATTAATAGGACTTATTATCTTTCAAAGATATTGTAAATTATAAAATTTCAAATTATTTGGTGAATTATGAGATATTGATATACGCCATTTTGCAAAATGGCGTCAGATATCTATCGAAATATGAGGAGCTTATTAATTCAGTCAGATAATGTAACGTAGACCCTTAGAATTTGTCACTTACCCCTGTTTTTCACGTAGAATTTTTCTCATTTTAGTTTGTCAGAAACATTTTTGGTAGCCATGGCAAAACGGAAGCTCAGCGTAACTTTTCTCTTTAGTTTTTTTCACGTAACATCCTAGTCTACCAATCCCTGAACTTTGAACAAAATTGGTTAGAGCCACCATAAAAATTTCTAATCCTATGTGGTATCTCTATATGACGTGTAAAAATTAACCTTGGATTTCTCTTTCATAAAACAAATAGGCTAAACATAAAGGGGTGTCCCAGAATACTAGCCCACACATTAAGTTTTTGAGGGTGTTGCGCGTGAGTTTCTCAAAACAAATTGTTAATTTTCATTATCCCAGTAATGACAATAATGTCGGTTCACAGATTTCTTGTTTTATCTAATTTTCAAGTAGGCCTTCTTCTACATGATTAAATTTGTACAAAGTATTAAATAAAATCTTTATATGTTGCGCATAAATTATGATATCCATTGCCTAAAATCTAAAGGAAAATGACCCAATTAATATTTATTTTAATTTTGAACCGCTTGACTGTTGGAATCGAATGTTGTACTTTTATTCCCAAAATGCGACTATCAATATTGCCACTAGAAACGTTTAAAATTGGTGTCGCTGCGGTGAAACTGCAAAACTCAATTTTAATTCCCTAGCTTAAGAATTTGTGTATCAAACTTTTCCCAATAGGCCTTTCAATGAAACCTGTTCAGCACTCGCCAAGGAGTATTAACATTCCGCGTCTGGACTAACAGATTCCTTTTTGTATAGTCTTTGTCACTTGTGGTCGCTTGAAGCCTGAAATAAGGAAATATTTTAACGCTGTAAACGTTAGGCCTAAGTTGGAATTCGGGATCATAGATAAAGATAATAAGTCGGGATTTCATTATTCTAAAATGCCTAGAAAAACTACGTGGGTTAAAGGAAACAATTGTTGCATTCCGGATTGTGAAAGTAATACGTTGAGTTCTAATGGGATCAGTTTTTCTTGTTTTTAATTTTCCTTCAATATATTCGGAGATTTGAGCATTAACTGTACTATTGCTGCTTATCTTCTCTATTTAACTGAAAACTAGAAATTATTAAGTTATTTACATTAGATTTATTCCATTTAATTAAAATTTTAACTAACCCAACGTTAAATATCTTAACGAAGGAGCACAGAGAACGGTAACGCGTGTGCCGAGGCTAACAGTTTAAAGCGAAATCTTGGATTGAAGTTGGCTGTTTCAAAGAGGGTTGGCTGTACAACTACCCGATAAAATCTGGTAGCCGTGTAACAGAAATTAAATCAACTAGTTCCGGTTTTACGCGGCGGGCGGGATGGAAGGGGGACGTAACTTTTATTCAAAGACGTATTGCAATAAAAAAAAGTTTTCGAAACAATAGCTTCTTTTAAGACATAATGTATATTTCTTTTTTTGCATTATCCAAAAAGTTACTTTGTTGATTAAGAATTTTTTTTTCGTAGGAAAGACCTGGTTATATTTTCATGAATACTAATCAGGCCCTGTTGAAGCTTGTGACCAATGAAAATAACACAGACTCAGGATTCATAGCCCGTTTCTTTCAAGATACGAGACGAGGTAAAGTTATTTTATGTAATCTAAACAAACTTATTTAAATGTTTTTTTTACGAATGTGTCTTCTTATCGAAATTCGCGATATAAGATATAATTTTCCGATGTGCCAAAGAGTCCGGCATCCATAGTCACTTTAAACAGCCTTATATACTATGAAAAAATGTATGGTACAAATTAAAATTTGTGAAAAAAAATTGAACGGCTGTGAAACTGGAGCCTTTCTAAATTCAGTCACTTTTTAGTTCCGCATCGATAGATAGATAGATAGATAGATAGATAGATAGATATATATATATATATATATTGTCGTTAAGTGATTGTTGTTCTTGTTTGTTTGGCGTGGGAAAGCAACGACACGGTAGATGGAGCTGCGAAAAATAATTTATATTTATATAATTAGTATTATTGGCGACACCGGGTTTCGAACCCAGATAGTTGCTGTCCGCGTAATCTGCAAAACCGACGCCTTTACCAACTAAGTTACGCCGTCCTCTCCGAATTTCATGCTTGAACTTTTAGCCTTATAGCGGCATCCACTCTTTAAATTAGGGTGGCCAGTTATGTATTAAACGATTAGAAATCACGTAGCCTCAACAGCTTTTGTATTAGTTTGCCTACCTGTGTCTTCTAAGGGTGTATAGGTTTGTCCACTCTAATACACTGATGTGGAACTAATATTACGGCCTGGGCCGTCTTGTTAAAGGCAGCTAGAGCAGTTATTCGTATCCCCAAAACATTTCGTTGAATAAATAGATTATTGTCAAACTTTCTGATTTGGGTACAAAATAGCATAGATTTCAATAATCTCAATGACCTTTGTCTAAGGTCATTTCTTTTAAATAACCTGAACGGAATCTTTACCTTGACAATTTTTTTAAGATTTTTTCGTGATCGTGGGGCTGTTTGATTAAAGATTTTAGGATACAAGTTTTTTAATCGAAGCTTTAATTTTATGTTATACATAATTTATACAAATGAAAAACATTTGGTTTTATTTTTGTAAATTCAAAAAATAAACCTAGTAAGTGATTGATTTTAGGTCATAATTGCAAAGACCGTTACCAAAGCTGGGGAACGAGCAAGCCCTTAGCCCATCATGTCACGCGAACTAACAGCTCCCTACACTCCCTATTACCAGAGATACTGACAATATAGAGATATGAAACTCCGCCTGAAAAGCGACCCCCGGAATTTTAAAAAAATCCTGAGCGGAGCGACGCCTAACGGCCGGGAGAAAGCGTATTTTTCGAAATCCCAAACAGCGGATTTCAGACGCAAAAATTTATATACGCGTTTTGGCTTAGAAATTATCATCTTGAGGGTTTGTATCAATAAAGAAATATGCCTGGAAGTAATTGTTCTGTAAAATTTTGTAACAGTTCCAAAGTAAAGCAAAGGATCTCCTTGTTTAAGTTTCCAAAAGAGAAAGAACGGTGGGAAAAATTAATTAATAGCTTTTGTTAGGCCTACCTTTAATATGTGGTTTTTCAATAAACTTAGCTCTGAGAAATGGCTGATAATGTCGGAAGAAGCTATCTTTATTTGAAAGATGCGATACAGTTACATCATAATAAAATATGCGCCCTACATTGAGGATTCTTGTTTTATGAATAGTAAAACCAAAAACAGACTGACATCAAACGCTATTCCAACAATATTTTCAAATGAATTTAAGCCAACAAGTAAAAATTGAGTTTTAAGTATTGTTTATTTATAAGTTAATTTAAATGAAACATATTTCCTAAGGGAATGATAATTTAGCTAGTTGCTCAAACGTAAAGGTTCCGGAGAACTTAGTAGAAAATGATATCAAGGACTATCATAAAACAACTGGTACGATGAAATTTATACATTGGTAAAGGGGTCATAAGTTAAAACTCAATTTTCTAATAGAATCTAGTAAACTGTCTGTAGAAATGGTGGAAGAGCATAGGAACCAGGGGGGGGGGGCAAGGATTGCAATGCACCTCCCTAGAATTTTACTGGGAGGGGCAACTAATGTTATTCCCCCCTCTCAGTTAAAATCTTCGCAAGGCTCAAATTATCATTTTAAAAGCATAGAAAGCTTATAGAACCTCAACTGTGTTTAAATTTCAGTCTTTTCCCGCCAATGTATATAGTAGAAAAATGTACAAATGCATTCGGAAAAGCTACACTCCATTAAATATTAAAAACCATTCTCCAGACCCCTTTTGGTTTCACTTTGCCCCCTCCACCTTCTAGAACGTTCCTACGCCCCTGAAGAGCGCAACAATATTATCAGTTGCAGCAAGTTCCAGCGAAACTATATCTACAGAACAGGATTGTAAACAGTTTCATTCAAAACAACTATTAAATTTTAACATTATTTTCTTTATCAGTGGAAATTCCTACAATTGAAATTCAGCAGGCTACTAAACCTAATATCGAGACAAATTCCTTCTTAACATTGACTTATATAAGACCCATATAATAATTCCAGATGATTATGATGAAAGTCTTCCATCAGCAAATAATTATTATCCCAGGGCATGTTCGGAGGAAGACTTTCAAATTTGTAAAAGTTCACTTGAAAGCCAAGGGTCTGGAAAACAAAATAAACTATCTTACATTTCAGGATATGTCTTATCTCGTTGCAATAAAAACCACAATTGTGAATAATGCAAAACCAAACTTGTAGATGAAAAACAAACACTCAACCAGTCAAATATATTAGCATCATTTAAGTCTCGTGATACATCAACATTCAGTGGCTTGACAATACCAACTGAAAGATTCCAGAGCAACGTATCTGAGATCAAGGACAAGTTTGATAAACTTTTCCCAATGGTAATACAAATGAATAAAGTCAAAGAGAGGATTACCAGAATTATTTCAAGAACAATCGATCAATCTTGGTTTATTTCAAAAGATGAGATGCATCAGCATGTTCCATGTGTTGATTACTTGAAAGAAATAATAAATTTTTTTGTACAACTTTCCATTCGTAGTACATTGGAAAAACATAATTTAAACCACAAGTATGACAAAGCCCAGAAACATCTAGATCGCAAATTACTTAAGGTTCAACATTAACAAATACTTACCAAACATTTTAGTCGTTAACCATTTCGATAACATATACTGGGATTAATAATATTCCAATTATTTATCCCAGAAATACCCTTGGATTAATGATCATTAATTTAACCTCTGGCCCTGATTCAAGTAACAAAGGTCTAAAATAACATAAAAAATAGTTAATATATGAACTTTCTTAAAATAATTAAATATAATTAATTAAAAACTTACTTTTTATCTTATCTTAATAAATTGTATTGAAAATCCTCTAAGCAATCGTATTTCTTTATTAAAGCTGCACATATGATTCATTGAATTTCATTCAAAACGTAAACCTACTACAAATAAACACGGGAAGAAAAAGCTTTCTCCCGGTTGATAGATGGCGCCGACGTTGACGAAAAAGAAAGGGGTCGCAGCGATGTATAGGTAGTTTCATATCTCTATATTGTCAGTATATCTGCTATTACCGTTATTCTCTACAAGTGAACATAGATTACGCTAGCATATTTTGTTATTAATTGTATTTAAATACTACGGAAAAAGTCAATAGGTAACTTTTTAAAGCTTAAAAAATGAAAAATGATTCTGAAGGGTTTGTTTTAATTATTTAAAAAATTAATAACTATTTTTTTGTGTTTTCAGAAATCGATAAAGCATCTGGTCTGCATATGTTAACACCAATGCCAACTCCAGTACCCACAGCCGGCGAATCCTTAGATTCTGATAATCCTAACTAAACTAAGCTAACGTTTCTTTATTTTCATTACGCTACCATAAAATGGTTTTAATTTTTGTTTTCATATATTATAAATATCATATCAATAAAGTAATTGATACCAAAAGTTTTAAAAAGTGATTGAAATGTTATTTTTAATCAGTTTCTCCACGGGGGAACAAGTTTCTAATGATATCACCATTTATTGATAATAAAACCCCTGGGCCTTACAATTTTATACGTTTTCATTTGGCAAATATTTTTTGATTTATTTGAGAACCTTTGATATTGATTCTACGCCAGGGCACGAAGAAACATGGTAATAAGGAGAGTTGTGGTAAACAGGGGTACAGCTTACCCTCGATTTTCACCTCCCCCACCCTTCCGAAGGGGTGAAAGTGTGAAAATAATTTACCGAATGCCAAGAGCTTACCTTAAGCACGAAAAAAGGTTTAGAATAGTCAGGCTAAGCCACTTTCTTTAAAACGACAAACGAACGTAGAAACTATACTCCTCTACAAGTTTCTCCTACACGGTTTCAAGACGATAGCTTAGCCTGTCTATTCTGAGGGGTTTTCGTAACGCCCGTTTTTAACATTTTGCCTACACGTGTAAAAACTATACATACAAACCCTTTTATGCAGTAAGCGTTAGTTGATAAGTGTTTTTTACGATAAGCAGTGTTAACTTGGAAAAGTGATAGCTCGCAAAGCGTTTCGTTGATAAACGTGATTTGGCACCAAAGCCGGGGCATGCCAACCACGGTGGCAGCGGGGGCGGCATGCCCTCGCTTCTTTTTCCCAGGGCAGACTTTTCGCAGAAGTGTAGTTCACTCAGGATACTTGTTTGCCAACCTGACAAGTTGACAGAACATGTCGCACCCCTATGTTTTGTTTTCTATATCTCGTAATTTTTTGGACGCAGCTTGTTAAACAAGATATGTGCTTATAATATTCATTTTGCCCCGTTCTCGTTAAAATGTTGGCACTTTCCTAGGCAACAACGAATTGGCTTTAGCGTATGATTTTCAAACCAATTTAAAAATTAAATATTTTTTTATAAGATTCATTTGCTTAATATTTATGATAACTTTCAGTGAGCTTTTTGTACTTCGTTTAAAAGCTTTTGCAAAAATTTTATTGAAAATCATAAATAAACGTAAAATTTAAGTGATGTTTACAAAAAAAGAATTTAAGAACAATAGATAAAGGGTCCGAAACAAAACTCAATAACTTTGGTTTTTATCTTCATCGTAATTGCAATGTCATATATGTCAGTTCGATTTGAAACTACTAAGCCAGATGACAGGGGCGAAAATTCCCAATAAGGAAATAATTCTAGGTAATCTGGAATATTGTTAATCGCTTTATTAGAAAGTCCTCTTTAATAGAGGACGTTGGCTGCCATCTTGAAAAAATGGCGCTGGGTTTTGCCGATATCATGGGTTGATTATTTCCTATGATATTTCGGAGATAGAGTCACGATAAACTTGACCCACCCACACCATTATGTTGAGAATGCTTTTTTACCTGCAATAAAAACGATATTTAACGTATCATTAAGTTGGTCTGACATCTTATTCGTGCAAAAGTATTATTTAGGACAGTGTCCGCCCAGCCTATGGCCACATTGGACCCTGGAAAGGTTGATATGGTCCGCTGAAGGATTGGGCCTTGGCCTTGTCATATACGGTCTTCTGACAATATTGGACCCTGGCCTTGTCGGTATCGGTCTTCTGACAAGATTGGACCCTGGCTTTGTCAGTAACGGTCCGCTGACAAGATTGGGTCCTGGCCTTGTCAGATACGGTCCGCTGACAATATTAGGCCCTGGCCTTGTCAGATATGGTCCACTGACAAGATTGGACCCTGGCCTTGTCAGATACGGTCCACTGACAAGATTGGGCCCTGGCCTTGTTAGATACGGTCCGCTGACAAGATTGGACCCTGGCCTTGTCAGATACGGTCCGCTGACAAGATTGGACCCTGGCCTTGTCAGATACGGTCAGGCTCCAAACAAACACAACAAATGCATAATACCAAAAAACGTTCATTAACTATTTCATTTCAAAGGGAGACGCGTGGCCTTATTTAAAAGGGGTGTGTCGTTCGTGTTCCCGAAATTTAGCCTTGATTTACACTGCAGGACAGCCGGCGTACAGCCGGGGCGTGAGGCCTTCTCGGTATCGTCACACCACAACCGAGAGAGAGGGTCAGAGAAAATACATTCAGAGTAGCTACACTTGCCCTCTCTTCGCACGGCCAACCTGCACCGACAAACCCCGTCCGTTGCAACGTTTTGATTTTTCGTGCCCGCTAGAGCTTTGAGCAACGAAGCGCCTTTGTTAATTATGAACACAAAAGCTCCGATACAAAAGCGAAATCCATTTTTTGTGACTTGTTCTCCACTGTGCCAGGTGTAGTTAATTTTGTCAACGAAATCCATGTTGTGCATGGTGGGTATCTGCTTCTCGGAGTGACATGGAAACAAAACGAGATTTTTCCGCGAAACTTTCGAAACCTGTTACCCGTGTTAAAAAACAATTCACTAAAAACAGTGCTAGATCGTTTTTGACGGGCATCCCGACATCCCAGCAGAATAAAGTACAAAATCAGCTGAGCGACTTCGACGATTGAAGCATGGACAGTAAATTAAGAGGACAGGTTTTCGATACCCTTCCACAGCGCATTTTATTTCTCCCCGCGTATCAATCAGCTCGAGAGACTCCGAGGGAGTCTTGCAAGGTCGTTTGCACCACGTGATACTAAAATTTCAAAATGGCAATCTAATGCGGTTGATATTGTTACGTAATTTTTTGCGCGTTATATTTAAGTAATTTTTAATTTTGGTTTCTTAATTCAATAAAAACTATCAACGGATATTTAGTATATCATATTTAATCTATAAAATCGTGAAAAATACCTTTTGTCGTAAAAATTTACTTTGTGTTTATCTTTTTTCTTTTTTCGAACAGTATCGTCCACTCTTAGCGATACTTGTTTTTTTTTCTTTTCAAATAACCTTGGACGACTCCCTTAGTGTGATTGGTTTACAGGGGCTAAAAACCAGCCTTTTTACCGATCCCCTAAAATCTACTATCCATGATTGGAGAGAGATGCCGTTGCGAATGTACAGTTCGACGAGACAATGACCGCTACTATGGCCCAAGAAAAAATTATTATCTAACACTAAAAAAGTCGACTTATTAACATGCTTCGTGGAATACTAGAATTTAAGAGTTTTGTAACAATGCAAGCTGATGAAGATGCCGATTTGCTTATTGTTAAAAATGCAATTGAGTTATCGCAAAACAACAGCTTTTCAATTATAGTAAGCGTAGATATTGACATTTTAGTCCAGCTGAGCGCTTTAGCGTCATCTCGACCAAACATATATTGGTTGAAACCAAGTGAAGAAAAAAATAAACCAAAAGATGTATTGCGCCACCAGTAGAAATTTTCAAATACCCGTAAAAAATAATATATTGGATGGGATACCACTTCTTCGTATTTATCGGCAAGGTAAAATTATTTTCCCAAAGAAATTGAGCAAAGATGAAAAGTTACAAAAAACGGCGAATGTTTTCCAAACTCCCGAGACACATTCTGATGATATCGGCAAGGTGGGGAAACTTTTTATTACAGCTCTTTATGGAGGCAAAAGCTATGTAATTACACTGAACGAACTCAGGTTTCAAATCTTTACCAAAAAATGATTTCAATCTCGCAACGTTTCCTCCAACTCCGGAAGGTGCACCTCAACATTCTCTAAGAACGTAGCGTCAAGTTCAAAAGTGCTATGGAACAAACAAACTTCCGCCAGATTGGGGTTTGGATAAAATATCAATATGGTTTGCTTACATTTACCTCTACAAAAAATACGGCTGCACAGAAACTTCTCAAAACTATTTCGTGCACATATTCAAAAGGCTTTATGGCGGCTTGTGGTGGTAGGAAAGTTGGCATTTATAGCTGAGGACGATCGTGTACAAACATAAGAGATGTTGATGAAAACGATAATAACGATGAAGCTATCGATGTTCAACTGAAAAAAAAAGGAAATGGAAAATAACATTCACTCTTTATTATATTATATTTATATTACAGTAATCTATAAACACTAAAGAAGTCTCCGGTGTGGCCCACCTGTCATAGGCTGGGCTGCCACGGTCCTAAATAGTACTTTTGCACGAATAAGGTGCCAGGCCTCCGAAATGATACGTGAAGCATCGTTTTAATGCGGGTAAAAAGCATTGTCAACATAGTGGTGTGCGTGGGTCAAGTTTTACGTGACTTTACCTCCGAAAGGGTCACTTTTATCGAAAAGGTCATTTTTAAAATCAACTAGGCACCACCTTAGGCCTAAGTCATCAAGCGACTTCTGAAGCAATTAATTCAGAAGGCCGTAGGAGATTGGTGGCAAGCCCTTCAAGCCACGCGAGCCAACAGCCCCCTACACTAACTATTACCGTTAACCTCAACAAGTTTTTATGGAAGGGGAAACTGAAGAGCTCGGGGAAAAACCTTTGAAACAGTGGGGAGATGAAAACTCAATGCAGAATGAGTGGTTTCGGGTTTTCACCCAGTTCCACAAGTCGGGATCGAACCCGGCTCCTCTTGCTGCTAGGCGAAAGTGCTAACCACTCCGCCACCCACTTGAAGAGACTATTAAAGGGAATAATCTAATCGTTAAAAGTATATCAACAATGTTCATAGAGTATATGATATCGGCATTTTTTCTGGATCGAATAATAAAGCGAATAAAAAGATTTCAGATTTCCAAGAATTATTTCATAATTGAACTACCTGCCGCCTGGCCTATATTAGAAATGTTACATTAATCAAGCAAGACCAAGCTTTTTCATAGAGGCGCGGTCTGGCTTGACTACTGTCCCCCGAGTGTTGTCGCCCGAAATTATTTTGATTTTATATTCTGGATGAATATAGAATTTGCGGCTGCACCTTCAAATAACCCGTAGCGATGTTAGCGTTGTTGGTTGGATATTGCGGGGAAAGATCGGCCTGGGCGCTGTCGCTCCTGACGAGGGTACGCTATTTGTGTACAAATCACTTCAAGGAATCAAGTACAGGCCCTGATTCCTTGATTCCGAATCACAGGAATCTAGGCGGGAATCATAAATTTTTCATAATCAAAAAATCGTTTTCGATTCATGGAATCTTAAGCAAATCAAAGAATCATACCTGGAATCTGGAATCACTCCAAAATCATGGAAACACGGAATCACTTAATCAGTGCGAAATCAAAGAATCATAGTTGAATCGCGGAATCAACGTGGAATCGCGGAATCTATATGGAATCACAAATCTTTGAAATAAACTCTAAGATTCCTTGATTCCAAATCTTGTACACATTTTCCTTCAGTGACGGACCCCTCGGTACAAATTTCCGGGAGGTCCGCTGCTCGTCGCCGTCGGGGTGGGTATCGGGCGAAAGATATCATTATCAGCTAGGCTAACACCCAAGGCTCCACCTTAGGCCTAAGCAATCAAGTTACTTTGCGTAGGAGGGTGGTGGCTAGCCCTTCATGCCACGCGCGTCCAACAGCTCCCTACACTAACTATTACCGGTAGCCTCCACAAGTTTTTATGGCAGGGGAAACCAGTGGTAAGAGTACTTACAAACTCAACGCTGAAGGAGTTGTTCCGAGTTTTACCCAGTGCCACAAGCTGGGATCGAACCGGCTCCTCTTGCTTCATGGTGAAAGTGGTAACCACTCCGCGACCCCATAGCTCCTATAGAGATAATACTCTTAGCGCGTTGACCATCGTAGATCCTCCCTCTCCTCCGTTAACATTTGGCGGGGGGGGAGTGGCTGAGACCCCCGCGCGAAGTAGATGAAGATGGGATGCGTTTCCTCCGAGGTGCAGGTCACTTCCATTTTGGGTGCGTCTTAATCATAGTAAAATTATTAAATCAAGATAAGAAAATCTAATCACGATTTAATATTCTAATCATGATGTAATCTGTTTAATCATTTGAATCATGATTTAATCAATATATTCGGTCAATTCGAGAGTTTATAATTAAAATCCAAACTAAAGTACGATAATTTATTATTAACTTTTAATATTTATGGTTATAGCGTAATTGAGTTCGATTGAAATGATTAAGAAATAATATATTATTCTAAACATCCGAAAACATTTTTAACAAGGTATCACAATTTTGTAACGTGAGTTATAACAGCTTAGCAATTAAGGTAACCTTGTAATGGGAACTACTTTTTTCATATTAAATTATTCTAATCCGCTCGCTCTAATCACGCACAATTATAATCATTCCAATCACCAATATAATCATTCTTATTTTGTTCTAATTTAAAATGCCGATTTCACGAATTAATCGTTTCAATCAGGATTTAAAAATCCTAATCATTTAATCATTAAATCATGATTAAATCAGATTTATTCATTCTGATTAAATCAACATTATCATGATTAAATTGAATTTAATCAAAATAATCACGATGAAATCGGATTTAATCTTTCGTGGGGTGCGTCGTTAATCAAGGAAGTGAGCTACCACTCGGTTCCCTCCCGATGACAAAGGAACATGCGCTCCTTGAAAAACAGTCCCGCTCAAGGAAGAACGGGTTGGTGGAATTATAGTTACCGTGGAAAAAATGGCACTGGTCGCTGTCACCGTAGTGACGATGCTCGTCGTATAAATGTCGCTTGTGGTCGTCGTAAAATAGCCACTCGATCTAGGGCTATTGGCTGGCACTATAAAATGCCGCCAATTTGGATTTGAACCGCTTCTAAAGCTCAAGAACCCCTCTGACGCTATTGGCATAGGTGTTTGGGCCGAAACTTATAATTCAAATTCGCTATCAATTTTTCGAAAATTTTAGTCCGTACTCTGAAGCTCACTGATCAGCGTTGCCATACGTACCATAATTTTGCATCATATTATAAATGGTACTATTTTGATATTTACATTATTTCTACTACTAAAATAATAAGAATTTCATATTAACTATACGTAAAATCGTCGCGTGAAAGCAAACTCCACGTAAATTTATACTAATTAAAAGTATAGTTAAAGTTACGTAGTTTTTGCTTTCAGGCGATGAAATATTAAACCCAGGATCAAGTGTTGCCAGGAATCTCAAAAATCGTTCTAGTTAGTTATTCCGATTTCTATGGTCGATATTGACTACATCAACTCCACATAAAGAAACGTCACGAGAACCGTTATCTGCATGTTATGCAACAAACACTTTAAATTAAAATTAATTAATACTATTGTATATTGGTACCATAATTTCCATTGTTGTTGTACTATAATATTTAACCATTTGTACAATAATTTGTTCAGAAAAATCTGGCAACGCTTTCGCTGATGATGTCCTCCAGTTTTGGTTTTTCCAAGTTCGTGAGATGGTGCTCGATTTTGTTCATTAAAGGGAATAGAACCTCCAACGCGTTCTTTATGGAAGACCCCATCAATTTCCTTTATTCCCTTCACAATCAGCGATTATCAGCGCCGCAGGTGTGAAAAGCCATGGGAGGCAGCGGACAATATTTAACCCTCGGAGGGCGACGGAAATACCAGAGGTTATATCCCCTTTAAGGACGTTGTTGGTCTTCTCGTCGTGATTTGCCTTGCTTCAAGGTGTCTACTTTCGGTGCCTCCTTTTCACCTTTCTCCGCTGGATCGTTTCCACCGGCCATTGCCTTTATCTCGATGACATCCGCGACTAATTAGGATTGTCCCTTTCCCGAGTTTCGGCACCAATGTTTTCACTCGTATTGTGGGAGAGCTTTAGACTGAAATTTTGCAAATGGCAAGCGACATCAAAAAATTACACCGGTTTAAATTAAATAGACGCTTCAGTAAAACATCTTCAAGAAAATTGCCAAGAAGTAATAATTCCGAGAGCCAGGACCTGCATGGAACTACTTATAAAGTGCTTGTTGAAATAATGGTAACTTTTAGCCTCTACGGTATGCAACAAGTGTTGTTTCCTTTTAATCACAGTTTTTTGTCGATATATTAAGGCTTATTAAAAGCACGGCGTTCTGTTTATTGGTGAAAATTTCCATTATTTCTACAAATATTATATTAACAGTAACTTGCAGGTCCAGGCTCTGGGAAATATTACTTCTTGGTGAGTTAGGAAAGATGTTTTATTTAAGGGCCTATTTAACTCTAATTTGGAAATAACTACTTTATAGCAAAAACGGGATGGTAGTCCATCGTTCAGTAATGCGAAGCGATAGGATGTGGCCGCTCTCGTACGCGTTACTTTTCTGAAGTTCACTCTTCTCGAACAAGAGAAGGGTCAATCGTTAGGGGGCTTTTGGCCCCTTATTGCAAAATGCGTCGAAATGCTGACATGTCCGGTAAAAGCATCATCTTCACAAAGAAATCTGTCCTATCGAATGTTGTCCTAAACAACTCAGTAATTGTTAGCCTTTTTAACTTTTGTTATTCTAATTAGTGGATGTTTAGATTATTGCTTATCCCGTTAATTTAAAAAAAAAAGTTTAATTACAGTGTATTTTCAATTAATAACAACATTTAATTCATTTTGTTAAATTTAGATATTACTTTTAAGGACATTAATAATTATTTTCTAGTTTAAAATATATATATATATATATCTATATATATATATCTATATATATATATATCTATATATATATATATATCTATATATATATATCTATATATATATATATCTATATATATATATATATCTATATATATATATATATATCTATATATATATATATATCTATATATATATATATATATATCTATATATATATATATCTATATATATATATATCTATATATATATATCTATATATATATATCTATATATATATATAGATATATATATATATATATATATATATATATATATATATATATATCTATATATATATATATCTATATATATATATATAAAATATGCTACCGGTCTCCATCCTAATTGGCTGGAGAAGAAAGCCCGCCAAGAAATCTTTGCGGACTCACTGTGGTGCAATAGTAAGTGTCACCGGTATCCTTACCCCGCTCCTAACCATTCGGGTCAGAGGTCGCCACTTTCGGAGAATTCCAAAGGTGGACGACGCGAGCGCGGATGAGTCATCCCTACCTTCCCCAGCACGTTGGCCTAAAACAACGATAGAACTCTCTGAAGTAAAGGGAAAGGCTGTTAGGGACAAAGCCTACACTTGCGGATGCAAATGCGGGCTTAACAAAATTGAGTTCAAAATTACAAATAATTACAAAATTGCTTAGTCCTTTAGGCTATTTTGAACAATAGCCCCGCCACCTAGTTTCCACTTTTTAGTTACACCATACCAACGTACTTATTAAGGGGAATCTAATGGTGCAAAAGTTATAAGCCGCCAATAATTAATTTTAAAGATATTCTAATTTAAAGATGTACGAACCGAACGGTTCGGGGCGTAGAATTCACTCCGCGGCGAAGAGAGCTCGCCGTCGCGCCGCTTTTTCCCGGTCGAAAATCAGCCTTTCTTTATTTATTGGGAATGGTAATGGAGCCAGTAGGACTGCAATATTCGCGAAATATGCTGATGGCGCCAGTAGGACCACAATATTTTCGAAATATGCTGCTGTAGTAGACGTGGGGTATAAGGATTAAAATGACGGTGCCCGAAACAAAGCTTTTGATAAAAGATTAAAATGACGGCGGGCTACTATATAGGTAGGAAAGAAACACCGACGTCAATCTGCCAGAATTCTAAAAGTTGAAAAAGAGAATATTAACGGTGCGGTGGAATACCCGACGAAACAGAATTAACCTATGGTTGTAACTAAGGCGTAAGACATTAGAACCTGCTTTTAAACTTAAATAATATTACGGAAAAATTACCCAACCCACTAAAAACTTTGTTTACTATTTATAATAACCAAAAAAGCCACAGTTATATAAAAATATGTAGAAAAACATAAATTACAAAAAAAACTAAAACAGATGGCGATACCAGTGTCTTATATTTCTCGACCGCGGTTTTTGAAGTATACATTAATTGACTCAAATTTGACATACGAAATGTGATTGAAATATTGTAATTTTAATAAAATTAACGTCGATGACACTACAATACGTGTTTAATCAAATATGAATAGGAAAAGTGATTGAAATTAATATTATTTGAATATTATAAGGGTAACGATCAATTAATTTGGGTGGGGGTGATTATAGCAGACCGAATATTACCGTTTAACAAATTTAAAGATAGGTAGATAAAAACTAAACATATTTAATCTATTAACCAGAATTCATAATGATAGTCAGTCTAATTTTACAAATGTAAAAATGCAACTCTTATACAGGGTGTCTCAATTTGCTCGATCAGGCCATTTTTCTCAAAATGTATTTATGCTAGGCTTCTGAAATTTTCAGGGTTTGTTTGTTAGGTATGGAAGGCTTTGGTTACTAAATTTCAGAAAAATCGAACGATTTTGTGTGCCGTTTTGGAAAATTTATTTTTTCACCGGTAGGTGTCACGCAAAATGTTTCAATAGAAACGTTGTAGGGCATAGTCGAAAGTGTAAAAATAATTTTGGTTCGGTTGAAAAAGACCTATTTTTCACTGAGTTTGGAGATCGGGGAAAAAACAAGTTGTACTAGCAGGCAAAAGCCTTTAACGAATTGTAGGTTAAAGGCTATTGCCTGCTAGTACAGCAGGCAATAGCCTTTAACGTAAACAATCGTACATAATCACAACACACATGTACATTTATTTTAGGGAACTTATGCTTTCAGCTATGTAGTTATTGTTAAAGAAAATTGTTACGTTCAACACCTAAGTAGACAAAGTAGACAAAGACCGCGTTTTCCATTTCGACGTTTTCGACGTGGTTACGCGTGAGATCATCAAAAAAAGATTTGTAGACGAAAAATTACGCTTATTTTTCTTTTGTTGTTTTTAACGTGAAATATCAATTGTCCGAGTAGTATTTAAAGCGTTTACATTTCAAAGTTAAAACTTTATCTCAGCTTGGCCGATTGTTGTCCAGTATGCCTCTTTACACTCGAGATCAGCGCGCTCATATGCTAGAATTATTTTACGGAGAAGGTCGTCGTAATGCTACTCTAGTAAGTCAGTTATTTAGACGAAGATTTCCCAATTGCAGACCAAGTCATACGACGGTTCTTAGAGTGGTCCGCGACTTCGACAACTGGGGTAATATCAATCCGAGGTTTCGTGGTCGTGGTCTCTAGGACATCGACATGGAAAACACCATACTTGCCTACTTCGTCGCCTATCCTCGAGCGAGCGTCAGGACTGCCAGCTTTGACTTAGGGTTGGATCGAAACTACGTTTGGAGAACACTCAAAAGACACCATTTTCATCCTTATCGAGCGACACTTCACCAAGGACTGCATGACGGTGATAGACAGCGCCGACTCGACTTCTGCAATTGGTTTTGCCTCATGGCTGACGAACACCAGGATTTTCTCGATCAACTACTGATGTCCGACGAATGTTCATTCGGAAGAGATGGGCCTTTCAACCGTCAAAACCAACATATGTGGGACTACGAGAATCCACACTGGTGATTTCCTCACCGCCACCAAGTGCAGTTTCGCTTAAATGTTTGGGCTGGTCTGTTAGGTGACAGAATTATTGGCCCGTTCTTCCTGCCAAATCGTCTGAACGGTCAAAACTACTTGGAGTTCCTTCAAAATGAAATATCCAACGTGTTGGACGACATTCCTCTGGCCGAGTACAGACGCATCTGGTTCCAGAAAGATGGGGCACCACCTCACCAATATCGTGACGTGGTTGCATATCTAAACGACGAGTTTCCTGGAAGATGGATCGGAAGAACTGGTCCTGTTCGTTGGCCTGCAAGATCCCCTGATCTAACACCACTCGACTTTTTCCTTGGGGATTCGTAAAAGACTACGTATACCAAACACCTGTGACGAGCGTTGAAGATTTACGACAAAGAATCATCGAAGCATGTCGCCGGGTGACTCCAGAAATGGTTCGGGGAGCATTTCGCAATATGCAACATCGTGTATATTTGTGCATTGCATCAGAAGGTGGCATTTTTGAAAACATTTTGTAGAAGTCATTAAAAAACATTTGTCACTTGGGCTAATTATTATTTGTTTATTTTTCGAAATCTTATAACTGAAATGCATGTTACCTACAATTCGTTAAAGGCTTTTGCCTGCTAGTACAACTTGTTTTTCCCCCGACCTCCAAACTCAGTGAAAAATAGGTCTTTTTCAACCGAAGCAAAATTATTTTTACACTTTCGACTATGCCCTACAACTTTTCTATTGAAACATTTTGCGTGACACCTACCGGTGAAAAAATAAATTTTCCAAAACGGCACAAAATCGTTCAATATTTCTGAAATTTAGTAACCAAAGCCTTCCATACCTAACTATTAAACCCTGAAAATTTCAGAACCCTAGCATAAATACAGTTTGAGAAAATTGGCCTGATCGAGCAAATTGAGACACCCTGTATAAACGAAATGTTTAAGGCGGGCCACGTCTGACATTTTAATTTGGATTAATTAAATTATGACGCGGTCAATCTAATTTAAATTAACGTCAATGATACTTCAATACGTGTTCCATCGATTGCTATAAAATTTAGAAATGCACCTCCTACAGCAGAAGGAATATAAAGGTTCGTACCAACCCTAAAATATCGGGATAACGGCGTTTAAGGCGGACCGCGTCCGTCATTTTAATTTGGATGAATTAAATTATGACGCGGTCAATTTTATTTAAATTAACATCAATGATACTTCAATACGTTTTCCATCGATTGCTTTAACATTTAGAAATGCACCTCCTACAGCAGAAGGAATATAAAGGTTCGTACCAACCCTAAAATATCGGGATAACGGCGTTTAAGGCGGACCGCGTCCGTCATTTTAATTTGGATGAATTAAATTATGACGCGGTCAATTTTATTTAAATTAACATCAATGATACTTCAATACGTTTTCCATCGATTGCTTTAACATTTAGAAATGCACCTCCTACAGCAGAAGGAATATTAAGGTTCGTACCAACCCTAAAATATCGGGATAACGGCGTTTAAGGCGGACCGCGTCCGTCATTTTAATTTGGATGAATTAAATTATGACGCGGTCAATTTTATTTAAATTAACATCAATGATACTTCAATACGTTTTCCATCGATTGCTTTAACATTTAGAAATGCACCTCCTACAGCAGAAGGAATATTAAGGTTCGTACCAACCCTAAAATATCGGGATAACGGCGTTTAAGGCGGACCGCGTCCGTCATTTTAATTTGGATGAATTAAATTATGACGCGGTCAATTTTATTTAAATTAACATCAATGATACTTAAATACGTTTTCCATCGATTGCTTTAACATTTAGAAATGCACCTCCTACAGCAGAAGGAATATAAAGGTTCGTACCAACCCTAAAATATCGGGATAACGGCGTTTAAGGCGGACCGCGTCCGTCATTTTAATTTGGATGAATTAAATTATGACGCGGTCAATTTTATTTAAATTAACATCAATGATACTTCAATACGTTTTCCATCGATTGCTTTAACATTTAGAAATGCACCTCCTACAGCAGAAGGAATATAAAGGTTCGTACCAACCCTAAAATATCGGGATAACGGCGTTTAAGGCGGACCGCGTCCGTCATTTTAATTTGGATGAATTAAATTATGACGCGGTCAATTTTATTTAAATTAACATCAATGATACTTCAATACGTTTTCCATCGATTGCTTTAACATTTAGAAATGCACCTCCTACAGCAGAAGGAATATTAAGGTTCAAACCAACGCTAAAATATCGGGATAACGGCGTTTAAGGCGGACCGCGTCCGAGATTTTAATTTGGATGAATTAAATTACGACGCGGTCAATTTTATTTAAATTAAAATCAATGATACTTCAATACGTTTTCCATCGATTGCTTTAACATTTAGAAATGCACCTCCTACAGCAGCAGGAATATAAAGGTTCGTACCAACCCTAAAATATCGGGATAACGGCGTTTAAGGCGGACCGCGTCCGTCATTTTAATTTGGATGAATTAAATTATGACGCGGTCAATTTTATTTAAATTAACATCAATGATACTTCAATACGTTTTCCATCGATTGCTTTAACATTTAGAAATGCACCTCCTACAGCAGCAGGAATATAAAGGTTCGTACCAACCCTAAAATATCGGGATAACGGCGTTTAAGGCGGACCGCGTCCGTCATTTTAATTTGGATGAATTAAATTATGACGCGGTCAATTTTATTTAAATTAACATCAATGATACTTCAATACGTTTTCCATCGATTGCTTTAACATTTAGAAATGCACCTCCTACAGCAGAAGGAATATAAAGGTTCGTACCAACCCTAAAATATCGGGATAACGGCGTTTAAGGCGGACCGCGTCCGTCATTTTAATTTGGATGAATTAAATTATGACGCGGTCAATTTTATTTAAATTAACATCAATGATACTTCAATACGTTTTCCATCGATTGCTTTAACATTTAGAAATGCACCTCCTACAGCAGAAGGAATATAAAGGTTCGTACCAACCCTAAAATATCGGGATAACGGCGTTTAAGGCGGACCGCGTCCGTCATTTTAATTTGGATGAATTAAATTATGACGCGGTCAATTTTATTTAAATTAACATCAATGATACTTCAATACGTTTTCCATCGATTGCTTTAACATTTAGAAATGCACCTCCTACAGCAGAAGGAATATAAAGGTTCGTACCAACCCTAAAATATCGGGATAACGGCGTTTAAGGCGGACCGCGTCCGTCATTTTAATTTGGATGAATTAAATTATGACGCGGTCAATTTTATTTAAATTAACATCAATGATACTTCAATACGTTTTCCATCGATTGCTTTAACATTTAGAAATGCACCTCCTACAGCAGCAGGAATATAAAGGTTCGTACCAATCCTAAAATATCGGGATAACGGCGTTTAAGGCGGACCGCGTCCGTCATTTTAATTTGGATGTTTTAAATTATGACGCGGTCAATTTTATTTAAATTAACATCAATGATACTTCAATACGTTTTCCATCGATTGCTTTAACATTTAGAAATGCACCTCCTACAGCAGAAGGAATATAAAGGTTCGTACCAACCCTAAAATATCGGGATAACGGCGTTTAAGGCGGACCGCGTCCGTCATTTTAATTTGGATGAATTAAATTATGACGCGGTCAATTTTATTTAAATTAACATCAATGATACTTCAATACGTTTTCCATCGATTGCTTTAACATTTAGAAATGCACCTCCTACAGCAGAAGGAATATTAAGGTTCAAACCAACGCTAAAATATCGGGATAACGGCGTTTAAGGCGGACCGCGTCCGAGATTTTAATTTGGATGAATTAAATTACGACGCGGTCAATTTTATTTAAATTAAAATCAATGATACTTCAATACGTTTTCCATCGATTGCTTTAACATTTAGAAATGCACCTCCTACAGCAGCAGGAATATAAAGGTTCGTACCAACCCTAAAATATCGGGATAACGGCGTTTAAGGCGGACCGCGTCCGTCATTTTAATTTGGATGAATTAAATTATGACGCGGTCAATTTTATTTAAATTAACATCAATGATACTTCAATACGTTTTCCATCGATTGCTTTAACATTTAGAAATGCACCTCCTACAGCAGAAGGAATATAAAGGTTCGTACCAACCCTAAAATATCGGGATAACGGCGTTTAAGGCGGACCGCGTCCGTCATTTTAATTTGGATGAATTAAATTATGACGCGGTCAATTTTATTTAAATTAACATCAATGATACTTCAATACGTTTTCCATCGATTGCTTTAACATTTAGAAATGCACCTCCTACAGCAGAAGGAATATAAAGGTTCGTACCAACCCTAAAATATCGGGATAACGGCGTTTAAGGCGGACCGCGTCCGTCATTTTAATTTGGATGAATTAAATTATGACGCGGTCAATTTTATTTAAATTAACATCAATGATACTTCAATACGTTTTCCATCGATTGCTTTAACATTTAGAAATGCACCTCCTACAGCAGAAGGAATATAAAGGTTCGTACCAACCCTAAAATATCGGGATAACGGCGTTTAAGGCGGACCGCGTCCGTCATTTTAATTTGGATGAATTAAATTATGACGCGGTCAATTTTATTTAAATTAACATCAATGATACTTCAATACGTTTTCCATCGATTGCTTTAACATTTAGAAATGCACCTCCTACAGCAGAAGGAATATAAAGGTTCGTACCAACCCTAAAATATCGGGATAACGGCGTTTAAGGCGGACCGCGTCCGTCATTTTAATTTGGATGAATTAAATTATGACGCGGTCAATTTTATTTAAATTAACATCAATGCTACTTCAATACGTTTTCCATCGATTGCTTTAACATTTAGAAATGCACCTCCTACAGCAGAAGGAATATAAAGGTTCGTACCAACCCTAAAATATCGGGATAACGGCGTTTAAGGCGGACCGCGTCCGACATTTTAATTTGGATGAATTAAATTATGACGCGGTCAATTTTATTTAAATTAACATCAATGATACTTCAATACGTTTTCCATCGATTGCTTTAACATTTAGAAATGCACCTCCTACAGCAGAAGGAATATAAAGGTTCGTACCAACCCTAAAATATCGGGATAACGGCGTTTAAGGCGGACCGCGTCCGTCATTTTAATTTGGATGAATTAAATTATGACGCGGTCAATTTTATTTAAATTAACATCAATAATACTTCAATACGTTTTCCATCGATTGCTTTAACATTTAGAAATGCACCTCCTACAGCAGAAGGAATATAAAGGTTCGTACCAACCCTAAAATATCGGGATAACGGCGTTTAAGGCGGACCGCGTCCGTCATTTTAATTTGGATGAATTAAATTATGACGCGGTCAATTTTATTTAAATTAACATCAATGATACTTCAATACGTTTTCCATCGATTGCTTTAACATTTAGAAATGCACCTCCTACAGCAGAAGGAATATAAAGGTTCGTACCAACCCTAAAATATCGGGATAACGGCGTTTAAGGCGGACCGCGTCCGTCATTTTAATTTGGATGAATTAAATTACGACGCGGTCAATTTTATTTAAATTAACATCAATGATACTTCAATACGTTTTCCATCGATTGCTTTAACATTTAGAAATGCACCTCCTACAGCAGAAGGAATATAAAGGTTCGTACCAACCCTAAAATATCGGGATAACGGCGTTTAAGGCGGACCGCGTCCGTCATTTTAATTTGGATGAATTAAATTATGACGCGGTCAATTTTATTTAAATTAACATCAATGATACTTCAATACGTTTTCCATCGATTGCTTTAACATTTAGAAATGCACCTCCTACAGCAGAAGGAATATTAAGGTTCAAACCAACGCTAAAATATCGGGATAACGGCGTTTAAGGCGGACCGCGTCCGAGATTTTAATTTGGATGAATTAAATTACGACGCGGTCAATTTTATTTAAATTAAAATCAATGATACTTCAATACGTTTTCCATCGATTGCTTTAACATTTAGAAATGCACCTCCTACAGCAGAAGGAATATAAAGGTTCGTACCAACCCTAAAATATCGGGATAACGGCGTTTAAGGCGGACCGCGTCCGTCATTTTAATTTGGATGAATTAAATTATGACGCGGTCAATTTTATTTAAATTAACATCAATGATACTTCAATACGTTTTCCATCGATTGCTTTAACATTTAGAAATGCACCTCCTACAGCAGAAGGAATATAAAGGTTCGTACCAACCCTAAAATATCGGGATAACGGCGTTTAAGGCGGACCGCGTCCGAGATTTTAATTTGGATGAATTAAATTACGACGCGGTCAATTTTATTTAAATTAACATCAATGATACTTCAATACGTTTTCCATCGATTGCTTTAACATTTAGAAATGCACCTCCTACAGCAGAAGGAATATTAAGGTTCAAACCAACGCTAAAATATCGGGATAACGGCGTTTAAGGCGGACCGCGTCCGAGATTTTAATTTGGATGAATTAAATTACGACGCGGTCAATTTTATTTAAATTAACATCAATGATACTTCAATACGTTTTCCATCGATTGCTTTAACATTTAGAAATGCACCTCCTACAGCAGAAGGAATATTAAGGTTCAAACCAACGCTAAAATATCGGGATAACGGCGTTTAAGGCGGACCGCGTCCGAGATTTTAATTTGGATGAATTAAATTACGACGCGGTCAATTTTATTTAAATTAAAATCAATGATACTTCAATACGTTTTCCATCGATTGCTTTAACATTTAGAAATGCACCTCCTACAGCAGAAGGAATATAAAGGTTCGTACCAACCCTAAAATATCGGGATAACGGCGTTTAAGGCGGACCGCGTCCGTCATTTTAATTTGGATGAATTAAATTATGACGCGGTCAATTTTATTTAAATTAACATCAATGATACTTCAATACGTTTTCCATCGATTGCTTTAACATTTAGAAATGCACCTCCTACAGCAGAAGGAATATAAAGGTTCGTACCAACCCTAAAATATCGGGATAACGGCGTTTAAGGCGGACCGCGTCCGAGATTTTAATTTGGATGAATTAAATTACGACGCGGTCAATTTTATTTAAATTAACATCAATGATACTTCAATACGTTTTCCATCGATTGCTTTAACATTTAGAAATGCACCTCCTACAGCAGAAGGAATATAAAGGTTCGTACCAACCCTAAAATATCGGGATAACGGCGTTTAAGGCGGACCGCGTCCGTCATTTTAATTTGGATGAATTAAATTATGACGCGGTCAATTTTATTTAAATTAACATCAATGATACTTCAATACGTTTTCCATCGATTGCTTTAACATTTAGAAATGCACCTCCTACAGCAGAAGGAATATTAAGGTTCAAACCAACGCTAAAATATCGGGATAACGGCGTTTAAGGCGGACCGCGTCCGAGATTTTAATTTGGATGAATTAAATTACGACGCGGTCAATTTTATTTAAATTAAAATCAATGATACTTCAATACGTTTTCCATCGATTGCTTTAACATTTAGAAATGCACCTCCTACAGCAGAAGGAATATAAAGGTTCGTACCAACCCTAAAATATCGGGATAACGGCGTTTAAGGCGGACCGCGTCCGACATTTTAATTTGGATTAATTAAGTTATGACGCGGTCAATCTTATTTAAATTAACGTCAATGATACTTCAATACGTGTTCCATCGATTGCTATAAAATTTAGAAATGCACCTCCTACAGCAGAAGGAATATTAAGGTTCAAACCAACGCTAAAATATCGGGATAACGGCGTTTAAGGCGGACCGCGTCCGAGAATTTTATTTGGATTAATTAATTTATGACGCGGTCAATCTAATTTAAATTAACGTCAATGATACTTCAATACGTGTTCCATCGATTGCTATAAAATTTAGAAATGCACCTCCTACAGCAGAAGGAATATTAAGGTTCAAACCAACGCTAAAATATCGGGATAACGGCGTTTAAGGCGGACCGCGTCCGTCATTTTAATTTGGATTAATTAAATTATGACGCGGTCAATCTTATTTACATTAACGTCAATGATACTTCAATACGTGTTCCATCGAATGCTATAAAATTTAGAAATACACCTCCTACAGCAGAAGGAATATTAAGGTTCAAACCAACGCTAAAATATCGGGATAACGGCGTTTAAGGCGGACCGCGTCCGTCATTTTAATTTGGATTTATTAAATTATGACGCGGTCAATCTTATTTAAATTAACGTCAATGATACTTCAATACGTGTTCCATCGATTGCTATAAAATTTAGAAATGCACCTCCTACAGCAGAAGGAATATAAAGGTTCGTACCAACGCTAAAATATCGGGATAACGGCGTTTAAGGCGGACCGCGTCCGTCATTTTAATTTGGATGAATTAAATTATGACGCGGTCAATTTTATTTAAATTAACATCAATGATACTTCAATACGTTTTCCATCGATTGCTTTAACATTTAGAAATGCACCTCCTACAGCAGAAGGAATATTAAGGTTCAAACCAACGCTAAAATATCGGGATAACGGCGTTTAAGGCGGACCGCGTCCGAGATTTTAATTTGGATGAATTAAATTACGACGCGGTCAATTTTATTTAAATTAAAATCAATGATACTTCAATACGTTTTCCATCGATTGCTTTAACATTTAGAAATGCACCTCCTACAGCAGAAGGAATATAAAGGTTCGTACCAACCCTAAAATATCGGGATAACGGCGTTTAAGGCGGACCGCGTCCGTCATTTTAATTTGGATGAATTAAATTATGACGCGGTCAATTTTATTTAAATTAACATCAATGATACTTCAATACGTTTTCCATCGATTGCTTTAACATTTAGAAATGCACCTCCTACAGCAGAAGGAATATAAAGGTTCGTACCAACCCTAAAATATCGGGATAACGGCGTTTAAGGCGGACCGCGTCCGTCATTTTAATTTGGATGAATTAAATTATGACGCGGTCAATTTTATTTAAATTAACATCAATGATACTTCAATACGTTTTCCATCGATTGCTTTAACATTTAGAAATGCACCTCCTACAGCAGAAGGAATATAAAGGTTCGTACCAACCCTAAAATATCGGGATAACGGCGTTTAAGGCGGACCGCGTCCGTCATTTTAATTTGGATGAATTAAATTACGACGCGGTCAATTTTATTTAAATTAACATCAATGATACTTCAATACGTTTTCCATCGATTGCTTTAACATTTAGAAATGCACCTCCTACAGCAGAAGGAATATAAAGGTTCGTACCAACCCTAAAATATCGGGATAACGGCGTTTAAGGCGGACCGCGTCCGTCATTTTAATTTGGATGAATTAAATTATGACGCGGTCAATTTTATTTAAATTAACATCAATGATACTTCAATACGTTTTCCATCGATTGCTTTAACATTTAGAAATGCACCTCCTACAGCAGAAGGAATATTAAGGTTCAAACCAACGCTAAAATATCGGGATAACGGCGTTTAAGGCGGACCGCGTCCGAGATTTTAATTTGGATGAATTAAATTACGACGCGGTCAATTTTATTTAAATTAAAATCAATGATACTTCAATACGTTTTCCATCGATTGCTTTAACATTTAGAAATGCACCTCCTACAGCAGAAGGAATATAAAGGTTCGTACCAACCCTAAAATATCGGGATAACGGCGTTTAAGGCGGACCGCGTCCGTCATTTTAATTTGGATGAATTAAATTATGACGCGGTCAATTTTATTTAAATTAACATCAATGATACTTCAATACGTTTTCCATCGATTGCTTTAACATTTAGAAATGCACCTCCTACAGCAGAAGGAATATAAAGGTTCGTACCAACCCTAAAATATCGGGATAACGGCGTTTAAGGCGGACCGCGTCCGAGATTTTAATTTGGATGAATTAAATTACGACGCGGTCAATTTTATTTAAATTAACATCAATGATACTTCAATACGTTTTCCATCGATTGCTTTAACATTTAGAAATGCACCTCCTACAGCAGAAGGAATATTAAGGTTCAAACCAACGCTAAAATATCGGGATAACGGCGTTTAAGGCGGACCGCGTCCGAGATTTTAATTTGGATGAATTAAATTACGACGCGGTCAATTTTATTTAAATTAACATCAATGATACTTCAATACGTTTTCCATCGATTGCTTTAACATTTAGAAATGCACCTCCTACAGCAGAAGGAATATTAAGGTTCAAACCAACGCTAAAATATCGGGATAACGGCGTTTAAGGCGGACCGCGTCCGAGATTTTAATTTGGATGAATTAAATTACGACGCGGTCAATTTTATTTAAATTAAAATCAATGATACTTCAATACGTTTTCCATCGATTGCTTTAACATTTAGAAATGCACCTCCTACAGCAGAAGGAATATAAAGGTTCGTACCAACCCTAAAATATCGGGATAACGGCGTTTAAGGCGGACCGCGTCCGTCATTTTAATTTGGATGAATTAAATTATGACGCGGTCAATTTTATTTAAATTAACATCAATGATACTTCAATACGTTTTCCATCGATTGCTTTAACATTTAGAAATGCACCTCCTACAGCAGAAGGAATATTAAGGTTCAAACCAACGCTAAAATATCGGGATAACGGCGTTTAAGGCGGACCGCGTCCGAGATTTTAATTTGGATGAATTAAATTACGACGCGGTCAATTTTATTTAAATTAAAATCAATGATACTTCAATACGTTTTCCATCGATTGCTTTAACATTTAGAAATGCACCTCCTACAGCAGAAGGAATATAAAGGTTCGTACCAACCCTAAAATATCGGGATAACGGCGTTTAAGGCGGACCGCGTCCGTCATTTTAATTTGGATGAATTAAATTATGACGCGGTCAATTTTATTTAAATTAACATCAATGATACTTCAATACGTTTTCCATCGATTGCTTTAACATTTAGAAATGCACCTCCTACAGCAGAAGGAATATTAAGGTTCAAACCAACGCTAAAATATCGGGATAACGGCGTTTAAGGCGGACCGCGTCCGAGATTTTAATTTGGATGAATTAAATTACGACGCGGTCAATTTTATTTAAATTAAAATCAATGATACTTCAATACGTTTTCCATCGATTGCTTTAACATTTAGAAATGCACCTCCTACAGCAGAAGGAATATAAAGGTTCGTACCAACCCTAAAATATCGGGATAACGGCGTTTAAGGCGGACCGCGTCCGACATTTTAATTTGGATTAATTAAGTTATGACGCGGTCAATCTTATTTAAATTAACGTCAATGATACTTCAATACGTGTTCCATCGATTGCTATAAAATTTAGAAATGCACCTCCTACAGCAGAAGGAATATTAAGGTTCAAACCAACGCTAAAATATCGGGATAACGGCGTTTAAGGCGGACCGCGTCCGAGAATTTTATTTGGATTAATTAATTTATGACGCGGTCAATCTAATTTAAATTAACGTCAATGATACTTCAATACGTGTTCCATCGATTGCTATAAAATTTAGAAATGCACCTCCTACAGCAGAAGGAATATTAAGGTTCAAACCAACGCTAAAATATCGGGATAACGGCGTTTAAGGCGGACCGCGTCCGTCATTTTAATTTGGATTAATTAAATTATGACGCGGTCAATTTTATTTAAATTAACATCAATGATACTTCAATACGTTTTCCATCGATTGCTTTAACATTTAGAAATGCACCTCCTACAGCAGAAGGAATATTAAGGTTCAAACCAACGCTAAAATATCGGGATAACGGCGTTTAAGGCGGACCGCGTCCGAGATTTTAATTTGGATGAATTAAATTACGACGCGGTCAATTTTATTTAAATTAAAATCAATGATACTTCAATACGTTTTCCATCGATTGCTTTAACATTTAGAAATGCACCTCCTACAGCAGAAGGAATATAAAGGTTCGTACCAACCCTAAAATATCGGGATAACGGCGTTTAAGGCGGACCGCGTCCGACATTTTAATTTGGATTAATTAAGTTATGACGCGGTCAATCTTATTTAAATTAACGTCAATGATACTTCAATACGTGTTCCATCGATTGCTATAAAATTTAGAAATGCACCTCCTACAGCAGAAGGAATATTAAGGTTCAAACCAACGCTAAAATATCGGGATAACGGCGTTTAAGGCGGACCGCGTCCGAGAATTTTATTTGGATTAATTAATTTATGACGCGGTCAATCTAATTTAAATTAACGTCAATGATACTTCAATACGTGTTCCATCGATTGCTATAAAATTTAGAAATGCACCTCCTACAGCAGAAGGAATATTAAGGTTCAAACCAACGCTAAAATATCGGGATAACGGCGTTTAAGGCGGACCGCGTCCGTCATTTTAATTTGGATTAATTAAATTATGACGCGGTCAATCTTATTTACATTAACGTCAATGATACTTCAATACGTGTTCCATCGAATGCTATAAAATTTAGAAATACACCTCCTACAGCAGAAGGAATATTAAGGTTCAAACCAACGCTAAAATATCGGGATAACGGCGTTTAAGGCGGACCGCGTCCGTCATTTTAATTTGGATTTATTAAATTATGACGCGGTCAATCTTATTTAAATTAACGTCAATGATACTTCAATACGTGTTCCATCGATTGCTATAAAATTTAGAAATGCACCTCCTACAGCAGAAGGAATATAAAGGTTCGTACCAACGCTAAATTATCGGAGTGACGTCATCACAAGTATAAAATCTCCCCCTAGCGAGGCGCTGTCAATGGCTACGGTGACGCGTTAGCAAGCGGACGCAAAACTGCGACAAAGCCCGTAATGCAGTCTGTCTCGTGAATAGCTCTCAATAAAACCTTTGCATGTAAATAATAGGAAGTAACAATATTATACTCTTATGGTACTATGTATTTTCACATAATTTTTCGCTATTTTAGTTTGAGGCTAACGATAAACAATTAATTTGATAATAATAATAAATTTAATTTAATATAGATTTAAGAAGGGAGCTAATTTTAAGTTAAAAACTTTATTTGTGTGAAGTAATTTGATGATTCTGTTTTATTGGGTTTAACCATTTTTGTTTTCCTTTGAACCTTAATCGCATGATAATTTAATTTTTATTTATCGTATATTTAAAATCGAAACGTGCAATTTCCTTTTTTCAACACTCACTTTGAACGACTGCGCTTTCCAAATTTTTCATTGGCCAAATTATATATTTCTTCATCTTTGCAATGCATTAGTTAGGACTATATTTTGAAAGGAAAACAACACATATTAGCTATAAGTTTAACTCTTCTATGTTTTCAAACCAATTAGTTTCGCTTTCATATTAATTTAAATTATAGTAAAACACGTTTGTACTATAATTATACTGAGATATAAAAGGTACTTATGGCACACGCCCCGTAAAGGCTTGGTTTGTTGTGGCCTGTAGAAATTTTGAGAAAAATATATAAACTACATATTGGCGTTACAAGTTAAATAAACTTGAATAATGGTAATTTTCTTTTAATAAAAATTTCTACAGATATGATATATTTCCTTTCAGAAAGATAGTATATCATACCCCCACCAACCCCACTAATACCCGTCTATAGTGACTATATCTTCTGAGAAGCATGTCGCTCCTGTATCTTCAGAAAACCATGTCGCTTCTATATTTTCAGAGAAGCATGTCGCTCCGCTATATCTTCAGAGAAGCATGTCGCTCCTGTATCTTCAGAGAAGCATGTCGCTCCTGTATCTTCAGAGAAGCATGTCGCTCCTGTATCTTCAGAGAAGCATGTCGCTCCTGTATCTTCAGAGAAGCATGTCGCTCCTGTATCTTCAGAGAAGCATGTCGCTCCTGTATCTTCAGAGAAGCATGTCGCTCCTGTATCTTCAGAGAAGCATGTCGCTCCTGTATCTTCAGAGAAGCATGTCGCTCCTGTATCTTCAGAGAAGCATGTCGCTCCTGTATCTTCAGAGAAGCATGTCGCTCCTGTATCTTCAGAGAAGCATGTCGCTCCTGTATCTTCAGAGAAGCATTTCGCTCCTGTATCTTGAGAGAAGCATGTCGCTCCTATATCTCGAGAGAAGCATGTCGCTCCTGTATCTTGAGAGAAGCATGTCGCTCCTGTATCTTCAGATTATATATCGTACTTTTACCACTAATTTTCTACCATATACTATCTTATTTGTTTTGCTGCATGCAGCTACACCCTATAAGCCATTTATTAGAAAGGTTCTGTCATTATACAAATAGCTCTTTACCTCCAAATCTGTAAAATTGGTCCAAAATATGTTAATCTAAATAAATTTTATCATTTGCCATTTCCGATGCATGTTTATGGCGACAATTTTGAATATCAGCCGCAGCCTTTTGAACATCAGCAGGAAAATTTACCGTTAGCCACTTGGCATATAAGCAAATCACTGGCCCGCAATCGTATTTGTTGTTTTGGGTTACAAATTCATCCGATGACGCGGTTACCCATTTTGATATTGGTAACCTAAAATAACTAGTTACTCGATTAAAAAAACTAATAAGGTGATTTAATTCTTGAATATGCTTTCCTTTATAAGGAATTGCCTCCCTGGTAAACAGAAAGAAATGGTTTTTTGAATTTATAGGTATGAATGTTAAATCTTTAATTTTCATATCTCGCTAGTTATCTATATAAAACCTTAATTGACTATCTTCAATTTTTCTTTCTCTACCGGTAAACAAAGCAACGCGTCTATAGAATGAGGTGTCTAAATATTGGTTTTTGGGAAAAGTGTTTTCAAGAAGATGAAAAAAGCTGTCTATCATAGAGAAATGAAAAAACTTGTTAGAGTTAGAGATGATGTTGAATTCTCGTTTACCTAAATGTAACTTTTGCCGACGCGTTAAATTTTTAACAGAAGAAATGTGCCTACATAAGGTTTCGATTTCCTCTTCGCCATTGTCAGAAATGTCTTCTTCGACTTCGTAAATCGATTCTTCGGATCCATTAGAGGCAAAATTGGATTCGGAATTTACCTCTGGCAATTCAGAAAATGCAAATTCAGATTTGGAATTTAACTCTGGCAATTCGGAAGATGCAAATTCAGCTTTGGAATTTACCTCTGGCAAAACGGAAGATGCAAATTCAGCTTTGGAATTTACCTCTGGCAATTCGGAAGATGCAAATTCAGATTTGGAATTTACATTTGGTAATTCGAATATTTTATCTTCGGACACGGAAACTACTTGTTGCTAATTTTTTGGAAAGAGTAAATAGAGTCTCATCATTTTTTTCTTTTAAATCCAGTTTTCCTTCCCTACCCTTTTTTGGGCCATTATCTAAAATTACCTCTAAAGGTTTTCGCGGCTTATTTTGATATCCCATTATTTTTTTCCTAAATATCCCAGATCCGCCCTTTTCTTGTACTGGCGTATGCTTAAATTTTTCAACTAACTCTTGGTATGATTTCTTTCTGTTTTGATTTGGGATAATTTTTTTTGAATTTTTTACAAATTCTAGAAATAAATCATTGTTAAATCCATTTAATACGCTTAAAAGCGCGTCCACACGAAACCGATTGTAGCAAAGAGCGTGTCCCTTTAAGACTTTATGGAAACCCTCTATGTGACCCTGTGTGGGTGCTTCGTGGTCTATGTAATTAACTAAACCATTTTTAAAATGCTTCCTAGGATTGTATAGTGACGGAACCTCTCTCTTAAAGTGTCTACTTAATTCCCCCGTTAAAACCCTGGTCCATAAAACAAATGTGGGTAGGATTATCAACGGTATCGCCAGCTTCGTGATGTTCGTGAACGTCAGCGTGAGCTCTCTCGATAATTGTGTCGCGCAAAATTTTAAAATTTTGGTTTTTTCCACCGGCTAACCAATATTCCTCTTCGTTTTTGGGGTAACGGGGTTTTGCAGTTTCTCCCTCAACAGCTTCACCGGAATCAAGCTCTGTCCCTAAGTCAGTCTCTTTATAATCGGCTGTTAAAATGTCTTTTTTCCGGAATTTGAGATCCATTTACGTCTCCTAATACGTTAACTAATACGCAAATGTTATTGAGATGATTCTCGTAAAATTCGTTTCGTTTTTCAGATAAAAATAATAACGCTAAAATATACAACCTATCCTCGAATTCATCCAAATTAGTGCTATTCAAAAGCACGCTAAACGCGTAAAGTCCAAAAAGGACCTTTTCTCTCTGTAAAATTGACTGGCTTTTACGCTGACGTCATTCATCATGTGGCAATGAAGAATTGTTTTATTTATATCTTCCCCGCTCGCTTCCCCTTTCAATATCCTACTAGCCCTTGACAAATACTGGCTCAAGTCCTCCATATTAAACTGCTTTAGCACGGAATTAATCAAAACTAAACTTCGGTCGCGCGAAATGACAACGGGCGTTCTGACGTCATTTGGGGCGCATTTCTGCGCTTTAATAAAAGCCGCGAGAAAGTTTGAAATTGTGATCTCGTGTTGATCGTTCGTTATCAGCTCAGCGAGTGGGAGTGGAGTTGATGTTGATTTACCAATGATGGGGTGCCTCATTACAATTGTGTAATACATAAATGCCTTTCCGTCTAGCTTTTGCGCTACAGAACCGGTCGCGTCAATAAATAAAACATCTCTTCTACAATGTGCCTTGAAAAGCTTAACAGAAGCTTCTTTCCACAAGTAAATTACGCAACAAGGGTTAATTGTAATCTGCCGAATGTATCGCTTAAGCTCTGAATCGTTGGCCATTTTGTTCAAGCTCAAAATAACATCACTGTCAAAGCGCAACTTTTCGCGCAAAGCTTCGTACCTAGCCTGCTTTATTACGTTAGGATTAACTACGCTTTTTCTTAAATTCCCCATTGCATAATCTTCAACCGAACACTGTTTATTTAAATTATGTAAAGGTTGTTTAGGTTTTAATGCTCAATTGTTAAAAAATAAATTCTTAATATTTCGCCTTCTGATACCTCGTAATTTTGCCTCGTAAATCTTCAAAAATTAAAATTGCGCATTTCGCTTTACACGTTACGAGTCGACAGTACATCTCGCAGGAGAAAACTAAACCCTGAACCGAATTCTTTGGTTAGTATTTGTACGATACGCACCAATGACAAATAGGACTATGAATTTCTAGAATATTATTTATTTCCTCTCTATATGTACTCGGATCAGATACCTTTTTCAACGCGTCATCGGATATTACAAAATCCATAACTTCTTCTCGATCCGCGTTTAACTCGCTTTCGCTATATTCAACGCTTTCCAGTATAATGTGATGTGTTTCCGCTGATAGCGGTGAACTGCTATTGTCAGGGATTTCGACGTATCAACCTCGAAATTTGGTGTATTAGAAAATACGCGCGAATTATCTTCACCTTCTTCATCAGAAGATAATATATGCAAATAATCTCTACCTACTCTAGTGGAATCGTAGGGATCATTATTCAATATTTCAGAAGAGTCCGCGCGATTACTATTATTTGTCTGGCTAATTATAGGGGTTTCCGAACCTAACTGATTATCGCCATCAGACGCACGAGGAACGTTTATAAATTCATTGGGGTTTGTTTCCAAATGGTCTACTCTTTCGAAAAAAGCCATCACCCAGTTTCTGGAGATTAGCGAGTTGTTTACAGTTTCTACTATAGCGTCGTTGTAGCTTACTAAACTAGAAGAATCTAATCTAACATAAGCTATATAATGGCTACCGAAAGAAATATCTCCTAAGTGAACTAAACAACTCTTTAAGTAGTACTTTAAACCGTAAAAATGCAAAATCTCCGGTAATTCACAAATCTTATCAATTTTCGTGCCTCTATCGTTGAGCCTCGGGAAACTAAATGTCAAAACAGGATTTACCGGAAGAGTAGAAACGTAATGGTTTGTTACACTTCTACAATTAGGACAAATTCGATCTGAATTTATTTCCAGTCGATCCGAGTAATCATCTGTTGTATCAAATTCAGGATTAATTTTATAATTAGCTTCAAAATATAAAAATTGTTTGTTGTTACAAACGGAACAGGCGTGAATAGCCGTAAGATCGTCATGACCAAACATGGTCCAATATAATAGATCGAAGAATTCTACAGGATCCTGAGTCTTTCCAGCCTCAAGACCTTGAATATAATCAAGGAATTCCTTTACTTCAAAACTAAGAACGGGCTCTTCGAAGCTACTTTTAATAGTGGAAATACATTTGTTCAATTCATCGTCGATACTTTTGCGGTTGGAAAATGCTTCAGTTTCTAACAAGCATTGTAAAAGGGAAGAAAACCAACAATTTTGATAGGCATTTTGTATACCTCGCCGCGTGACGTTTTTAACGCAATTTGGACACTTTAATCTTTTATCACCTTCAACGCGTGAGACAGTATTTGGACTTTCACTTAGACCTAAACACCTAAAATGAAACCACCCATTACAATGATTGCATTGCAAATATCGCGTTCCATCATTTGGTTAATTGTTTGCAAATGCAATACAACTGCTTCATTTTGGCCAAGGGAGAGTAATAGAAATTATGATCTGTGTTAGGCTTCCTGTTGCGCGCAGATTTCCTTGTCTCTAATTTGGTGTTAACTACGCGTTTTTGAATAGCTAAATTCCGTAGACTTTCTACTTTATCGCTTCCCTGAACAGAGGTATTCGGAACTGAGGGCTCGCTAATTGAACTATCAACTGCACTTATAATGTCATTTACTAGATGAGATACAACATCAAGTAACTCGTTAGTTTCCTTTTTTTCAATGGACTTGTCTCGAATTATTCTACTTTCTGATGAATACTCAACTAAATTATTGATCGGGTTTTTTAAATCGGCTGTAACTTCAATCTCGAATGGAATAGCAGTATCCCGGAGATCGTGAAATAATGCATTAAACAAGGGTTCCAGACTACTTGACTCTGTAGAAGAAAGTGAATTCATCAATTCGTCAATTGGCGAGGCTGCTTCTAAAGCTTCTGCGCTTGGAATGGTTACGCTGTCCTTAATGTACTCATTCAAATACGTTCGCATACCCATATAGTTGTGGTTATACCTAGTATATAATGCACGACAAGCTTTATTAAAATCTTTTATACTTACCTGTAAGTCAGAACAAACGCCTGACCACAGATCGGAATACATTCCACAAGTGTCAAATTCTAGTAATCTCGAGAAGTCGTAGTTGATTGCTCTTAACATGGCTTTTGATAGTTCTTCATTTGTCACTCGAATTTTCCTTTAGCCATTTCAAAAAACTATAAATTAAAGTCTTGTTAATTCCCGCATACACCGTTATAAGAAATATGTTCTGAAGAAATAAGTTGTGGGGGAAAATTTCGTTCCAACTATCTCGCTAATACCCTATTCAGACGAGGCTAATAAAACTGGGTTAAGTAAACCAAAGTTAAATTTTTATAGCACATTTCAAAAACGGGATCTTAACCCGGGTTTATAAGTCTCGTCTGTAAAGATTATTAGGCTCACTTCCCCAGTGAAAAGCTCCAATAACCTCGCAGTGGCGTAGCAAAGGGGCGGTCATCCTTAAGGTTCGTAAAAATGCTTGCGACGCTCAACGAAGGGCGGATAAGAAAATGTTAAAATTTAAAACATAAGAGTAATTAAAAATTGTAAAATAATAAGTTTGTTTAGAAGTGGCTATGATATCATTTGGAATAATTTTTAACAAAAAATATGTATGTTTTTAAACCATTTGAAATAAAATAAGTACAAATTAATTAATAATTTATTTCTTATGAATTTTAAATATGTCTTACACATTTTATGTAGTTATCCAATGAAATGAAATATAAAGATAAGTAAAAGAATAAATATAAATATAAATTGTATTAAAAAATTAAATATAAATTGTATTAAAAAAATGAAATATAAATTGTATTAAAAAAATTAAATATAAATTGTATTAAAAAAATTAAATATAAATTTGAATGAAAACAGTTAAATATAATTTTAATGAAAACAATTAAATATAAATTTTAATGAAAACAGTTAAATATAAATTTTAATTAAAACAATTAAATATAAATTTTAAATAAAACAATTAAATATAAATTTTAAATAAAACAATTAAATATAAATTTTAAATAAAAAATTAAATATAAATTGTAATAAAAAAATTAATATAAATCTATATACAGTTAACAATATATGTATGTTTTATGGTGGTCCAAAAAAAATCTGCGGCAGACAGACAAACGTAAATATCGTCTTAGCCCTCCCGAATTACTAGCTCCTCAGAGGACTGGGGAATTTGTGACGTAGTACGCTCCGGCGCGCGCAGGGTTTTTTCTCTCACAGCTAAAATAAGATAGACTTAAAGGCTAGTTCCCACTTGGCGAATTTTCGAGACGAATAAAATTTTCGCGCAATGAAAAAAGACGCGTTTTTTCGGTCGCTGGGGAAGCGGTTCTCACTTTAGCGCGAAAATTTAAAAACGCTGAAAACAACTCGTGGGGGTTTTTAGTAATGTTTTAGGCCTAACATAAAACATCAGTTCAAAATGAACCAAATGGATGTTCCTGTTGTTATTTCAAGAAATAAAAATTCCATTCGTGAGATAATTACCTTTACTTCAGTATCTTGGTCAAGTTGGCTGATCTACTTTTCTAAAGACCTAGGCTTAAGAAGTGACGGACGGGAGCGGAATAGATCGAGGGAACGCGTTTTCTGATTGGCTTTTTATCGCCAAGGTGTGGACGTCAAGAAATAGAACATTCGCTAGATACCGCAGACTTTAGCGGCGAATTTGAAAAAAATCGCAAATTTTATTCGCGAGCGTCAATTTTCAGCGCGAAAATTGTTTTTTTCGCTAAGTGGGAACTAGGTTTAACGTCGCGATACGGCGAATGCGCCCCCGTTGGGTCCTCCCGTCCGATTTTGCTAGATGAGAGGGTACGCAAAAAAGCCACCAACAGAGGGACGGCCCCGGCAGTGACATTGCTCTAGTAAAAACGAATATAAGCACATCAAAAGTTAATGCCTTAGATATTATAATTTAAATCTTGTATTTATTCAAGATGTCACTAATTTAAACTTATTAGGACCAAAGGAATAATTACTTACTGTTTTATTGTAATAACACAATTTTAAGAGATGTACAATTTCTAAACAGAATTTCAACTCGGGAAAATTTCGGCATAAAAACAAACACGAAAATTTTTTTATTTTTCGGGGTTTTTCGATTTCTACGGTTCGGGTACTTAAAATTTGGTATCTAATAGTGTATCAGCCTTTTAGAAAAAAATACGCGGGGCAAATTTACAAATCATCTTATAACAATCAAGATATCAAAAGAAGCTGCCTTTTGCTTAACGGATTGACATATTTTAATTCCTAAGCTGGAGCGTCTAGACTAATTTAATTTCAGTTTAAACTGCTTACCTCCATGAACATGTTAATATTTAACAAATAAATTGAAATACATAAGTAAATAAATTAAAATTCTTACTTTGAAAATTAGCCGTCAGTTGATTGATGATTTAAATCCGAGTAATGTTGAGAGACTTTTAGTTTTCTAACTCGAAAAGTACACTTAATAAAAAATCACACTAAATATCAAATAAAAATAAACACTCAGTCCAAAAACTCAAATTAGTCGAGGACCGCCATTAGAAAATGGCGGTTGTTAAGGAACTCTTCTAAGAGAATAATGTAAAATATGATCGTATGCGAAGTTTATGCCTTTTCCTGGAACTTCTTTAAAAAGGCGCGAAAAAATAGTGCGATTTGCGCCCAATTTCCGTTATAATACATTCCACTCGGCTCTGGCCAAAAAAAATATCGGTGTTCTCTGACCATAATGTAGTACCGCGATGGTGGGCTTTCCCGCACGAAATCCCTGAGACACCTGTAATTTCCGCTAAAGAAGAGTCAATTTTAACAGGGGGGTAAATTTGAAATAAAATAATTTTTCGTCTCTTTTTGGTCACTTTCGAGTTGTTTCTGTCCAAATTGAGTACCCGTGTGATATATTGTACATTATTCAAAAACAGCTTTTTTCAAAGCTTTAATTAACTTGTTAGCCGTTACGCAACAACTGCTGTTTACAAGCCTTTGGATCAATGTAAGTACCCGTATTGAACAATTTTGTGTCCGTATCGTTATTGTTTTAATGTATAAGATATTTTTAATCAAAACTTCAATGTAGTTTAAGATATTGTATACCTCGATTTTCGTTTGTATTGTTTTACACGTCCGGGAAGATTTTGATTTTAGTCTTTATAACCAATTACGATTTTATTCGCACACATTTTTAGGGAAATAAACATCAAAATTGGTTCCGTGTGGACTACCGCTAAAGTGGTGGACGGCATCAATGGAAATGAAACCACATTGGGAGTCTGGAGAGCGACGGGGGAAGTAAACTTTCTCCAAAGGTTCTAACCGGAAATCTCCGTCATCCTGGATGGGCACAGTTTACGGTGACCAGTCGAACCGGACGTAATGTTTCCGCGCCATTTTCGGTGACAACTGATTTGATAAATTTGTCACCGAACTTCGTAAGTAAGACCCATTCCATTTTAAAAAGACAGGTTAAAATAGCGCTTCAAAACATGCGGGGGAAATTGTAGTAGTGTAGCCATAGTTTCATTGTGTAGAACCTACACTTAGCTACAAGTTATTATCCTACAACTAATAACTAGGCTAAATAGCTTCTAAATTCCAATTAGTTATAATTTAATATTATTAACAATTTAAAATTAAAAATAATTTATTTAATGTATTAGGCAAAACTTTGTATATGAAGCTATTCCCACATGAAAAACGAGGATTGGAGCAGAAAGATATGAACGTGCCCAAGAAAAGAAAAACATCATCAACGTAAGTATAAATATATATATACTATATATATTTCCTACCAAAACGGATCGTTATCCAGTTTTGAGATCTGTGAGAATACCTTTATTAATAATCACGAGCATATGCTCGAGCCAGCATCTAAGGTTTTACCGAAACACAACTCAGGGACGTCATTTTCGGATTTTGCAGGGAGGGATAACACTTTAGTGTCCGGGGGTCTGAGAAAACAGGTTTTTTAAATGGCAAAAACGCGTCAAATTCAATGTTTTTGAAATTTTAATCGAAATAGTTCTTGCATAATTGCTAGATATTTTCATAAAAATAAACAATTAATACATAACATTAAACAGTAGAGGTCGGTAACGGTTAATCATTATCCACGATTAAATTGATTTTTTTTGGGAAAAAAATGTAAACAAAGAAATTTACCGGATAATATTTCGGAAAATTGTTAAAAAACATGTATTATTCGTAAAATTTGAGCTTTTTATCGAAAAAAACGTCTTTTTTCCGATTAATTTTACAAATTTATCGAAAAAATTAATCGGATAATACAGAAATATAAATTACTTGATCAAAACATTTTACGAATAATTTTGAGAGCTTTATCTATTGAATAAAAGTTAACCATCCCCGACCTCTATTAAACAGAACGTTTATAATGTAGTTAAATGCAGATTAATTCGTAAACTAGTTTATATTAATTCACGGGGGCAATGGCCGACTTGCCCCACCGAAATGACGTCCCAGACACTACTGATAATAAAAGTAAAAATATTATAATGATTATAATTTCGTTTTATTTAATAGGAAAGATACGGATGAAAAGTGTGTTTTAGATTCATTGAATATCAGAAAATCCTTCATCTTAAAAATACAACCAAATATCTTTCAAGACAAAAATTTAGCACTGTCCTACTATCGTCTTCTTGACAGTTCATTTGCCGAAGAACTTTTTATTTTCCTAGAGAAAGAGATAACATACTTTAGCGGACGTATGTCGCGAGTCAGAATACGTGGCGAATGGATAAATATCCCACGCCAACAAGTGGCGTTTGGAAATGACGGACTTGAATATAGTTTCTCCGGTAACACGTTTCCAGCCAAGGCATGGCCTTCCGTACTTCGAGAACTATGTCGAATAGTTTCCACAATTGCCCGGGCTGATTACAACTTTGTATTGGTAAATCGATACAAAGATGGGAATAGCTATATAGGGGAGCATCGAGATAACGAACCAGATCTGGATCCGAAAGTACCAATCTCGTCCGTTTCCCTTGGTCAAAAAAGGGAGTTTTTGCTCCGGCACAAGGATTTAGTACGAAAAAAGTCAACGATAATCAAACCAAAAACTCTACAACTTGAAACCGGATCTCTACTCATTATGCATCCCCCGACCAATGATTTCTGGTACCATTCGCTACCACGATCTGCGGCGCCAAAACCACGGTTAAATTTGACTTTTAGAAAAATTGTCCAAAAAAAAAGAAAAGTAAACAAAATTAAGCAGTACAATTCTATAGAAACTTTGCAAACTTTTTAAACAATTATGTAATTTTAAAATTACGCCCGAAATATGTTTTGGATAAATAAAGACTTTTAAATACCCCTGTAACAATGTTTTTATTTTTAAAGAGATAAAATTACGATGGGGAAACAACGACAAAATTAAAATGTCGGACGCGGTCCGCCTTAAACGCCGTTATCCCGATATTTTAGGGTTGGTTTGAACCTTTATATTCCTTCTGCTGTAGGAGGTGCATTTCTAAAATTTATAGCAATCGATGGAACACGTATTGAAGTATCATTGACGTTAATTTAAATAAGATTGACCGCGTCATAAATTAATTAATCCAAATTAAAATGTCGGACGCGGTCCGCCTTAAACCTCGTTATCCCGATATTTTAGGGTTGGTTTGAACCTTTATATTCCTTCTGCTGTAGAAGGTGCATTTCTAAATTTTATAGCAATCGATGGAACACGTATTGAAGTATCATTGACTTCAATTTAAATAAGATTGACCGCGTCATAAATTAATTAATCCAAATTAAAATGTCGGACGCGGTCCGCCTTAAACGCCGTTATCCCGATATTTTAGCGTTGGTTTGAACCTTAATATTCATTCTGCTGTAGGAGGTGCATTTCTAAATTTTATAGCAATCGATGGAACACGTATTGAAGTATCATTGACGTTAATTTAAATAAGATTGAAAGCGTCATAATTTAATTAATCCAAATTAAAATGTCGGACGCGGTCCGCCTTAAACGCCGTTATCCCGATATTTTAGCGTTGGTTTGAACCTTAATATTCATTCTGCTGTAGGAGGTGCATTTCTAAATTTTATAGCAATCGATGGAACACGTATTGAAGTATCATTGACGTTAATTTAAATAAGATTGAAAGCGTCATAATTTAATTAATCCAAATTAAAATGTCGGACGCGGTCCGCCTTAAACGCCGTTATCCCGATATTTTAGCGTTGGTTTGAACCTTAATATTCATTCTGCTGTAGGAGGTGCATTTCTAAATTTTATAGCAATCGATGGAACACGTATTGAAGTATCATTGACGTTAATTTAAATAAGAATGACCGCGTCATAATTTAATTAATCCAAATTAAAATGACGGACGCGGTCCGCCTTAAACGCCGTTATCCCGATATTTTAGGGTTGGTACGAAGCTTTATATTCCTTCTGCTGAAGGAGGTGCATTTCTAAATATTAAAGCAATCGATGGAACACGTATTGAAGTATCATTGATGTTAATTTAAATAAAATTGACCGCGTCATAATTTAATTAATCCAAATTAAAATGTCAGACGTGGCCCGCCTTAACCATTTCGTTTATATAAGAGTTGCATTTTTAAATTTGTAAAATTAGACTGACTATCATAATGAATTCTGGTTAATAGATTAAATATGTTTAGTATTTATCTACCTATCTTTAAATTTGGTAAACGGTAATATTCGGTCTGCTATATTCACCCCCACCCAAATTAATTGATCGTTACCCTTATAATATTCAAGTAATATTAATTTCAATCACTTTTCCTATTCATATTTGATTAAACACGTATTGTAGTGTCATCGACGTAAATTTTATTAAAATTACAATATTTCAATCACATTTCGTATGTCAAAATTGAGTCAATTAATGTAAACTTCAAAAACCGCGGTCGAGAAATATAAGACACTGGTATCGCCATCTGTTTTAGTTTTTTTTGTAATTTATGTTTTTCTTAATATTTTTTGGTTATTATAAATAGTAAACAAAGTTTTTAGTGGGTTAGGTAATTTTTCCGTAATATTATTTAAGTTTAAAAGCAGTTTCTAATGTCTTACGCCTTAGTTACAACCATAGATTAATTATGTTTCGTCGGGTATTCCACCGCACCGTTAATATTATCTTCTTCAACTTTTCGAATTCTGGCAGATTGACTTCGGTGAAAGAAACATTTCCCAAACCGTATTCGACGATTCTTTAAATTCCTAGATTTTAATGCGTTTTGGATAACATGGGGCTAATGGCACACGCAAAACATTACTAACTTACTATTTCCGGTATTTTCGCGGTATTTCAACGAATTTTAGGGGTTTTGGTGGGGAAAATAGGTTAGGTTATTTATATTATTAGGTTAGTTGTATAAATATCGGGTTGACGATACTTGATGCGTCAGTCTTGGTGCTGTCCTCTAGGTTGCGTTATAGATGGCCCATAGTTTTTTTAGTATGGGGTTGGGGAGGCGCCGCGCGCCCCCAGCGCTCGAGCGAAGTGAGTGCGCGGCGCCGTCAGGCGCCATTACTTAGAAAACATTCGACGTTGTATAAGTCAACATCTCACAGAAGACATATACATAATATGGTATAGTATGATTAAAAAAGCCTTAAATGCGTTGAAATACGGGGAAAAATTCCAACCCTTAAAAGTTAGTACTGTTTTGCATTTCAGCCTTCTTCTTTTTCGTCATCAGTTCTACGTTATCCAAAAAGTATTATAATCTAGGAATTTAAAGTATCATACACGTCATCAGTCCGACGTCATCCAACACGAGTGCACGGCGCCGTCAGCCGCCAAGGTATAGTCTTTGAGCATTTTTTAATTAACTTTTTAAATAATGCTTTGCGGGGAATAATTTTCGCACCATTGGAATCTCCTTAGAAAGTACTTTAAGGGGGTCGAGAAAGGGGGGGAAAAGGGTGGCGGGGCTATTGTTCCATTTTACCGTACTTTATTAACGAAGCAAAGTTTTAAATACATAAATAATAAATTTCTTAAGTATAAAAATAGTACGAATTCCGTTAATAAATTATTGGCTCGTTTATGCACATAATAAAGTGGCTAATTTTTTAAAAATATGAATTTAAAATTTTGGCAAATAACGTATTTACTAACATTTGCATAAAACTAATTTAGTAAAATTTTCAAATGACTAATTTACTAATATTTGCATAAAACTAATTTATTCAAATTTTCAAATAATTGACTAATATTTCCAAATTACTAATTTTTAAAATCACAGTGAGCCTGATCTTTTCAAATTACCAAAATTCGAGACTTTCCTAAGCTATATAAATAAAGCGCAATTTCAACAGGTTAACGAAATACACACATTCAAGAATTTCAAGATTTATACTCTTAATTTAGAGGAAACAGATAATTTTTTTAATATTTTCGATAGATCAGATATCAGTTTATTTGATTTTAACGATCAGATTTTCTTTAGATTCGTTGAAATGAAAACCAAATATTTTAAACCCGAAATTAAATTTAATTCATCGTAATCCGACAAATAGATGCCTCACACAGTTATCGATTTAACATATTTCTCGATAAAATTGCTTTGGAAATTTTAATATTAGTTTATTTTGATTGGTTTTCCAGAAAGTAATCAAAATGTATTAAATATTTTATAAATTGGCGGCAAAAATAGTTTTTAACCCGGTGGCAAATTTTATTCTTAAAAATAGTTTCTTAGCGAAACTTTTTAAAGGTCCTGTTCCGACATGAAATTGAAGTAATTCAACTAGTAGGAATTATTCTTAGACATGACTAGGTAACACTTTCCATGTCAGAAATTCCCATTGGCTTCCCACAATGTTACTATTGTTTGCATTTTCACTCTGTCAAAAATCTCCGATCTCGTGTAAACCTCATAAGGGCTAAAAATGTTAAGCCGAACGAGATTTTCTGGTTTGTAAATGATCGTAACTATTTTATAATTTGGTGGCCAAAATAATAGTGAACTCGGTTGCCACGGCCACAAGGCAAATTGAAATGAAGCCGTACGAGCTGTCTCCACGCGTGCCTCGGGTCAGTAACGGCGTTGAACCGTTATGATTGGGCTGTAGTGGAATTTTAGACCTAATGGGTTGAACAAACCACCATTTTAAAGTTTTACGAACGACATTTCAAAATTATTATTTAAACGCTAAAAATGAGAACATTCAATTTAAGGATAAAAAATATAAAAACAAACAAAATTATTAATAGGCTTGATAACTCAAAATTTAAAAATATATTTCAACAGGAGACTGGTTTCACCCATTTGGTGGTCAGAAGTATACAGTGTAGGAATAATGCTGATATCAGTAAAACGAATGTACAACTATACCCTATTTGAGAGCCGCTTACAGCAAATTATAGTTAAGATATTTACAGCTAATTGCATGACTGTTTGATTTTTTTAAACATATTTTGTGCTCGGACTTCCATGAAATTCCGACGTTACAATATGTATGACAAACGTAGAGGCAGATTTTCGAGAAGTAGACTGATATATTGTGAGAGTCTCTGTCTTCGTTTTTGTACTTTAAAGTTGTATAAATCTAAGCATTTGTTATTTGAATACGCTAGAGAAAAATTGTGGATTAATGAAATTTCAATCGATAACAAAACTCTTAATGTGGAGTTCGTTATTGACCGTAGTTCTCGTCAATTTCGAAGCCAGATTTTCAGCGTCGTTGTTTACTAAAGACCTGTGCAACATCGATACTTTTGACGATATGATTCGAAATAAAGTAAAGATTTTCTATCCACATTTTGAAGAATACCAGAAGCTAGTTAAATTAGTAAGTACATTATTTTATCCGGAAATTACAGAAGTTACAGCATTTTTCTCTGAATCTTTTACGATGATCACTTTGATCAGACCTATCGTCGTTTTTTTAAAATATTTTAGTGTTGTAAGTCGGAAAATTTTCCGGAAAATTACCGAGGCCTTTTTTCCGGAAAATTTTCCGTATTTTTCCGAAATATATTAAAAACGTTTTCATTCCATGATTTGTCTAATATATTGTTTGCAAATTTAAATAAAACGGCATTTTCACCTCAATTTTTCTAATCTAAAAATAAAACTAAACCTACAGACTAGTTTAAACTGGTTGAAATGCAACACTATTAATGTTTTGTAGTATGTTTACTGATATTAGTCATTTTAAATCGATAAAAAGTTTAAAACATTAAAAACCCTTGAAAAGTAATTTATGTTTAAATTTTTTATTTTTCCGATTTGCGGAAAATTTTCCGCAATTCGGAAAATTAATTAATTAATAGTTGCAATGATAAGACTTATTGGGTCAGTAAGTGGTCCAATCTATTAGGTCACCATACCGACTTTAAAAGGGATAAAATGGTACTTACCTGCAATTATCGCAAAAGCGTTTACGACTTTTAGAGTCGGCATTTGGACCAGGACCGAAAAGCGACTTTTCGACCAAAGCCTGAGCCTAAATCTACTCTCTGTAATTAAGGCGCGGCGTTACAGGGTTAACAGACTTACCAAAGATTGTCAAAACACGTGGAATAAAAGCGACTACTCATATTTTATTCTACTTGTTTTTTGGGTTCGAGTAACAATCTTTTAAACATTTTTCGGCTATTTTCCAAGATGGCGGACAATCCTACTAGAATTCAAACACTTATGTTACCGTGCGTCTTCCAACTGTGATGAAATTGAACTTCTTACAAATTGCAGCTATTTGATGGTTTAATCTGATGTTTTAACCTGAAATACGAAAGGTTTACTAAACATTACTATTTTAAATACTCAACATTATTAGGTTGTCAACTCTGCAATATTCGTACCCCCTAAGTGACATGGCGGATTTTGGTTTGACAGTTTATTCTGATATCAGTAAAGTAACGATTCTTGGAAATTTCAAGTGTGGATTTCAAAAATGTCTCGTTATTATAAAATTAGGGATATTTAAAAAAAATAAACAACGGAAGGGACAGTTTGAAAAGGCATATTGCGATAAAAAGATTTTTCATTAACCGATAGCTCTTCCAATATGATATCATTCAATATACGATTTGTTTGTAATGCTGGCGTGTTAAGGTCTAATGCATGATTTTCTTTTAAAAAAAACCCCAATACGAAACTCCGAATTTCTAAAAAACTGAAGCGCACTCTAACTTGGGTGCTTTTTCTTCCATTTTCTTCTTCGGAAAAAGCCTCCATATTAGTAAATGGGAGACCACTCCTTTTAAAATCTTCATAATGCATGATAAAATAACAAAGGTACGATTGCTTAAACGTTTTTTTATGGTAATATCCGAATCTTTTATTTGAAGGCAAAATAAACAAAGCTCAGAAAATTATTTATAATTTCTCGGGAAATATTTATAACAGCGCTCTACCCGTAATTTCAATCTCACACATTCCGAAATGGGGAAACATTATACTTTTCCACATGGTACGTTGATGACATCCGTGGTATTACCCTCGAACCGCTTGCGGTAAAGTGGTAAATGAAAGGTAATGCACTGCCTACCCTTGGAAGCCCAATTTAAGCGATCAAAGCACAGAAGTTGTGATTTTTTACGGTTATGATTAGTGCCAGTGTTGTTAGAGGCATAACTTTCACAAAATGTGGCTAAAATGGTTAATGTTACGTCAATCGATAAAGTAGTGTTTCCAAAATTATGTTCCGCGGAACCCTAGGTTTCTGCATCGTGGTCCCAGGGATTCCGCGGTACTATACGGGGAAAAAAATATAAAGGGCTAATACCCCACAGGGTTTAAATTTGTAGCACGTAAAACGTTTATGCTATTTATTTCAGCTTTATTTATATGCTATTTATTTGTTGTAGTTAGACGGCGAGCACATACTAGCTTGGGTATAAATTATCTTTCGTTTTCGTGGGAGCGTATGTATTTTTAATTTAGTCTAAAATATTATACCATTTTTCGTGAGTACTGCTGCAAAATGTTTTATTAAAAAAAATTAAAAGACGCCATTGCCAATTTACCGAGCCATTTACGCTGTCCGGGGTTTTCGCTATAAAAATACCAAAACACAGATACAAAAGGGTTCCCATATTCCATAAAACTGGGAACCGCCGCGCTAAAGGTTTACCGACCCTCCATAGCTCAATATTGTGATAGATATATCAATAGATTGGCAAACATTGCGGATCTTATATGAAATTTTTTGATCGGAACACCATCACGTGAGCAGACCTCATTTTCGTTTTTGAACCATGGCTTATTATTATAAAGCAATAAGGCTAGGAAGTAAAATCCATGAAATTGAAATTACAATGCCGCGATAACTCATTGTTAATATTGGCGATAAATTGCTTTGAAGTAAGGCAGTGTTTGTTTTCATGAAATATATCAATTACACCTAACTCAAACGAGAGAAAGTAAATAAGGGTGAATCAGAAGAAAACGTTAATTCCAGCTTCCACCAATCAGTTCTCGAACAGGGCAAATCCTGGCCAACTAAGACAGCTCCAATTTCGTATTTATCAACTTTAATTATCTAAGCCCATTAATTAATCTCGTTTACAACTCATTTCATAGGAGATCAAAGCTTGTACACCGATGGATTTAATGAGGTGTTATTTTTGCTGCTTTATCATTCAACGTGTTAGTCAAGAAATTATTGTAAAGTAATTATCTAATAGAAAAAATTGAAATGTTAGTTTGCGTGCTTTATCATTGAAGATTCGAACCTAGATGGTATGATCCTTCTTATATAAGAACCTAATTAAAATGATCAAGAAAAAGAAATCAAACCATCTTCTTGGTTTCAGAATACGCAATAAATATTTAGCATTAGAAAATAAAATCTGATACTCTTGACAAACGGGACACTTTGGATTATATAAAAAAATACTTTAGGTTAAACGATAAGTGTATAATTTTGTTACATAAGTGTGACACGTCCTATTCTTCATATACAAAACAGACTGCATTACGGGCTTTATCGCCATTTTGCGTCCACTTGCTAACGCGTCACACGTAGCCTTTGACAGCGCCTCGCAAGGGGGAGATTTTCTGCTCGTGATGACGTCACTCCATTACTAGCTCTCAGTAAATGATTACTTTAATTGTTGTAGTTAAATAACTGTTACTAGCGAATTACCATGAAATTAGACAATCCAAAATGTATTATTTGTTTAAAATTAATTTAAAAAATTAAACATAACATTAATTTAAAAACTTTTTTAATTTTATAAATAATGAGTTTGAGGAAGCAGGTCTAATATATGGAAAATGTTTCGCAGCTTCAATAATATAAATGTACATATATTTAGAATTTTGATGTTCTCTGAAACTGGCCACAGTGTGCCTTTTGAGAAAAGGCTTTTCCGAAGAAGTGGATGTGGTATGGTTTTGAAATGACAAAACGAAAAAGAAAATATTTGGAAGCCGGTTGCGATGCTCGCTATATATCCAGTTTTTGTATTATACTTGGGTGCTTGTTGCTGTATAATATTTTATCAAATTAAAGAAAATGTATAATAATAATCAGCTAGGCTAATACCCAAGGCACCACCTTAGGCCTAAGTCATCATGCGACTTTTGAAGCCCTTAATTCAGGTGGCCGGGTTACAATGCGTAGGAGGGTGGTGGCAAGCCCTGCATGCCACGAGATCGAGCCCACAGCTCAATACACTAACTATTACCGTTAACCTAGAGAAGTTTTTATGGAAGGGGAAACCGAAGAACTAGTGGGAAAACCCCTTAAACCAGTGGGGAGAGAACTTGCAAACTCAACGCAGAAGGAGTTGTATATAGTGAAAAAGTAAGTATATAATTATTTTTACAGAGACGTGCTTTTCCGATGCTTGCATAATCATTATTATAATATAAAACATTGATAAGAATATTTTTATACATTTTACAAATAAATATAAATGTTATTAAATATTATAACTTATTTATAAAATTTAATCCCAAAGTTAAAAAAGTTTACTAATTCTAAGTTAGTGCCATGTATCTGTAATATAAAAATTGCGAAATTTTCAGGGTATTATTTCTAATAAGGGATCGCTTTAAATCCTAAATTTCAGTAAAATCGGAAAACATTTCGGGTTTTTGTAATAAATATTTTTTCACCGGTAGGTGCTAGAAAACACGTTTCAATGAGAACGTTGTAGAGTGCTGTCGAAAATGTTCAAAGAAATTGTTTTCATTGGAAAAGAACACTTTTTCACGAAGATATGAGCTGATGAAAAAAAAAACAAGATGTCTATAGCGGCCAATAGCCTTCGCATTTTTGTACGTAAATGAAAGAAAATGTCTAAATGATTTAATTGAACATTTTATTCGAATAAAAATAAGAATTTTACAAGTGAGGTTCTATGATACCTCCGTTTGCCCCACGATGAAGCATGTTTTGAAACGAGCGTCTGATCATATCTGGAATGACAAGTTCGAAGGCTCCAAGTCCCTCTGAGTTAGGTCCGGAGACCTCGCATGCCATCGAACGTGACCGTTCCTGCCAACCCAACGCTGAGGGAACTCATTGTTAAGATGCTCTACTACACATCTAGGTGCGTGGGGTGGTGCGCCGTCATGTTGTTACTACATCTGTCTGTAAGCTTCCAGCGAAATATCTTCTAACGCGTCTACTATTTCGTTCTGCAAAAGCGCAAATTAGCGTTGCCCATTAAGGCGAGCTGGGAAGAAAAATGGGCCAATAACTCGATCCCCGAGCAAACCCGCCCAAACATTCAGTCGAAGATATTGTTGATGATGATGGTGAGTAAAACCCCAGTGAGGAATTTCGTCACACCACATGTGGGTGTTTTGATGGTTGAAAGGCCCATCTCTCCCAAAGGAACACTCGTCGGTCACCAGCATTTGATTGATGCTGGTTATTAGCCAGTTGCAGAAAGCAAATCTACGTTCCATATCTCCTTCGAGCAGAGCTTGGTTGAGGGTCGCTCGATACGGATGGAAGTTGTGATTGTGAAGAGTGGTCCACACGTAGTTCGTCGATAATCCGAGATCATCGCTTGCAGCTCGGACGCTTGCTCGAGGATACGCGACAAAATAGGCCAGAACGGTGTCTTCCATGTTGATGCTTTGACGACCTGGTCCACGAAATCTGGGATTAAAGTTTCTGTCTGTTTGAAAGTCACGAACAGCTCCAAGAAGGGTATTGTGGCTTGGTCATCTATCTGGATATCGAACGGTGAACAACTCACTAACCCTATGCTCGTTACGATTGGCTTCACCATAAAATAACTCGACCATAAAAGCACGCTGATCACGAGAATAATTTAGTGGCATATGTTGATTATACTCAATTAACGTTAAAGAATGGTTGAAAACCAAAATATTTCACATAAAATACTAATTGAAAACTTGACCTTTATACGTAGTTGGCCTACTGATACGTTTTTAGGCCTACTGTAGGCCTAAATTGGCGTTTTGGTGAATTACATGTAGGCCTACTTTTTTTTAAGGAATTTAATCTTTGAACGTGATTTATTTCATTTACGTACACAAATGCGAAGGCTATTGGTCCCTATGGATAGCTTGTTTGTTTCATCAGCTCATACCGTCGTGAAAGAGTGTTCTTTTCCAAATTCTTTGAACATTTTCGACAGCACTATAAATTTATCATTGAAACGTTTTTTCTAGCACCTACTAGTTAAACATTTTTTTTTTTACAAAAACCCGAAGTTATTTCGGATTTTTCTGAAATTTAGGATTAAAAGCGATCCCACACTATAAATATAATATCCTGAAAATTTCGCAACTCTATCTCTTGCAGTTTCTAAAAACAAATCCCAGTCAGATGAATTCAAAACACCCTGTATAGTTATTTTAAAATCTTGAAGCCTCGATTTTAAATGCTAGGTTGATATGGTTTTATTGCGTCGATTTCTTACCCGCGGTTTTAAAAGACTGCTGATTATCCTTTTAGATTAATAATGATAATATTAATATTAAAGATTTTATTTTATTTTGTAGAAACACTTTTTTTAAGGATAAAAGATGGCGTCGAATTCAATTTTACCAATAAGGCCAGCTGCCGTCATCATGATGATTCAAAAGGTCTACATTTTAAGGAAGCTTGCCATAACAAATTATGAAAATATTAAAAAAAAATTGATTAGGTACGCTAAAGATTTCTGATAGAGTAAGAAAAGCTAAGATTTTTTTAGCCAATAACAGCGCTTGTTACTAAATTGCCACTAATTGAAATCAAAACACTGTCATAAAGTTACAAGGTCTTACTTCATTTTCCGTGTTTTAAATTATATCCATATCGGATGAGTTACGTTAATAATGAAGCGTTGAACAGAACAATTAATTTAGTATTTCAGAAAACATAATGCTCAAGTCAGATGCAAACAACCAATAATCGGATACGGGAATGGTCCTTAATTATCTATCGGCTTAATGGTTTGTAAAGCTCTTATTTTCCGCCGATAAGTGACCGACAGTTTTTCTAAAACACTATTTATTAATATTTTAATAAAACAATATTTGGTAATAGAATATGCCGCACACCTTTCGCTTAAAATTAAAGTATTTTTTTCACATGTTGTCGGTGAAACACTGACTGAGTTTTATTTCGGAACTTCTCGAAATTTCCACTTTTCACCTGTACATAATAGTTTAGCGAACTTTGATCTTGTCCACTGGGTAAGTAAGAATTTTAAAATTGGCAAAACCATAATCAATTACAAAACACGGTCATCACACTAATTGTCAATCCCTCGTTTCTTCGTCATGACACATCAAATTGGAAAATAATTCTAGTTTTAGACATTGAATTAAAACGATACATGTTAAATTGTGAAAGATGAGTTTAAGTAGTAGTTAGACTGCTTATATTAAGTTTGTATTAAAGATATACCGTGAAGTTTCTTTTGTTAACACATATTGCTTGAAAGTTAAACCGGTGCAATGTTGCCAAACGTACGTCTTAGCAAGCGTAGCACACATATGTAAGTTTACTTATATATATTGTTTTCATTTAAACTATATAATTAATACCTTTTTGTCATATTCTTCTTGGGAATATATGTTCTTTAAGCACGTTTGAAATAATATCGTGTTTTTCGGTATTTGTGTTTACCAAAAATAATAAAATAATATCGTGTTTTTCGGTATATGTTTACCAAAAATAATAATTACCAAAAATTATAAAATATCATCGGGTTTTTCGGTATTTGTGTTACCCAAAATTTATAAAATAATATCGTGTTTTTCGGTATTTGTGTTTACCAATGTAAATAATAAAATAATATTGTGTTTTCGGTATTTGCGTTTACCAAAAATAATAAAATAATATCGTGTTTTGCAGTTTTTGCGTTTACCAAAAATAATAAGTACCAAAAATTATATAATATCATCATGTTTTTCGATATTTGTGTTAACCAAAAATAATAAAATAATATCGTGTTTTAGGTATTTGTGTTTACCAATGTTAATAATAAAATAAAATTGTGCTTTTGGTATTTGTGTTTACCAAAAATAATTAAATAATATCGTGTTTTGCAGTTTTTGTGTTTACCAAAAATAATAAAATAATATCGTGTTTCCGGTATTTGTGTTTACCAATGTAAATAATAAAATAATATTGTGTTTTCGGTATTTGTGTTTACCAAAATTAATAAAATAATATCGTGATTTTCCGTATTTGTTTTTACCAAAAATAATAAAATCATATCGTGTTTTTCGGTATTTGTGTTTACCGAAAATAATAAAATCATATCGTGTTTTTCGGTGATTGTGTTTACCAAAATAATAAAATATTATTGTGTTTTCGGTATTTGTGTTTACCAAAAATGATAAAATAATAACGTGTTTCCGGTATTTGTGTTTACCAAAAATAATAAAATAATATCGTGTTTCCGGTATTTGTGTTTACCAATGTAAATAATAAAATAATATTGTGTTTTCGGTATTTGTGTTTACCAAAATTAATAAAATAATATCGTGTTTTTCGGTATTTGTGTTTACCAAAAATAATAAAATCATATCGTGTTTTTCGGTATTTGTGTTTACCGAAAATAATAAAATAATATCGTGTTTTTCGGTGATTGTGTTTACCAAAAATAATAAAATATTATTGTGTTTTCGGTATTTGTGTTTACCAAAAATAATAAAATAATAACGTGTTTTTCGGTATTTGTGTTTACCAAAAATTATAAAATAATATCGTGTTTTGCAGTATTTGTGTTAACCAAAAATAATAAAATAAAATCGTGTTTTTCGGTATTTGTGTTTAAAAAAAAGAATAAAATAATGTCGTGTTTTTCGGTATTTGTGTTTACCAAAAATAATAAAATAATATCGTGTTTTTCGGTATTTGTGTTTACCAAAAATAATAAAATAATATCGTGTTTTTCGGTATTTGTGTTTACCAAAAATAATAAAATAATATCGTGTTTTTCGGTATTTGTGTTTACCAAAAATAATAAAATAATATCGTGTTTTTCGGTATTTGTGTTTAAAAAAAAATAATAAAATAATGTCGTGTTTTTCGGTATTTGTGTTTACCAAAAATAATAAAATAAAATCGTGTTTTTCGGTATTTGTGTTCACCAAAAATAATAAAATAATATCGTGTTTTTCGGTATTTGTGTTTAAAAAAAATAATAAAATAATGTCGTGTTTTTCGGTATTTGTGTTTACCAAAAATAATAAAATAATATCGTGTTTTTCGGTATTTGTGTTTAAAGGGAATATAACCTGCAAAGCAATCTTTACGGAAGACCCCTTCAATTTTTCAAATTACCCTGTACAGTGGCGCCAGAAATTTATAAAGCCAAAGGCAAGAGCGGTCAGAGCTGCAAACTTTGGTGTTCCACATCAAATACCTGACGTTATATTCCCTTTAAAAAAAAAGAATAAAATAATGTCGTGTTTTTCGGTATTTGTGTTTACCAAAAATAATAAAATAATATCGTTTTTTGCAGTATTTGTGTTCACCAAAAATAATAATATAATATCGTGTTTTTCGGTATTTGTGTTTAAAAAAAAAGAATAAAATAATGTCGTGTTTTTCGGTATTTGTGTTTACGAAAAATAATAAAATAATATCCTGTTTTTCGGTATTTGTGTTTACCAAAAATAATAAAATAATATACTGTTTTTCGGTATTTGTGTTTACCAAAAATAATAAAACTTATCGAGCAACTTTATAAAATTAAAGAATTAAAAGTAAATATTAGAAAAAGGTCATAATAACCCTTATCTTGGGGGGAAATGGAAGCAGCAAGAATATTATTATTCCATAAGCAGCCACTTTTACGTGTTGCATAAATTTAGACAGATGTAGTTCGGTTAAAGTTGATACGGTAGATTTTTGCTAAGCTTTAGAACACGGATTGAAAAGGTTGAAAAATATTTAGCTTTGCTCACACTAATCTTTCGAAACGTTTTGAATGGGTTTGAATCGATTAAAAGCCAAAGTTTGAACGTGGCTTAACCGTAGTTGACTAGCGACTCTAAGTTTAGCTAGAGTCACTTTCGGAATTGTATGTAACTCGTAAAAGCTATTGCCAACATCAATTTAATGAAATTAGTCTTAATTTATTTTTATAATTAATTTTAATTCATTTATGTACATAAAGTTGTACAATCGCATGTTTCATTTTAATAATCTTTTTAATAAACGGTTTAATATTAACAATAAAACGCGATCATCAATGTAAAGGAATAGTTCAAGAAATACTTTTTAAACACATTAATAAATAAATAAAATAAAGATAAATCTGACGTTTATAGCTTTTTTAATTACAAAAAGACCTCAGGAGGACATTCCGTCAGTCGAGACGCGTCTTGGCCCAGGGAAATGTAAAATAGGAGCCGGTCCTATTTAACGCGTCAATTACGCGAATGTTGAAATATGATGCGCCGCCCGAAATTGATTGACGAATAGGAATATTAGCCAGCTACTGGAACGGGAGAGATGTCAAAAATTTACGGAATATAAACATTATATCTATGTACAGGATATCCTCATTTGATCGCTCCAAGAATTTAGCTGCAACTATATTGCCTAGAAATTTGAAATGCTCAGGATGAACACGATCGGGGAGAGTCATTGTTATTTGTTAATTTCAAGAAAATCGTGACCATTTTCCTTGTTTTGAATTTTTTTGTAACGATAGTTAGTAGACGAAAACTGTGTAAAGCCCGCATTTGCATCCGCAAATGTAGGCTTTGTCCCTAACAGTCTTCCCCTTTACTCCAGACAGTTATCTCGTTGTTTCGGGCCATCGCTGCTGGAGAAGGTAGGGATGACTCATCCTCGCTCGCATCGTCCACCTGTAGAATTCTCCGAGAGTGGCGACCTCTGACCCGAAGGGTTAAGAGTGGGGTAAAGTTACCGGTGATGCTTACTATTGCACCAAAGTGAGTCCGCAAGATTTCTTGGCGGGCTTTCTTCTCTAGCCAATAAGGTTGGAGACCGGTAGCGTCATCCGAGTGGCCCGCTATATAAGAGTATTTAACAGTTTGACTCTCGTACATGGTTTAAACATAAGCCGACAATTTCCAGGCTTCACAAATGGCGCCCAACGTGGGGCCTGAGTTGTTGAATGTACGAGAGTTTAGGTTATTTTAATTTTTAAGTGTAATTTTTGGGTATGGGTTAGTTAAATTTTTAGTGTAAGTGTATTTTTTATATTAGTGTATTGTGGGTACCTTTGTTTCCCAGTGAGGCCTTGGACGGTTATGCGACCAAACGGGATGAGGGAGCACGCGCTGCCCAAATCCCGAGGGTGAAGTTAAATGTAGAAGCACCGATCTACATGGGTCCGGCCGACGAGAAGTCTCCGTTGGAGTTCCTGGAGGCTCTCGACCGGTATCAGGAGGTTACGGGGTACAGCGAAGGTGATAACCCCTTACAAGTACTACCGTCGTGCATGCGGGGACCCGCTGCACTTTGGTGGTCGTTTCAGGGAGGATTCACTTCCTTAAACGCTTGTCAGTCGTTTCGTGACGAATATCTAGCCACCGATTATGCCAGGCGTATCCAAATTGAGTTGGATACCCGAACTCAAGATGCGAATGAACCCCTGACGCAGTATATTCACTGTATAGCTGAATACTACTGGCCTATTGGGGGAAACGCCACCGAGGCTGATAAGGTAGCTCGAGTGTTTCGGCAATGTCACCCGACATACCGTCATCACTTAAGGGGAAAGGCATTCGCCACCCTGAAAGAGTTGTCGCAGGAGGCCAAGATTATTCCATCTGACCTTCTCGCGCAAGCCATTAATCGCCCCCCGCCCACCGCTTTAGAAACCCTAGAGCTAACTCTGGCTTACGGGGGAACTTAAGGACAGGTTGGGCGAGCGCCCCCTGTTATTGGTGGCGCGGTGAGTTTAGCAGCCACCGGAGTGCCGGCTAATTCTAGCAAGGTATCTCTGGGTGCATTGGGTGTTATGGGAGTAGGCCTAGCTGCTTTGGATCCTTATTGGCATTATAGGATTCAGAGGCAGTCTGCTAATTGGTCGAGCGTGGCAGTCGCCCCTCAACCAGTGCAGCAAATGTTTCAGCAGAATCCTGTAGAAAGTTTTAGGCCGGTGCGCCAGAATTTAGTTTGCTATGGTTGTCGGAAACCCGGACATATCAAACGCCAATGTCCCGAGCAGGGAAACTGGGGATGGAGGCCTTCCAATTAAATGGATGTACATCCAGGAAAGGGAGTGAGCCTCGGCAAAATTCTGACGTTTGGAAAGCCGGTAACGAGGGAGAGCTTCCGAAAACTCAGAATTGCACTCCCTTGGTCAACCGGTGTGCTGACGGAACATTTTGCGGGGAAAATCCCCCATTGTTACAGTTCCAAGCTCTGGAACATTCGTTTCTATGCTTGTTAGACTCTAGCTCCTCCGTCTCTCTCTTGGGTGATAATTTTATGCCCATTTTTGAGAAAAAAGGGAGGAAAATGAGCGAAAATAGCACTACAGTTAGATTTGGCCGTGGCACGTGTCGTGTCGCGGGCAGTATCAGACTTTCCATAAAGTGGGCCAGCGGCATTCGCCGCCAGCACTTTCTTGTAGTTCAAGGTCTGACCCCCCCTGTTATCTTGGGTAGAGATTTTATCGGGGCGGAAAAAATAGACCTAAGAATGAGCGAGGGAGGGTGGTCAATCGGCCCCCTACCCCAGCGCGTCGTTCCCTTCGATTCCGAAGAGGAAGGCGAAAGGGTAAGTTATTGTAAGGTAGACAATGAGAGTCCCGACGCCATGGGAACCCCCGCAGCGCTGGAGACGTTGGCGGTTTCAGAGGAAAACTCTTCTGACTCCGCGGAGGGAGAAAACTCTTCCAAGGAGTGGGGGCTTCCTTTCGACAGGAAAGCCATCATAAGTTCGCAAGTTACTAATCTAGGGTTAGAGAAGATTATCGCTGAGTTAGAGCGGGTTAGAAGCTCTAGAAATCCGAATACGGCAATGGAAGCCGGGACAGTACTAGATCAGTATATAATGGACAAAGATGGCCTATTGTTTAGGTACTTCGCTCCTTGGGATGAGGAGGATGAAGACGGGCTTGAAAATGCTTGGAAAGTGGTGGTACCTAAGAGACTTAGAGTACCATTCATTAAGTATTTTCATTACGATGCGCTTGCTGGCCACCAGGGGGTTTACAAGACGTTTAAACGTTTAAAAGCCCAAGTCACGTGGTCGGGGATGAAGCGGGACGTTATCAAGTATGTGAGGGGTTGCGGGGTGTGCCAGAAAAGTAAGCCATTCCAGCAGTTAACCCCCGTGCTATTTTCTAGCGTCCCCAGTGAAAGGCCTTTTGAATTAGTAAGCGCTGATTTAATGGGTCCCTACACTCGAAGTGCCAAGGGAAATCAGTACCTACTCGTCATAGTAAATCATTTTACAAAGTGGGCAGAACTCTACCCGCTTAGGAAAATGACTACTCAGAAAATATGGGAGAAAATGTATGAAGTTTTCTGTCGATATGGATTCCCACGACAGGTTATAACTGATAATGCATCCGTATTTTCTAGTAAAAAGTTCAAAAGGGCCTGTTTGGATTTTGGCATTCACCCTAAGACGACGGCCCCTTATCACGCTCAGAACTATAAAGCCAATGATAATTTCTTATGTCGAACGACATAAGGACTGGGACGCCCGTCTGCCAGAATTAGGCTTTGCTTTGCGTTCAAGCGAGAGCAAAGGGACAGGGTATTCGCCAGCCGCTTTGAACTTAGACCGAGAGCTTCGCGCACCCCTGGATTGGGAGTTGATACCAGGAAATACTTCCGGTAATCGAAGCGCAGGCACGTACGCCGAGAAACTGAAAATTAGGCTGCATGATGCAATCAACCATGCACGCTTGAATTTACAGGATTCGAAGCTCACGCAAAAACTGCACTACGACAAGCGGAGTAACGTACGTGTCCCAGCTGAAGACTTTCACCCCGCCGTGGCAAGGAGATGACCCTCCGTGTGATGAAACCGGTAGGGGGGCGGAAACGCCGGACGGGAAGAAGGAAACCAAGGAACCTATATATACAGGATACGAATCGACTAGGCTCTACTGTACAGACTGCCGCGGCCGGAAAATAGTGTACTTTGGCAAAGTCGAGATTTAGTGACGTCACGTTTTCACACCTGCAAGGTCAAATCGTCGTTGGTAAAAAAATGGCGCATTCGTAACTCGTCTTTTACGCTATAACACCAAGTTTAATTAGTTAATATTTTGTAAATTTGGAACATGGCACCATAAAAACAATTGAATAAGAAAATGGGTAAAAACAAAAGATGCGTTTACTCTTTATGCCAAAATAGTGCAGAAAACTGCGGCGACAATGTATTTTTCTTAAGATTCCCAAGGCCTAACAAAGAGCCTGACAAGTGTCAGCTGTGGATTGAAGCTTGTAGTAGATATGATTTAGATTTAGGCAATTTATTACAAAAACGTACTATGCATATTTGTTGTGAGCATTTTGTCGGAGAAAATGGACCCACATTGGAATACCCTGATCCAGTGCCATTCTCTGAAAATGAAGATACCCTCAAACTAATGGTAAATAATGTAAATTAACAAATTAAGGAACCATTGCGCATAGAGTTAATTTTTATACTTTTAAAGGGCTATGATGTTCTTAATATTCAAAACTCTACTTTGGTTGAATCTGTTGACATTAGTGAGATCAATGAGCTATCGACAGTATCAATGGATACAAATGAGAAGATCAACGAGTTGTCAACACTCGCAGTCGGTACCAATGAAAAGGCCATTGAGTTTTCAACAGTATTATTTGATGAGAGTGAGAACTCTTTTAAATTGTCCACAATAACAGTTGATGAGAGTGAGAAGAAAATCGAGTCATCAATTGAAAGTGTACCTCTTATCCATCAAGTAGAAAAGCTAGAAGATTTTAATACCACCAACTATGAAAATGAAGTTTGTACTCTTACGCAGACTGATTCTCCTGACATTTAAAAGTAGCAAAATTAGTTTGCCCAAAGAATGGAGCTTCTTTTCTTCAGATAAATTGCTTTCAATTTTCAAGTCTAACATCGAAACATCATCCATATTAATTTCATTGACTGTTTCAAACGAAAGCCTAGTATCAGTGGTTAAAGCATATGGCAAGCCTCTTAAAAGTAGCCATGCTATTTTGAAAGTTTTACCAGCATTCATAAGCATACGTTCAGTTTTATCAGCTATTGAAGTCATTAATGGGTGGTCCCTTTGCACTGGAATTAAGGAAGAGGTATTGAAACGCCAGTTTGAGAGCAAAGAATTCTGTAAGAAGAAAGGGTTTCTTTCATTTTTTACGAATCACATTCATTCTGTTTCTTGCAATTCACTTATGCTAAAGAATACGCGAACTAAATATGTATATATTAACTGTGCTAAATTAAAAAAGAGCCTCAAAGAACAGCTGGTCAAAAAAACAAAAAATAAAGAATGAGAAAGAAGACACAGTTATATGTCACGAGGGGCTCTTCAAATGAAAATAAAGTTAACTAGAAAAAATAAAAACCTTCAGAAAAAAGTTAAACGTTTAAGAAGAAAGTGTTTGTGCGATTTGAAAAAGACAGGTCAAGTAATGGTTGAAGAAGATACAAGTTATTTGAAAAATATTCTGCATGGGAAAAGAGAGAGTCTGCAAAAAGATTCTAACCAGAGGATTTTCATCGAACAACAATTTTCGGTTCTGCAGGCTAAATACAAGTAAAACAGGCGATGGCACCCAAAAATTTTACAGTTGTGCTTACAATTGAAACAGACTTCTAATGCAGCTTATGATATATTGCAATCCTAAGGCTTTATGGAACTACAATCCAAGCGAACGTTATACAATTTTGGCTCTCACATTGGTGCAACACCTGGATTTTCTCTTGAAATATTTAAAGAGCTAAGACAGAAGCTTAACGATTCTTGTGAAGCTGATCATCAGAAATATTTTACTTTAATGTTTGATGAAATGAAGATCAAGGAGGATGAAGTGTATAAAGTGAATACTGGAGAATTAGTGGGCTTCGTAAATTTAAATGACATAGGCAATGAATTAGAAGAACTGAAACTTAAAAAGTCAGAAGCACAACTAGCATCCCACGTACTGCAAATAATGGTGCGAAGTATTACGGGCGTCTTGAAATATCCAGTTGCCTACTTCCCGTCTCATAATACGACAAGTGACTCATTGCATAGCATTATCATGGAAGCTTTCTGCAAATTGGAAATGAATGGAATCCGTGTTTTGGCTGTTATTTTTTATGGTGCCAGTACAAACCGAAAGGTCATGAAGAACTTTGTTGGGCAAAATTGATTCAAGTGGAAAAACACATTCGCTACAAATGAAGAAAGATACGTTTACTTTAGATGTGATCCTCCTCGTCTCATGAAAACGGCTCGAAACTGTTTTTCTAACAGCAATTACCATTCAAAATCACGTTACTTATGGAAAGATGGAAACCATATCCTGTGGACGCAGATTGTGACTCTCTATGAAAAAGATTATAACCGCACAATAAAATTAATGCCCAAGATCACTAGTGATCACGTAAACCTGAACTCCTTCTTACGAATGAGAGTGAGACGGGCCACACAAATTATGAGTTCCACCGTAGCCAACGCCCTTGAAGAGGAATACGGCAATGACTATCCAGAGACCGTTAAATTTATCCGGTTAATGGATAAATTTTTGGACCTAATGATAACGAGAAATTTCAAAGAAGGCTACCGTAAAATAAATTCCAATATATACCCATACACATCTGCCCATGACCCTAGACTGACGGTAATAGCTTATTGGTAGTGCTTTAGACTTAGCGCTAACATCTAATTTTTACTTATTTTACAGTGGTTGGAGAAAGACTTCATAAACTACTTTTTGGATTGGGAATATCAAGTTGATAATAGACCTGAAAAATTTACTATTACCCAGAGGCAAATGATGATGTTGAATCGTGAAACAGTCAAAGGCTTAATTACTACAGGCACACCCTTGTTTGTTATCTATCCCAGTATAATTTTTAAAGTACATCTTCGGTTTTGTTTAGCAAGAGCCGTGCCCGAGGTGGTAAGATTTTTATTGGGAAAAGGTGCTTCATTCGTGCTTACCAATCGTCTCAACCAAAACTCTCTTGAACAAGAATTCGGGAAACAAAGGAGATCATTTGGGAACAATGAAGCACCTAATGCATAACAGTTTGGTATGGGGTTGATAAAAACAAGAGATTTAATATTATCAAGGCACCGAAAACTGGAAGCACGTTAGTAACGGAAGACTGTGTTAAATAGGAACGATTTTAATATCACAAGTTTTATAAAAAATACATATTCAGGAACCAAATACCTTTTGTACATGCGCAGGACCCAATTTGTTTATTTGTACATGCAGAATTGAATTAAAAAATTATCACTTGGATTTTTCCTTCTTTTGCTTTAACCCTTTCCTTAACCCTGTTTGAGATTTCTGCTGTTTCGCCCCAAAATGTTTCCCAGTCAAATATAATTTTAGGCCTTTTCCTCTAATTTTTAAAAAGCTCGTAATTAACTTATGTAACATAGTCTGCCTGTAAATTTCACCCTTTGCTGTTTTCGGTTCTTCATCTAGCATCTCTATCCAAAGATGATTTATTTCAGTGGTACGGGAAATCTCTTTTAAAACCTGTTCCTTGCGGTTTGCATTTTCCATTTGTGTCGTAAACGGTTTTTCCTTGTTGTAAAATACTTTCACTACTTGGTCAATTAGTTTAAATAACGCAAAACATTTAATTTTCACAAAAGTTAAGCCACCCCGCTTCTGTTTCAAAATCCAGCTTACGACGTTAGGAATCACAACTCCTATATAAGGCTCTATATCCTTTGCACTAACCCCCGTTACAGATAAAGCTTCTCTTGCACCATTTTTTTTCTTGGTTCCACAAACGGAATGAACAGTTGCTCCAACCACATAGTAGAGGATAGCTTCTTCCTTATTGTCAGGTATGGGGCTTTTGATTACAGCCTTAGATGGTATTTCCACTTCTTTATGAATTACAATTTGGGTTTATTTCCAAAAAAATTTTAAAATGTGCCTTAAGAATTCACTCGCAATTGCTTTCTTTTGGAAGTAGCTGAAACCTAAAAATATCTTTAAAAAAAACTGTTAATCAGGTGTACGAGAAGAAAGTATATTTTTATAGTGCAGCGCAATTTGTAATACAGGAAATAGTTATTTTTATCAATGCTACTTCTACTAAACCAGATGGTGAAAAATTCAATCAGCTCGGGCTGGAATCAAACCAATGAACTTTGGGTTCGATTCCAGCCCAAGGTGAATTAATTTTTAACCGTCTGGTTTGGTACGTTAGCGCAGAAGTATTCTTGATTAAAGTAGCTATTTTTCGTATTGTTAATCAGGTAACTACAAAGTAGGTTTTTGGCATGTGAAATTGAAACTAACGGGTGGTGCAAAGCCTGACAGATACTCCATAGCCTCTTCAATGAATGACTCAGAATCTTGTATTGGCTGGGCATGTAACCAAAAGTTATTTGTTATTGTAGCATTGGAAAGGTTGTCTAGAAATTTCTGTCCATTCAACTGAATAGGAGCTTTCGATTCGATACCAATCTTCCCTAATTCTTCAAAAATCACAGATAATTCTTCAGGAACATATTTTGAGAGCAACGCAAATTGAATAATTGACTGAGATTTGCAGATCCACGTTACAACTACCTGAAATTAGAGAAAATAGGAAGTTTTAATGAATTGTCATATAATATTTCTAAAATAACATACCTTTCATCTTTACTTTAAGTTTTACTGGCTTTGGTTTTACTATTGTTTGCTCATTATCTTTTCCTTCAATTGGCATAAAGACAGTTTTCACGCTAGAGTTCAAATCTGGATAAAAATCACTTTTGGATAGGTCTACATGAAGATCAATAGACTCATCTACTTCAACAACTTGCTCCTTAAGCGCATTATAATCCTTTTCAGTTATTTGTCTATTAATGTCATAAATACAAAATTAGTCAAATTACAAAATGAAACATGAATTGAAAAGTACATGTATGCTCTACCTGAAAAAACTATGGTCCATATGAATCGCATTTTTCTGTCGTCTACTATTTTTTCCGTTGAAAAGTTAAAAACGCGAGTCATTATTTAAAATATAAAGTTGAAAAGAATATTCTGAAAGTTATTTTAAATCTGATGTTTTAACCGAGGATATTTTCACAAGCTGGGCCTCGACCGCAAAACGACAGAGCAGACGACGATATAAATTAGAAAGACCAAGCAAGGAACCTATTGGACCAATGAATTTATATATAGGTTCCTTGGAAAGACCTTGGCTGGTTGATTTTTGTAGAACGTTACCATGGTTACTGCAAGGGTTACTGCGCAAGCGCGCGTTTCAATCCCGGCGGCAAAAACCTCTCGCTTCGTATCCTGTATATATAGGTTCCTTGAGGAAACCCTCTCTCGTCTCAAGAGGAAGAGACGGCGTAGAAGGGGTGAGAGCACTGTAGACCCCCCTAAGCATCGCTACAATCTGCGTTCAAAAGCAAATGCCTAGTAACACTTTTTGGGTGGGGGTCTAACTTATTGCGTTGAATTTGAGATACCTTGAATTCTACGTTATTTTGGCTGAAGATTGTTGCGCATTCCCGCCATCTTCTAGCAATTGTAACCAGGATCGGGGAGGTCGATCCCGATCTCGCCGTTCGGGGCGGGGAGCAGCCGCCACCACCAGAGGCCTTGCAACTCGAGGACGTCAGAATGGGCAGACGGCCCCAGGAACGCCGGGGCAGACCACCCTGTCGAGAGGAGGGCAACCAGCCCAAACCACAAGGCAGCCGGCCTTAGGAGGACCCTTAAGGCATACCGCCCAAGGATCACTCCGCAACAGCATCACCGGCGTCCTTTGAGGCGAGGCATACGCCACCTCAACGGATGTCGAGGACCGTGGCTACCTGGGTGGCACCGATGGACGTTGGCCTGTTGACCTATTTCAGTGCCGCCCGGTGGCCCAAGCAGCAGATGCTTGGGGTAGTGGGATGCCCCACTCCCCAGGTCTTCCAGGGGTGTACTGTGGGGAAAGTAGCTCCGAGGGTGTACCTTTTGGTGGCGGTCCCTATGGTGCAAGGGGTTTCCGTTGTCAAGTCAGTCGAGCCGATTCCGGTCGCTGAGCTTCGCGCTGCCCCTGCCCCAGTCTTACCCCCACAAGTGTTAGGATCCACCGTCACGATGGATCTGGACACTTTGTTATTGGGGGATAACGACGTCTCTCCCCTCGATAGCGGCGACGAGCACTTTCTCAACGCTATGGACCACCTCGACCTCACACCCGATGCCTAATTTTTGGGTGGGGGTGTGTAAAGCCCGCATTTGCATCCGCAAATGTAGGCTTTGTCCCTAACAGTCTTTCCCTTTACTTAAGAGTGTTATCTCGTTGTTTTGGGCCAACGCTGCTGGGGAAGGTAGGGATGACTCATCCTCGCTCGCATCGTCCACCTTTGGAATTCTCCGAAAGTGGTGACCTCTGACCCGAAGGGTTAAGAGCGGGGTAAAGTTACCGGTGATGCTTACTATTGCACCACATTGAGTCCGCAAGATTTCTTGGCGGGCTTTCTTCTCTAGCCAATTAGGTTGGAGACCGGTAGCGTCATTCGAGGGGCCCGCTATATAAGGGACGTTGGGACAATGGATTAACACTCTCTTGGTTACGGACTCCGACCTAACCAGTCAAATCTTTTCTATTCTCTCTTCTAGAGATAGTTATTAATAGTTGCCATGCTTTGTAATATTTGGTAACTAATTATATATTATTATTAATAAAGAGTATTTAACAGTTTGATTCTCGTACATGGTTTAAACATAAGCCGACAATTTCCAGGCTTTACAACTGTCAATAAACTAGTTTTAGCAACCCTAAATGAAATTAGTTTGGTTTGAATAGGTCAATTTGTCACTGTGGTATTAGATAATGAAAAATAACAAGTTGGTAGTAGGGGCCCTGGGCCTTTTCACAACTAATTTAAAAAGTAACCTATCTAAATTGTGATGGTTGTATGACTGCTAAAAATTAACGGTTTCTAAACTATTTTATTACATTGGTAAATAATTTTGAGAGAAAAACAATTTCCGAAAGTGTAACAAAATTTACAGAATGAAGTTCCAGAAGCGGTAGAACATGTACTTTTGATCAACAACTCACATAGTTGGTCCAGCATGACGGTGCGCCTCCTCACCAGCAAAGAGGTGTGGTGCAATTCAAGGAGTTCCCTGGGCGTTGGATTGAAAGGAAAGGTCCAGTGCGATGGCCTCCTCTGTTCCAAGTTTTGACACCGCCGGACTTTTTCCCGTAGGAGGAAGTTGATAAGACGGCAGTCACAAGCGAAGAAGACTTGCGCTAGATAATTATTGCATCGTTTCGACTCGTTACTCCAGCTATAATTTATGGTTCATTTAAAAATATGCTGTATCGCGCACGAACGTCTATAGCAGCGGATGGTGGAATTATTGAACCTTATTTAGTATAAGACTGGAATATTTGTAAATTTTGTGCTTTTTCTCAAAAAATATGTTACTAATAAACATAGTTAAGAAACCATTTATTTTTAGCAGTCATACAAACATTACAATTTAGATAGGTTAGTTTTTAAATTAGTTGTGAGAAGGTTAAGGCCACCTACTACCAACTGTTTTTTTTTTCTTGACCTTATATCTCAGCGACCAATTTAATTTTAAAATGTCACGATTTTGCTGAAATGAACAAATAACAACGACCTTCCCGTTAGAAATTTGAAATTTTCAGGATGTACACTAAGTAACATATATTTTGAGCAAAATTAAAACACACTGTATTACTTGCGCGTTTATTTTGTACTGTTTTTTTGGATTGAAAAGTGTCATATTTGGCTTCAGCCCAAGTTATTGTAACGGTAAACACTTTTTTGACCTTATAAAGATAATATTAGCATGTTTTGATCCAGAAAATAAAACTAAAATTGATAATTCGAAATCATGTAGATCGATTCAAAATTTCACTCTGGACAGTGTAGACTGCAGTTTATAGTAGGAAACTACTATCATCCTAAAATATTACAAATAATATACCCATAAAAGAGAAAATCTAGTCTGGACGCAAATGACTAAAATGCGGTAATGCAATAGTCTATATCTCAGAATAGACTATCAAATGTAATCGTTTTAAATTTTAATTTTCAGTAAAATCAGGGCATTTTTTATGATTTTAAAAAATATGATTTTTCACCATTAGATTGAAGACAAAAGGTTTCAATGACAAAGTGAAAGAGCAGACTTTAAAAGGTTATAAATAACGAGGTTTGGTTAAAATCGACCTATTTTTCAAAAAAATATAAGGTCATGAAAAAAACCAGTTGATTGTAGGAGGCAATAGCTTTTTATTCCATTTACTTTAATCTAAAATTGTCAAAAATGTTTCTATGTTGGAATTAACCACTTGGAATTTCCAAAAACAAAATTAGTTTACAAATGTGATTCAATTGTTCCACCGTCAGCTGCAATACACTTCTGGATTTCGGAAAGAGTCTTGGATCATTTCCGGAGTGAAAAGACGACATGCTTCTATGATTCTCTCGCGTAACTCTAGAGCGCTGGCCACATTCGTACGGTATACCTGTTCTTTTATAAAGACCTCCAAGAAAAAATCCAGAATTGTTCACTCCGGGGATCTAGGAGGCCAAGGAACGGGTCCTTTCTTTCTCATCCATCGATTTGGTAATTCGTTTTTGAGGTGCTCCACGATATCACGGTGCTGGTGAGCTGGCGATTCGTCGTTCTGAAACTAAAGACGTCTGAAATTAAGCCGAGCCGGTAGAATAAATGGACCAATAAGTCTATCTCTTACCAGACCAGCCCAGACATTGACGCGAAACCGCTGCTGATGGTGATGAGGGTATTCCAAATGAGGATTCTCTTCGCACCACATGTGATTGTTCTGGTTGATAAATAAGCCAACATTAGAGAAAGAGCATTCATTGGACATTTGCTAAGGACGCTGAAAATCCCGGCTTTCGTCAGCCATGATGTTAAGCCAGTTGCAAAATTCGTACCGGCGCTGAATTTCTCCATTGTGTACTGCTTGATGCAGTCTCTCTCGGTATGGATGATAATGGTGACTGTTTAGAACGCTCCAGACGTTGCTATTTGCCACACCCAGGTCATTGCTCGTCACTTGCCACGAAGTATGTAAGAACAACGTCTTCCAAGTCAAAATTGTTTTTCCCTTGTCCATGGAACCTCGGATTGATGTTGCCGGAATTGTTTAAGTCACTTATGTTTCTGAGAACAGTTGTGTGACTAGGGCTAAAGTTGGAAAAACGATTTCTAAATAACTGGTGTTCCAATGACCTACACCGAGAAATTTCTGAACGATATGGTTGCGCTGCTCCAAATTATAACGAGGCATACTTACCTTGAATTGATTATTTGAAATTATGATTTACTTTCGTAGTGGTACAGCTTTAAGTACGAAATGGTAATTTTCTTAAGAATAAACGTAAGTGAAAAAGCAGATGACTTTAGGAAAGGTTTAGGTCTACGCTTATTCTTAGTTTCATATTAAAATTTCAAGAGTGATTTTTTTGGAAATTCTAAGTGGTTTTTCCAACAACATTTTTGCCAATTTTCTATTAAAATAAATGGAATAAAAACCTTTGACCCTACGACTAACTTGCTCTTTTCCTAATCTTATATTTCAGTGAAAAGTAGGCTGATTTTAACCAAAACAAGTTTACACTAACCTTTTACAGTCTGCTCTTTCATTTTATCATTGAAACTTTTGCCTGTAACCTACCTGTGAAAAACAATTTATTCCAAAAGCATGAGAAATGCCCTGATTTTTTTTAATAATTTTTTTAAACTATAACTACTCATCGAATACCTCTGAAAATTTCCTACTTCTACAATACATTTTATTTTGTTGAAAAACGCTTATATCAATGAATTTCATACACCCTGTATAAACATCTTAACAATTATAGTAAATATCTAAATGTAGGGACTGCCTTAAAACCTTTAGCTCGTAAGTCTTCATAACATCGTCATATATTGACGTACGTTCCTGGAAAAATCCCAAAAGAAATAGGAGTTGATTTGAAATTAATCTCAGTATCTACAACAACGCAATCCTTAAGTTCAAACAAGGCGATTCTTTCTTGTTTTCTGAATTGAAAAAAAAATGGATAAACAAGACTTTCAGCAGAGACGTTTGGGACGACAGTCCGAGGGTCTAACTGCACTTCCCGTAATCGATGTACACCCGAACTGTAATGATAACGAAATCTTCTGTAATCCTTTGTACTCATTCGTAATCCGGGAATCATTTGTAATCTTCTTACTCATCTGTAATCACGCGTAATCATTACGAAATCACTCGTACTCATCTGTATTCACATTTAATCATTATGAAATCACGCATACTCATCTGACATCACGTGTAATCATTTGTAATAGCGCGTAATCATCTGTAATTCTCCCGTATTCAATTACTCATCTGTAACAATTTTAAAGTTTTGTGTTGCCTGTGTACTCATCGTAATCATTCTGTACTCATCGTAATCGTTCTGTACTCATCGTAATCATTCTGTACTCATTGCGTAATCATGTGTACTCATTAATGATTACGTAATCGGTGTACAGGCAAATTCTTAGTGGTTAGCCCCTCGCGACAGCCGAGAAACATGTTGATGAACTTGTCTCTTGCGTTACTCTTCAAAAATGCCTTTTTGGCGTTTGGTACCCCCGTCGAAGAGTTTGAATTGACTTCAAGTATATCACCATTGGAAACAACACCAAAGATGTCTGTAGAGCTGGAAAAGTAGACGATTCAACCAGAGTTCAAGACGGTACCACATACTTCTTTAAAAGTACGTACATTTCCACAATCTACGAAATAGCTTATTATAATTTCCGCGACGGTGGCTAACGAAGAGAATTGGCACGAGTTTATAAAATAAAAATAAAACAAAAACAAAGTTTAAAAGAATCACAATCTTATATGCCCTAATATCTACGTCATTTATGGTGAAGAACGTTATGAGACGCCCCGTGACCATACGGCACCATAGAGTGAAAAGGTGATGGCCCCCTGTGCCTTACTATCAATAAACAGTTTGGTGCCTTAGATCTACTTTTGTCTAGAAGTGAATTTGGTAACTAGCAAAACTACCATTGTAAAATCATAAATCTACAAATCGAATTGCTCTAACGTGGCTTTTTTGAAAATATATTTCGAGAGCTATTTGTGGAATGACATGAAAATTTAAAAAAAAAATCGATATTTAGCAAGTTTTTACAAAGGCTACCAGAGCCTTTAGAGCGACAAATGTTTGCATGAAATAAACGAAGTATAAATTTCGCTTGATGTACTTCTATATTTAATTAAGTCGTGTATTTTTTAGCAAGATTGGTTTTATACCAACGAACACACAATCACTATTAAACTACTGATAAAACTTTATCATTGACAATTTAATTTTTAAATAATTTCGATACACAATACTATCCGTAAAATTATTTAACCATCAAAATTAAAAAAATTCTTTTAATTTACTAAAATCTTTTAACTTACTATTATTTTATTGAAATTACGGTCAATGATACTACAATACAATCATATTCAGACTACCACTAAGAATAATGCGGAAGGCATCCATTGCTATAATAATTACCGCTGGACCTCCTTTACAAGATGAAATATTAAAGATCTGAACCTCCTATACAAGATGAAATATTAAAGATCTGAACCTCCTATACAAGATGAAATATTAAAGATCTGAACATCCTATACAAGATGAAATATTAAAGATCTGAACCTCCTATGCAAGATGAAATATTAAAGATCTGAACCTCCTATACAAGATGAAATATTAAAGATCTGAACCTCCTATACAAGATGAAACATTAAAGATCTAAACCTCCTATTCAAGATGAAATATTAAAGATCTGAACCTCCTACACAAGATGAAATATTAAAGATCTGAACCTCCTATACAAGATGAAATATTAAAGATCTGAACCTCCTTTACAAGATTAAATCTTAAAGAATAAACCTAACTAGATTATTCCGTGACTATGGCATCTAAGACGTTTGGGGTGTGATTGTTAAAGATGACACGGTGGATCGTATTCAAACAACCACCAATTATAATGCGGAAGACCGGCTATCCATTGATATAAAATTACATCTGGACCTCCTATACAAGATCAAATATTAAAATTAAATTATTCCGTGACAATGGCGTCTATGACGTTTAGGGTGTAATATTTCAACGCGATAACAAAAGAAAGCCGGCCTTCAGCATTATAAATGGTGGTAGTATGAATGAAATCGGGTTAAAATATCACACCCGAAACGTCTTAGACGCAATCGTCACGGAATAATTAAATTTTAATATTTCATCTTGTATAGGAGGCCCATATGTAATATTTATATCAATGGATAGCCGGCATTCCGGATTTTAATTGGTGGTGGTCTGAATATCATCCACCTTGCTTTTAAATATTACACCCGAAACGACTTAAGAAGCCATTGTCGCAGAATAATTTAAAGGGAATATAACCAATGGTATTTCTGCCGCCTTCCGAGGGTTCCAATATTGTCCGCTGCCTTCAACGGCTTTTCCCACCTGCGGCGCTGATAATCGCTGATTGTGAAGGAAATAAACAAAATTGATGGGGTCTTCCATATAGAATGCGTTGGAGGTTCTATTCCCTTTAAATTTTAATATTTCATCTTGTATAGGAGGTCCAGACGTTATTTTTATATCAATGGATAGCCGGCATTCCGCATTCTAATTGGTGGTTGTCTGAATATGATCCCCCTTGTCATATTTAATTAAATCGCGTTTAAATATCACACCCCAAACGTCTTAGACGCCATTAACGCGGAATAATCTGGTTAGGTTTAATCTTTAATATTTCATCTTGTATAGGAGGTCCGTCCACCCAAATTAATTGATCATTACAGTTATAATATTAATTTAATTAAACACATATTTTAGTATCATTGACGTTAATTTCAAAAAATTATATTTATTTCAATCACATTTCCTATGTCTAATTTTAGTAAATTTAAGGAAAATTAAAAAAACGCGATCGAAAACTATAAGACACCGGTACCACCACCATCTATTTTAGTTTTATTTGTAATTTATGTTTTTCCTAGTTTTTTTATTTAACTCTGGCTTTTTGGTTTTTAATAATAAAAAACAAAGTTTTTAGTGCCTTAGATATTTTTTTCCGTAATGTTAAAAAAAATTAAAAGCAATTTCTAATGTTTTACGCCTTAGTAACGACCATAGCTTAATTTTGTTTCGTCGGGTACTCCACCGCACCGTAAATATTATCTTTTCAAAATTTCAGAATTCTAGCAGATAGACGTCGGTAAATATATGTTAGGAATGCACTTTATCTACCCCCCCCCCCCCCCCCCAATAAACACTTGATGCCGACTAATTAGACCATGAAGAGTTAAATAAAATATTGAAAAAATTATCTGCCCGCCGCAAGTATTTTTAAAATGTGATTGAAATTTTCAAAACTCCATGTATTTCCCTTAACTCCGGCGAAGCGTCTACTGACATCGTCAATTACGACTACCTCATTGAAAATAGTGGATACCGCAGGACTAGTGGGGGGAACTAAATTACTACACGAAATGGCTAAACTGTACTAAATATACTAAAGTATAATAAATGCATTTACTGAACCACAAAACATAAATATAAATAACAATATTTTTGAAAAGGTGCAATATTTTTGTGGCAGGAACTAAAAAGCAATATGAAAGGAATTATTTTAAACGAAGACAACACTGTCGAATTCTCTATCTATCTATCTCTTAGGCAAGGCTTGCTACAACAAACTTTTCCCGAATTGCTCGGATGAGATAGCGAGGAAAAGGGCAAGTGTCCATCAGCACGTTGGATCAGTTTCAAAAAGAGCCAAACCAACGGGAATTTTGCCATTATTGAAAAGATAAACTGGAGACCTGTTGCTCGTTCAACCAAGATTGATTCAAGACGGAAATTTATATCTATATTACTGCAAGCTATTGGATAAAGAAATTGCTGATGGCCTTTTTCTTTTCCTGGAAAAAGAAGTCACTTATTTCGCAGGAAGAATGGCACAAGTAAAAAGATCGGGACAGTGGCAAAACATTCCGCGAAAACAAGTCGCTTATGGCAACGATGGTCTCACTTATAGTTTTTCGGGCAACACTTTTCCCGCTAAGCCATGGCTCCCGGTCCTTGAAGAACTATGCGGGATAGTGTCGCGGATAGCGAAATGGGATTTTAACTTCGTGCTCGTCAATCGATACAAAGACGGACAAGATTTCATTGGCGAGCACCAAGACGACGAACCCGATTTAGAACCAACGGCACCAATCGCGTCGATTTCTCTTGGGGAAAAGAGAAAATTTGTTTTACGCCACCGAGACCTAAGAAATAAGAGACCGACGAAGTTAAAACCAACAAGCTTAGATTTAGAACATGGTTCACTATTGTTGATGAACAATCCAACAAATACCTTTTGGTATCATTCGTTACCAAAATCAAATGTTCATGGAGCAAGAATGTATCTTACATTTAGAAACATTATCAAAACAAAAAAGAGCAAATGATTTTTTAAAACTACTAAAATTTACCGACCAATCAAAGACTTAAAGAATTCCATTTATTTCACTGAATAACCGAATATTTTTAAGAGAAAATCAGATAAAATTCGTTTTTAATAAACTATATTACTGTAGGGAGCTGAAATGAGATTACACTTTACAATCATAAGCCTATAGACTGAATCCTACAAATAAGTCTATACAAATAAAATTCTTTGTTTGTTGTTCTTTATGCACGTTCAAGATTCACATGAAATTTAGCCTACGACCGCAAGACCGAAACGGCAGAGTTTCGCGGTGAAATTAGGAATTATAAATTTTATTTACCTGTATAACTGATAACTCAAAAAAGGAAAACTGTTCAATTCATTGTATTGAAAATCCATGTGAAGAAAAAACCGTTGTTAATTGATTTGCAATCATTTATCATTTTTATAGTGTATAGGGAAATATCACTCCGTAGCTTTGAGCATGGCCGCCATTGTGGGGGGAAATTTTTTATCAATAGGAAAAAGCACGGGTGACGTAGTGGCACGTCATACTGTAATCTCCCTATTGTTTGTGTAAAAAGATTTGGTAGCTAATATTAGGAAAATATTAGGGGGGAGTTTTAACTTTTAAATCTTTTTACAGAACCTATATTTGGATTAATTACATTAAGTACTAAAATTAAAATTACAAACTTAAACTAAAATTTATAATAAACCATAACCCTATAAAAATGCAAATATAACCTAAAATCCCCCCCTTCCCTTTTATAAGCGTAGGCCCTAATAGAAAATACTGTAAAATTCCGAAGAAAAATAATTTGATGGTTTTGTCTCCAGAATTTTCCACGGCGAGCTTTGGGGTTTCCCAACGGTCGGCCTGTGTCCATCTCAATATCATGTCCTCCACACACTCCCACCTACCGGCTAAAACGGGCCCTGGAATGGGCAGAAAAATAATAAGATGAGTACCATACATATTTGTTACTACTAGTCAGCCGTTGAGTGTAACACATATCTTCTGGTTAATAATAATAATAATAATAATCAGCTAGGCTAATACCCAAGGCACCACCTTAGGCAAAGACTAGTTCGATCAGTTTCATACTTATTTGTTACTTCTGATCAAATTTATTACTTCTGGTCATACGCCGAAGACTAGGTCGATCAGTGTCATACTTAATTGTTACTTCTGGTCATACGTTGAAAGCGCGGCGCACTCTGAACGGCCTTGAAAAACGCCAGAGGGAAACGGGCGTGTAGACCTCTATAAACACGCGGATTTACAATGTTGGTAATTGCGGGGCTCCGTATACGCTGTCCAAAAAACCTTACTTAGAATTAAAATTAAGGAACGTATTTGCAACTCTTGGTTATATGTAAACCACAGCTATTCAAAAATATAACTTTCATGAAAATCGGACTTAAATTAAGGAACGTTATGCCGACTTTCAGGCGGAAATATAAGTGTCACACTTATTTGTTACTTTTGGTCATATTAGAACGGCCTCCGATAAGTGGCACACTTATTTGTTACTTCAGGTCACACGTTGTAAGCATCGCGTATTACTCCGATAAGTGTCACACTTATTTGTTACTTCAGGTCATACGTTGTAAGCATCGCGTATTACTCCGATAATTCTCACACTTATTTGTTACTTTGGGTCATATTAGAACGGCCTTGGAAAATGCCAGAGGGAAATTCGCGTAAAGTCTCTATAACCACACGTATTTCCAATGTTGGAAAATGAGGGGGGTACTTATACGCTGTCCAAAAACCTTACTAAGAATTAAAATTAAGCAACGAAATTGCAATTCTAGGATATATGGAAACCACAGCTATTCAAAAATATAACTTTCATGAAAATCGGACTTAAATTAAGGAACGTTATGTCGAATTTCAGGCGGAAATTTAAACCACGAACATTGGGGTCCCGTAAATAACCCCGAAAACTAAACTTAAATTTAATATTTACTGATATAACTGAAGTTGTAGTTCAAATGAATCCTAACCTATCCAATAATATTTTTTTAACGTTACCGGATTTAATTTTTAACAAAATATCAACCACACAAAGCCAAACTACCGAAAACGGTAAATTGGGCAAATGCCCAACTTCTTGGGCTTCGATTTCAAAACTTTATGAAAGGCTATCAATGGCGATGCATGTACATTCGAACGAGATATCATTGACTCTTCTAGCCCTAACCGGTAATATTAATTAATACATAATTTATCCCCTATAAGAGGTACACGTCTATACGTGGTATATTTCGATAGATCGTGAAGTCTTCTATAAACTACGTAAATTTAAATTAGTTTGACCGTGTCATATCTAAGAAAATTAAAGGCGAAACAAAGTAAACGCCATTGTTCTTTGGTAATATTAATTAATTCATAATTCATCCCCTATAAGAGGTACACGTCTATACGTGGTCTATTTCGATAGATCGTGAAGTCTTCTATAAACTACGTAAATTTAAATTAGTTTGACCGTGTCATATTTAAGAAAATTAAATGCGAAAATCGCGAAACAGATTTAACTCCTTTATTCTTTTTTAGTGTCTCCGCCGTTATAAGGTTTATTTCTATAGAAGGTATCTTTAGATAGATCGTTAATTGTAGTATTATTTTCGTAATTTACAAATAGAATTGATATACTCACTCCAAGATTCGAAAAAATTCAATTGAGTTTGTTCGCGCCTTTCTTAATCCGACTGGAACTGCACTGCCATCTATTTAAGTTTTTTGCAAACTATTGATTTTTCACCCTTTTTTGGTCTAAAAGTAGTTTTTTTGGATATTTTAAATTATGTTAAGGTTTTTCTCATTGAATACGTGATTTTCTATTTCTTTTCTATTGTGTAAAGACAAATTTAAACTAATTTGGTTTTAGTTTGGTCTAAAATTATTTTTAGCTGCATCGAGTACCCTACTGTACTCTATATTTTATTTTTCCGACAATTAGAGATTTTGCCGAATTGACTCTGGTCATTACAGTCTATGGCCGGAGTTAAGGGAAATACATACAGTTTTAAATCAAATTTTATAAATACTTGCGTCGGGCAGATATTTTTTTTGTATTTTTTTTTAACTCCCCATGGTCTCATTAGTCGGAATCAAGTGTTTTATAGGGGGTTAGGTAAAGTGCAATACTACCAAATATATTATTTGTGCAATAGCATTTACATGATTGTTGGGTTAAAATATCAAAACTTCTTTAAATCTTACAACAATTACACATAAGTGAATAATATACCAACTTTAAAATCGAAAACAATGTTAAAGGAGCCGCTACTTCATGGATATTTTAATAGAAAACGGCTGACGAAGGACCACGGTCCGAAAGCTTTCGGAAGGAAAAAAAATATTTAATAAATATATTTTAAAATATCCATGAAGTAGCGGCTCCTTTAACATTGTTTTTGATTTTAAACTTCATTTACCATGGATCAAAATTTTAACATTTATAATATACCAACTTATTGCATTGTCTGACTTTTTCTTTTCAAAATAAAAAATCTAGTTAGTTCGTAAACGTTTTAAATATATTCGGATAGTGTTCCAGTTAACGTTTAAAATTGGCTCAACTCTCTGTTTTATTTTATTGTGTGAAAACTAAATAGTACAATTTCATCAGTGTTAGCAAAAGCGACATAAGACCCAAAAGTGTGTCAGTCCTACCTTTCCGCCTATTAATTTTTTTAGCAAGAGCTTGTCGTGCAATAGACTATGTAGCCTACTATGTGGTAATGTACTAGCAAGTGCTCTTTGGTGTATGCAATTGGCGCGAATTTATAAAAAAAAATTAATAGGCCGACATAGATTCAAAATCAACCAATAGAAAGTCTTAGAATAAAAAGTAGTTCTTTTCTTCAACCATGCTTCAACAGAACATTTCAGCTTGGATTTTATTCAAATATTGACGGCTAGAAATCATGGATAAATCAAATGAAAAATCTATGCAATGTAATTTGTATGTGAGTAACATTGTTAAGAAAAGGAGTATTCATATTCAAACAGTTGCAGAGAAAAAAAAAGAATGTGTATACCCAAACGTTAAAGGAAAGAATTTCGAAGTACGATGTGACAAATTTAGCCTTTAAGCCTATGCTTCGCGAGGCTTTTGTACAGACGGAGAATCGGCTTGATTGTAAAATTAACGCGTTAGCTCAAACTGAAATCAACGCTGAAAATAAAATGATCCAAACGGATGCGAATGAAGTATTTGAGTTGTTTCCTAATGAACTTGGAAGTTCTATCTACAAACTTATTCGGCAATTTAAATCGTTGACTTGCACAGAGAAATTTATATCAGATAAACAGGTCAGGAAACTGCTAATTATTGTATGGTTCTTTTTCAGTCTCATCTAGAAATATCACGAAAAGGGTTGTACGAAGAACTTTTCAATTCAGACTCGTGTAAATTTATACTGACGAACACCGGCATTATGAAGCTGTGGTCTATTTTTAAAGGAGTAGTAAATCAAGAAAGTGTTGTTATTGAGGGTGAATTCCAAACTGATCGAATAACAGGAATACTTAAAGATTTTGCCAGTGAAAAATTTGTTTTCTGTCAAGGACTAGGGTCTGATGCTAATGACATTTTAGCCAAGCTTGCTAATAATCCTAAACAATTGATTATCCACAAGTATCCAGTAAAATACTACACCTCAACCAAATGTGAAATTGTTTTTGAAAAAGCCGTGAATGTTAGTGCTGAAAAGAGCAATATCTGTAAAAACTGTAAAGGGTTAATGAGGTATTTACGTGTGTGTCTCAAACGAAGAACAATAGCAGTATCATCTCCAGTTAGGAAGCGAAAAGCTGATCCATCTTCAACCGTTCCAACACAATATTTATCTCCGTTCAGTGTTTTGAGAAAGAAACGTTTAACTAAATGCAGGCAGAAAAATATGAAACATAAAATTGACAAACTCCAACAGAAGTTAGAATCCCTGAAAATGCATTTGAGTAATGAGCAGCATGAGGAAATGAAAAGCGTAACATCAATAATCCAAAACAGATTTTTAGAAAATGTTGACACTGTTTTGAAGGTAGAAAACTCTGGTCAGGATGAAACTGTTAAAGAAAAGCGTAAACGTCTCCGGGAAGCTTGGGATGAAGATTGTTCAACATATTTAGGAAATGAGGCCAGGGAATTTGCCGAAGACCAAGCCAATAATAGTAAATATAATCTATACCATAAGTAAGATAATAAACATAATTATGGCACTCCTTATTCTCACATAGCCATGATGCCGCAGACCCCTCAAGGGTTTTGAGATTACGGAGGACCCAACCATTTCCATGTTCTTTGGGGGGGGGGGTCAATAAATTATATTAATTATATTTGTCAGGAGATAATGCAAACGGGGGGGGGGGGACACCTGTTGCTACGCCACCAGGGTCCTTTAACGAATGGTCTTTGCTTTGCACCTTGGGGTTTTTCATGTAACCTGTTTGTAGTTTTCCCGCCGCTTGGAAAATCTAAACCTGCTACTTGACGACATCTATACTGACACCATAACGATACAAAAACATTATTTCACTAACCCAAAAAAAAATATTTTATAAGATATATTTTAGAAATAATCTAATATTTTAATTTATCTTAAAATTTAAAAACAAATTGTAATATTCAATAGAGGGCGTACCAAAGTGTATTGGGGAAACTAGTGTAAATCTAGTCTCAAGACTCGCATAGGAAAATGTATTAGTTTCAATACTGACCGTTAGATGTGCGCTAAAATACAGGTTTAGCTTTTTTCCCCTCACCCCCATCAGTGGCAGACTACGCTGGTTACAAACGGGTTACACGCTGTTATATGGCAGAGATAAGTGCGAAGACCTTCCTTCATACTGTGTCATACTTATGTTTATCATGTTACGAATGTTTCCTATATAACTTGAAACATGAACTTACTAGCCACATTTTTGCAGCTACTGGGAGTAAGAAAAACCGTTGGAGCGTTATAACTTACAGAATAGGTAATTTAAAATGGAAAGGAAATATTTTAATTCTAAAATGAGTAATAAACTTTTTCCCTTAGCTTTAGCTATAGCGTGTCGAAGTCACGCAGCATATGAAGCGTTGCGAAGCTTCAAAATTTTGCAGCTACCGTCTTGGCGTTCTATTCAAAGGAAGACACAAAAAAACCTTGATGAACCCGGAGTGAACTTTGATAAGATAAAAGAACAAAAGCGATGCTATGATTTATTTGTAGAAAAACAATTGAAACGTGGATATGCAAAGCCAAATAGTGATGGCATTCTAGTATTTGATGAGGTCAAAGTAGCTGCGAAGATTGCCTGGAACAGCAAAAACCACAAGTTTGCGGGGCTTGCCATGCCAATACAAGATTATTTTTACTTGGAAGATCTCTATGATGAAATCGACTCTGAAAAAAATATTTCTAAAGCAAATTATATGTTGCAGTTCCTCTGGCGAGATCTTTCTTCGAACTATGATATTATTGGCCCATATTTCTCAGTTTCATCAACAGCTGATTCTTATTTTACTTTTAATTGCTTGTTTCAAGTACTTCAAGCCTTCCACTTTTGCGGTTTTAATGTTTCGGCAATCATTTCTGATGGGGCTAGTGCAAATTTAGCACTCATAAAACAAGTAGTGGAATTGAACGGAACCTTTCCTTATACGAAGAAAGGTGATGAGATAGATATGGAAATAAATCCAGTTTTTGCCAATCCATACAGAAGTGGGAGAAATATATATTTTATTATCTGTCCATCCCATCAGGTTTGAAATATTACCTTGTAATCAGGAGTGTAGCGAAGAGCTGTTTGGGGAAACGGGAGGCGAACTCTTGGGAACTCCAGCCAAGGCTTAAGCTTTTGTAAACACTTCTTGATTTTTCCAACTAAAATAAAAAAATTTCAACTATGGAAAAGTTAGTGAAGTCTGACGCCCCCCGCTCCCCCTCAATAGCTTCGCTTTACCTATAATGAAACTTAACTTAATTTTTGTCATGACAGCTAAAGAACATGATCAACGCATTATGGTCATCTTTCACTGAAAGACCAAAAAACTTCACAATAAAAGGTGTAGAGTTCGGATGGCAACAAATCATTGACTTGAAGCTGCGGGAAGATGAACTTCGTAAGCTGCGAGTACCTCGACTTGTACCAAAGCTTCTTCAAAGCCATCTAAAAAGGGATCAGTGGACGAAATTAAACGTAAAACCGGCAAGAATAATGCAGGTATTTAATTGAAGTTCAATTAAAAAAATAATTATTAAGTTAAATGGTTTAATTGTAGCAAAACGGCGTGTTATCAGCCATTTATGAGTATGCACATCCAGTATCTGGCGTTCAACCAAATGATTACAATTCGACTATGGCAACTTACAATTACTTAAAAGCTTGCCAATTACTTTTTGAAGATGGGATGTTGTCAAAAACACCCATTAAAGATCCAACAGACATATCGATCAAAAACATACAGGAAGGGTTGAATTTTTTTTCTGATTGGCTAAAAAACATCCTGAGTAAGAAATAACTTGAAAAATTCTTACAACATTTATTTTTTTTTATTTAACATACTTTTACTTACATTATTAGACAATGATCCAGAATTCAATCTGAGCAACGCTACTCAAAAACTCTTTATATCTTGGCAGGTATGTGATGACAAACCACATTTGTCAAATGGCTTGTTTACTAACATTTAGTTTCTGTATAGACTTTGGGTTTATTGAGAATAATGGTATTCGGAATGAAAGGCCTTGCAGAGGAGTATTTAAATGTACATGGAAAAGATTACTATTTATGCCCACTCAGAATCAATGGAAGCTCTGTAGAAACCCTTTTCTCCCAAATCAAACATAATGCTGGTGGAAAAGTCACAAGCCTTAATTTCAGCACTGCTAGAAAGAATATTATCACCAGAGTGGATACCAAAGGCCATCAAAGTGGTAAAGGGTACCGAGAAATTTGGCAAAAAATGAAATTGTAATTTGAAACCTTAACTTCATTTATTTACAAATTGCACAAAGAGACACGAAATTAGTTTTTATTTTAACAATGTAATATTATCATAGTCTTAATTTTTAACTATCAATAAAATAGGCACCAATAATCATTAAAATAGGAACCATAAAATCAGGTAAGTTTTCACACGAATGAACTAGCATTAACTGAGAATATGCAGATGGAACTATACCCTCCACCCCCATCACGCATACCCATGTACGCCACTGACCCTTACCCTACAAAGAAAAAAAAATTGCCACTGGCACATAGTGCTAGCTGAGATACCATCTTCATATTCTAAGCAAACGTTAATTCATTTTTGGTATTTAAAATATCAAATTAATCACAGTCAAATTCTTTGAGGTGTTGAGGACGATTTCTTACACGTTTTATATATGTACCTTCTGGCTTACCACTGTTATCACTATTTTCTATACAAATACGCTTACAAACTACTTATCTTCTTTTTTTTTGGTGTTGCTTGTTGCTTTACAATTAAACTTTGACTAGTAATATTCATTGATGAATCATGTAAGGGTTCCTTCCTCTTTTTGGCATTTTTGTTGACAAGTGACTTTTTATCTTCAGCCTTGCGTTTCTTATTAGTGGCATTTGAAGTGCCTTTAGAAATCACATACAGTTCATCTCTAAGCCCAGTACATCCTTTACTGTTAATATTTTTTTCTTCCTTCTCTCTTTCATCATGCGCAGTAACAAATTCATTAGTACACGCGTGAATAAACTTGCGTTGTATTTCTTTGATAAAAATTTGTGATTGTTCTTTTGAGATTAAACCCTCTGTACCAATCAAGAAAAGTTTTTCCAATTCTTCTTTATGACAATCCACTTTATCTATCACAGCCTATTAAAAAAAACAATTATCCATTGGCTCAAGAACTAAACTAGTGATAAATATCACAAACTTGTAAAATTGTATGGCCATGTGTTTTTACACCAGAATCATTTAAAACTGAATTGCACAAGTAACTTAGTTCAGAAAAATACGGATTTAGGACACTTTTTGGGATAAAGAGGCCTCCTCTATCCCTCAGTTTAATGCCGGAAAAATCAAGGTCTAATTTCTCATCTGCATTTCGTCTTAACTTCATCACTGACGTATAGAGAGTATCGGCTTGATCAATTTGGTTTTGAGATAATCCGTTGTATTTTCCATAATTACAACGCCTTTTAGAGACACGCCACACCTCACCCATACAACCACCTCCAATCGTTAATAATGAACGGGCATATAACTCGGAGTCATACTAAATAAAAAAGTAAACAAACATTCAATACGTACAACAATGTAGATGAAATTGAAAACAAAAAATACCTCATCAACGTTCTCTCCTTGGCTTGAGCCAGCTGCATTTTGGTTTTTGTTTAGAGCTTCACTCTGCCTTGACAAACAAAAAAAACTCATTACACCTTCTCCATATATTTGTAGTAACTACAAAAAATCATCTTCATTTGCAGTAAAATTTAGAACTTCCTCCTCTGAAATACAGCGTAAGATTGGTACGTATTGATTGAAGGCCTCATTCCGAATATATCGGAGCCACTGTATTTTAGTTCTTATGTTTTGAGACCTGGTGTCTTCCAAACTTTTTTTTTGGCATTATTGCTATTATAAATTCTTTTAAAAACAGAAATAAAGTTTTCTAATATTGCACTTAGGTGAGATTTTCTATTAATAACATTGTGAAGTTTCTCTTGATTACTTCCTTCCCCAAATATTTTAACTATGGCATTGGGAAATTCCTTTCCAAGATCAGTTAAATCTCCCATCACTAAATAAAAATAAAAATTATACTTAATATTTACAGTTCAAATGGTTAAAGATAATTTTAATTTACCTTGAATTGCTCCAAAAATAACAAAACCACGTGTTAGAGCAGAATGATTTGTCTTCTGCTCTTTATATCATTTGATATTCAATCAAAATATGATTTCATTGCACTTGTATTATAAATAGTTCTTAGTTAACTTTAATACAGTTAAAATTAAATATAATTAAATTTTCACCCATAATTAAAATTACCTAAGGACTCCGTACAATAGCGCATTTATACACCCCGACTATGAGAACACCGGTGGCATTTCTCTAGCGCGTAGGAATATTACCTCTTGTTACAAGAAGCCTCACACGGTCGCGCTGAAGTTCCGAAAATTTCGAATTTTGATGACGTATTTTTTACCCCTTCTTCGACTTCCCCTTTTCACTTCGCGACAAGGTCGCATTGAACTGTATACCGATTTGACACACTTTTGGGTCTTATGTCGCTTTTGGTGTTAGAATAATAACCAAAACGACTGTCGGACATTTTTTTGGAGTGTTGGGAAATTATCCGTCAATTCCTTGGCTTTTCTTTAAATTTTCTCGTCGCAATCCATTTACCGAAAAGCAAAATGCTTTGATAACCTATGATACGCGAGCGAAACATCAGTTTTAGACACAACTAACCACAAATAATTTAAATTTTGCTAACGAATCAATAGTGAAATATATTTTCACTACTCACTTTCATAACTATCAAATTTAATAAAAATGGTGGTTTCGATACTGAATCTTTTCTGAGATGGTTTTCGAGCGGGAATTTTTAGAAGGAGGGCGTTGGTGTGAATCGACATTATAGGTGCTGAAATATTTTATAGGTGTACATAAAATGCATTGTATCACTGTTATAAAAGGTTTTTTTTCGTTTAAACCTAATTCAGAGATTATTTAAAAAATTCTTGTGTATTTCATTCATAGTCTGGCGTTATTTGTAATTTCGTTGCCGTTTGCCGAGGAGTGTTAATAACGAAAACTTCACGGGTATTGGTTGTAAACAGGTCCCGGATCAATAATTCAGAGGTTGCCAATTTGTCGTTTCAGTGCTGTGCCGAGGAGGGGCGTAATTTTTACGCCTAATAATTAAAAAAGCATCGTATTTTTAAAACTGCTTATGCTAAAATTATTGCAAAGGTATCACTTTAAAGTCTATTACATAAGGAATCACTTTAACTACTCAAAGATAAAATTGGGGTTGTTTAGCTTTATTTTTTCCTCATTTGGCCAAGCATTCCGCATATCTTTGAAATAAATTATCGCCAAATTATTTCAGAACTCAAATTTTAAAGATAAATTATTGAGGAATAACCAAATATATTTAGGGTTTGCGTTTGGGGACTGACGGGGAAGTGAAATCGAAAATTAAACCCTTCTAATCTAGAAAAATTAGTCATGGCTAATGAGCCACCACAAGTATTTCTGAGTTACTTAGTCGCTAGATTCTATTTGTATTATCCTACTTGAATGATGAAAATTATAATGAAAACTCCAATTTAATCTGAAACAAAAATATATTATAAATTGTTTAAATTTAAACGTATTATACTATTATTACCTGAATCAACTTTATCAATTTCGAAATAAACCAAAGAATCCCTTATCGGTACGTTAGTGCATTGCGCTCCAATTGTTTCATAATAACACTTGCAGACTCCGGTGCATGGCAATCCGTTCTTTCAGCAATGACACAGGGTCTTGCCAATGTTTTTACATGCACATTTGACTAATTCTAAAATTAGCTTTTGGAGCCGGTAAATTTGGATTAATAATTGAGAATAAATCTAAATCCTGTAGACATTTGGTCTACGAACGGTAATCTTCGATTCGTGGCAGATAGTGGCGTAGCCAGGGGGGCGGACAGGGGGCACATGCGCCCCCCGAAACATATGGTCGTACGTACAAATATTTTTATTTTTTTACTTTTTTTTCAATGGCATCCCCCCCCGAAAACAAATCCTGGCTACGCCACTGATGGCAGCGCTATCCAAATGAGAGTCACGAAGTATGTACGTACAATGTGAGGTTAGTCAGGAAGCAAGTGGGCCCGGCAGTCTCCCACGAGCTTACCTAGCATATATATATACCGCGTTCCCCTATTCTCACAAAGTACTCCCCACTCCATCGTCGCCTATCTCTCTCTCTCTGAACGACTAATGAAATATGCCGCTCATTCGCATCTCACTCTCTATGCCGTTACGAGGCGGTGGCGGAAACTGTGTCCTACTCTACTAGGCTCGTGTAAAGCCCAGTTCACACTATACAATTAATTGGGCCACTTAATTGAAACCAACTAATTGTAAGCAAGAAAATTGTACAGTGTGAACAGAAAAAGTTGGAATAATTGTTACAATTTTTTTGTTCACACTATTCAATTTTCTTGCTTACAATTAGTTGGTTTCAATTAAGTGGCCCAATTAATTGTATAGTGTGAACTGGGCTTAAGACTAAACATGAATGAGCAGCAATTACACAAAGGTTTTCGATAATTTCACTACTACCCTACAATTATCGCGGGTGTCTGAAGCACAAGGATAATAATTAAAGTGCCAAAAATATTTTTTCTGTGAATTTCCTACTAATCTAGATTGCATTTATTGCTTTAGTAAACGAGTGGTCTCGTACGTTCTCAGTTTTTATCTTGAAAGAAGACCTCGCGCGGTAAAGGATAAATATCTTTTGTGAACTACATGTACATACAATTTGAATTATTTTAAAAAATAATATTTATTGAAAAGTCTAGAAAAAAAATTTTTTGCTTCAGCTACAAACATAAAATATTCCCACTTAAAATATTACGTAAAATTTTAATAAATGTTTGTCATCGAGCACTACACCCGAAAAAAAACAATTAAGCAACACTCATTTTCTATTGATTCTTTAGCAAACTTAAAATTATTTAGTTTTAGTTACGTCTAAAACTGATTTTTCCTGATAGCGTATCATACGTTAACAAAGTATTTTGCCTTTTGCCCAACCGACTGCGATTGGAAAAGTTAAAGCAAGGCCACTGAATTTACGACTAATTTGCCAACATTCCAAAAACATGCAGTCGTTTTGTTTAATCTAACATTGATGAAATTGTACCATCTTAGTTTTTAGTACATAAAATAAAATAGGGAGTTGATAAACATTTTAATTGTGAACTGACAGAATTCTTTAATTTGTTTTACTTCAGTTTACTTATATACTTGACCGTTTATTTTGTAAAGAATAAGTCAGACAAAGCAATCAGTTGGTAAATTATTCACTTAAGAGTAATTGTTGTACGATTTAAAGAGGTTTTGATATTTAAACCCAATGTTTTATAGGTGTAAATGCTATTTAACAAATAATATATTTCTAAAACAGTTTAGTCTTCATGTAAACTATATTAATGAAGGCACATTTTTAGATGAGTATAAAACAGTAAGTTAAAACCTATTTTTCTAATTCGTGGCTTTCTACGTGAAGATTTATGATATTTTGGTATGTTGTGGGACTAGTGACGAATTAAATTGAAAATGTTAGACGATATGGATTATAATAAAGAATTTAGAATACAGAGTATACATTCGCCAAAGTAGGAGATTAAATTTAAAATTTTAATTGTTAAATTATTATACGGATAGCATTTTGTATCGAAAATGTTTTAAATATTTTAGCTTTTAATTTTTGCAAGCTGTAATTGTCAATGGTAAAGCTTTATCAGTATTGTAATAGTGAGTGTTCGATGGTATAACACCAATCTTTCTAAAAAATACACGACTTAATTAAATGTAGAAGTACATTAAGCCCAAATTAAATGTCGTTTCTTTCATTCAAACATTTCTCGCTCTAACGGCTATGGTAGCCTTCGATGAAAACTGGTTCAATAACGATTTTTGTTGTGTTTGATATCATTCCGCAAATAGCTCTCGAAATATATTTTCAAAAAAGTCACGCTAGAAGGCAAGAGCATTTCGATTTATAGATTTATGATTTCACATTGGTAGTTTATAGTGCTTTCAATTCGAAACTCGCCACGTCACCAATGTAATTTGCATATTGATGAAAAACGTTAACTGTCATGGCGGCCGCTATTAACACTACATCTGTGAAGTTAGAAGTTTTCTAAATCGTATCAGACCAAATTCAGAGTGCCGTTTCAGGACCAG